>NC_052054.1:78433462-78733462 GCF_903992535.2 Arvicola amphibius
CTGCTGCCACCAGGCCCTGCCGGCTGCCTCCTCTGTCTCCTCCTTTCTCTTAGCCACCTCTGCGGTCACACGGCTCTCCTCCCTGCCCGCTCTTGTTTTCAGCCTTCACACTCGCTGTCCTTTTGCAGGGGACGCCACACTCCCTTCCACCTTCGCATGATGCTCCTCCGACCTCAGCATCTGCACCCCCTCTCTCAGAAGGGCCTCTCCCTGCCACCCCAACCCATTCCCATGCTTCTTTCAGCTTGTTTTCACTAGGCCCTCCCCTCTCAGATCCAAGTGGGTGTCTGTCCTGCTCTCATGACTAAGGGAGTGGCTGACACCCGGGAGAGACCTCATCCAATGCCACGGTTTGGCTGTAAAGGTCACCGTGTTAAAGATCTGACTTACACGTGGCACTATGGGAAGGCGGTGTGGTTATTTATGGGGCGGGACCTAGCGAGAGGGCCAGAGGTCATTGGTGGAATGCCTAAAAGGAGACTAGGGGTTCTAGCACCTTCCTGACCAACCGGTTTCTGCTTCCTGGTTCGCGGTGTGCAACATGCTTTGCTCTGTGACATGTCCCCTCCTGAAAGCCTGGTCCCCCCAGACACCACATACGTCACATACAATGGGACTGTTTGATCTTGTACTCAAACCCAGACACCAGGAACAAAACCAAAATCCTTTCTCTTGATAAATGAATTGCTTCAGGTATTTTGCTATAATAATGAAAATTTAATATATCTGGTTCTCTTATTTCATTTTTGTGCTTTTTAAGACAGGGTCTGATATAGCCCACATCGGCTCTAAATTCTCTCTGTAGCCATGCCAACCTTGAACTCTTGGTCCTTCTGTCTCCCTCCCAACTGTTACACGTGTGAGCCATGCACTCAGCTAGGAAAACTAATATATCCAAATCTGTCAAACACATGGAACATCTTGAAAATGGGACAGTTTTAAGATTTGCTCCATTTCCTGAAAAGTAACAAGTCCTTCTAAATCAATTCTGAATGTAGCTTTTCAACCATAAACTGGGAGATGAATGGATGCTTGGTATTAGGAAGTCTTATGTCTGTAAATTTTAAAAATTTATTTATTTACTTTTGGGTTTTTGAGACATGGTTTCTCTGTGTAGAAAACATGTCCTGAAACTCAGTCTGTAGACCAGGTTGGCCTCAAACTCAGAGATCTGCCTGCCTCTGCTTTCCAAATGCTGGGATTAAAGGTGTGTGTCACTGCCGCCCAGCAAATGTTTAGAAATGTAAATATCATCATGTCCCTTCTCTACGGAACTCACCAACAGCAACTGCTGACAATACAAAAAGAGGGGTGACCGGAAGAGATGTGAATGGTGGATGGAAAACTCTGGGGAGAAAAAACCTCAAATAAAATGATAACACCCTCCAAATCAGATTCTGATTAAGTGTCTATGACAAATCTCAGTGGACAGGAGACAAAGGGGACAGAAGGACACTTGAAGTGACGCAAGAAGGATGGGGAGGCCATATCCAGACTGGTGACACTCTACCTGAGATCCAGACTGGGGACACTCTAATCTGAGATCCAGACTGGGGACCCTCTAACCTGAGATCCAGACTGGGGACACTCTAATCTGAGAGGATCTAACCATCTATGGACTTGGTGTATGATAGATCTGAAATGTTGAAATGATATTTTGGATAAACTGAGATATATATGGATTTCTTCTCTTAAAATAATCACAGGGGCTGGTAAGATGGGTAGGAAGTTAATAGCATTGGTTCCTCTTGCAGAGACCTGGGTGAGGTTCCCAGCACCACATGATGGCTCACAACCTCTGAAACTCCAGCTCCAATGATCTGGCTCTCTGTTCTGACCTTTCCAGGGAGTAGGCATGCATACAGCCCATTTACAAGCAGACAAAACACCCACACATACACCAAAAGTCTTGGACCAGGGAGATAGCTTAGTCTCTAAAGTGTTTGTCTTGCAAGAACAAGGCCCTGAGTTCAATTCCCAAAGGAGGAAAAATTATGTGTATGAGTATTTGGGTTGCATGTGTGTGCAATACCTTTGGAGGCCAGAAGAGAGTGTTAGATCTCCTGGAACTGGAGTCACAGGCAGTTGTGAGCTGCCATGTTGGTGCTGAGAACCCAACCCAGGTCCTCTGCAAGAGCAACCAATGCTATTAAGTGCTAAGCCATCTCTCCAGCCTCAGAACCACTTTAACAAAGCCAAGAGCTTGCTTGTCATCCCAGAGCTGGGGAAGAGGAGACACATGGAGCCCTGGGCTCACTGGCCAGTCTAGCCTAATTGGCCAGTTCTAGGCTAATGAATGATCTTGTCTCAACAAACAAGGTGGTCAGCTCCTGAGGAGCGACACCTGCGGTGACTGACACATGGGGAACATACACACACACAGAGATCATGAGAGCTACTTAAAATCCCAGGCCTCCGAAGATGGAGGTATATGGTTGCCTTGAGTTCAGAGCCAGCCATAGTGTGACCCAGTGAGCAAAAAGACGAGGAGACAGGTGGAGAAGCCACCCGCTAAAGGAGAGTGAAGGAAATGTAAAACTCAAATTGTAAAAACCCCAAAACACTCCAATTCCTGGACGTTTAAAAATTGAAATACTGACTAAATATTTGGGATTTTTTTCAGGGCTGGGGCTGGACCCTGGGACTTGGCACATTTTAGGCAAGTGCTCCCCAACTCTATTATACCCCGACTCTAGATAGTCAGTGATTTATTGTCTGGAATTCCAGCATTGCGGAGGTAGAGGAAGGAGAGGCAGGCGTTCAAGGTAATCCAAAGATACCTAGCAAGACCGAGGTCAGACTGGGATACACGGGAATCCGTCTCAAACACCAAACACCACCACCACCACCATCAGCAACAACAACAGAGTGGGGACAGCCAGGGCTACACAGAGAATCCCTGTCTTGAAAAGCCGAAAAAAAAAAAGATTTTTATTTTATGTGTACAAATGCTGATTGGCATGTATGTGTGTGTGCCACATGTGTGTTACCCATGGAAGCCAGAGAAGGACTTTGGATCCCCTGGAACCAGAGTTACAGTTAGTTGTAAGCCACTATGTGGGTGCTGGGAATTGAACCTGGGTCCTCTTCAAGTACAGCCAGTGCTCTGAACCACTGAGCAGTCTCTCTAGCCCTGGTTGTAGATAATTTTAAATTTATTTCTATGGTGTGGTTTTGGTTAGGAGAGATAATGTCCCCACGGTTTGTCAAATAAAAAGAAGGGCTCGTGTGCACACACATGTTGTATGATACCCCAGATAAGCAGGGTCCAGAACAGGCCAATCTTAGACACAGACACTGGGCTCCTGGTTCCCAGGGGAAGGAGTAGAGGAAATGGGCGGTGACTGCTCACGGGGGTGGGCTTTCTTTTGGGGGTGATTAGGACATTCTAAAGTTAGGCGGTGACATCCACACCATTCTCTCAACATCCTCACAAGTGCCGTGTTGGAAATTTTAAATGTGTGGGTCAACGGAATGTAAACAATAATGCAGGGAAGATGTGGTTATTCCAAAGGGAATTTTAGCTGAACACGGTGTCTTAGGCCAAGGCTGGTAGCACAAGGGCGTCCAGAGTTCAAAGAAGGAAGAGCGCCACTTCAAGGCTAGCCTGGGCAATGTAGGAGCCCCTGTCTCAAAGCTGGAAAGCGTAGTAAAAGTGGGGGCTGGGGAATAGTCCTGACACACACACACACACACACACACACTACCTGAAAGAGGGTCCCCCTCCCCTTTCTATGGGGTTGGGGGTCATATACAAGGCTCCATGTTTGACAGCCAAGCCCCGTACCTCGAGACACATCTCTAGAACAATACACCGTATTTTTAAGTAGTTTCCCAGCAAGTTGCTGGAAGTCTATCCTGACGTAAGCTTCATGCCAGAAGATTCGTTGTACCCGGCCTTGGGGGAACCACACAGGGCCCTCTCTTAGCTCAGCAGCAGAGAGCCACACACTCACTTCCATGTTCCGTGGTTCCTCAGTAGCTGCACGGGGGTGAAATGCAGAAAGGGAACACGGATCCCTTTGTCTGCCGGCAGCCTTCAGAGGTGGGATGAGAGTCGGGCTGAGATGGGAACCGAACGAGAGGGATCCATGGACAGAAGCCATGGCCAGCGCACACCTGTTGAGCCTCACAGTGGAAGGAAAGACTGACACCTGTCCTCTGACCTCTGCCTGCACACCACGGCACACGCCCCCACCCTCACAATAATGACAATCAAAAAATAAATAAATAAAACTTAAAAAAGTGACCTCAGCCCTAGATACAAGTCCTGAATTCTTTACAAGATGAATAAACGTATTCTTGTTTGGTTAGTATTGTTTATTCTGCTAAAAGTTCATGAAATTTTGTTTTGTTTTGGTTTGGCTTTTCAAGACAGAGTTTCTCTGTGTAATAGCCCTGGCTGTCCTGGAACTCACTCAGCAGACCAGGCTGGCCTCCAACTCAGAGATCCGCCCGCCTCTGCCTCCTGAGTGCTGGGATTAAGAGTGTATGCACCACCATGCTCCACTACAGTTGTCTTATTGAGTGTCCCCCAAAACTCACGTTCTACAGGTCTGCTCCCCAGATGGTCAGGCCAGTGGGGAGTTGTGTGAAACATTAGGATGTGGGGCCCGATGGGAGGAGGTATGACTTTGGGGGCATGCCCTTGAAGGCTGTAGTAGGGACTCTGGCCCCTTCTCTTTCTCCTCTGGTTCTGGCCATCATGAGGTGGGCTGTCTTATTCTGCCAGCTTTCCTCATTGGGTCTGCCTTGCCAAAGTGATGGGGGGCAAGTGACCATGGTCTGAAAAGTGTGAGCCAAAAGAAACCTTTCCCCTCAGCATTCCCTGCTGAAAGAGCACACGGGAAAGTGACTTCTGCTGAGGAAACAGAAACCTTTTCGCTTTTGAGTTTATAAGTGTTTCGTCTCAGGCATTTTGTCCTAGAAACAGAAAGCTGACAGAAGAGAGGTCACTGCTAGGACCGTTTATAAATCAGGGATTATTGATTTATTGATTTTTTTTAGGTTTTTCAAGACAGGTTTTTTTTTTTTTTTCCTCTGTGTAGCCCTGGCTTTCCTGGAACTCACAGAAATCCTTCTGTCTCTGTCTCCTGAGTGTTGGGGTAAATAATGATCTACATAGTAATAATGGTTCTCATAGGTGTGAGGACTCAGTCATTTTATCCTAAAGATAGTCGCAAGCACAGGTCTCAAACTCATGGTCTTCCTGCCCCAGTCTCCCAAGTCCTGGGATCACGGGCATAAAGCCTCCAGCCACGGATCATCACCATGTTACAGACCCAAGTCAGCCCGCCAGAGAGGCCCTGCTGGTACTCAGCAACCCTGCCTGGATCCTGCGCTCAGCACCCTGCCAGCCAGCACCCACCTTCTGGAAGTCCTTCTTGGAGATGAGGCCACGGGGGTCTGTGACATAGTCCTGGAAGGCTTCGGAGCCCACGATGTCCTTGAGTTTCAGAAACATGTCGAAAAACTTGAGGATCATCTCCACGTTGGACGAGGACTCCACAAGCATGTCCACCATCTGCCGTGCGATCATGCCGTTGACCACGTTCCCTGCAGGAGCCCCGGGTCAGTGTGTCTGCTTCGGACCCTCAGCTTGCTCCTTCCAGCTCAAGAGCCACCCACGGCCCCCCGGGACCCATCAGGTAAGTGCACGCTTCCTGGCTTCCTCCGGAAAGAGGGCCATCTGGGAACTTTGGTGGTGCCATGGTTGTCCTCTTTTGGTAATCTGTCCATCCCCTCACTGGCTGGAGAGATCACCAGTGAGGGCAATGGTGACACAGGTTGACAGTGAGGACCCCATGCCAGAGACCGTGCCAAGAGCTGCCCCAGTAAGGGAAACATCACCATATGGTCTCACAGGCGTGGAGAAACTAGCCCATTAAGAGTATATAGCTGTAAAGGGCAAGGAGGATCTGCACCCACAGCCTTGTGACCTCAGAGCTCACACGTCTAAAACCTCTATACCTCTATAGTGGCCGGCTATGGAGGCACATGCTGATAACGTCAGCTCTTGTGAAGCTGGGGCAGGAGGATTGTCATGAGTTCTCGCCTAGCCTGGGCTACTGAGTGGGACTATCTCAAAACTAAAAGCAAGAACGCTCGAGGCCTGCAGTGCAGTTCTGAGGCAGAGTGTGTACCCAGCTTGGGTAAGGCCCTGGGTTCTTGCCCCAGCACCATGGAGAAAAAAAAACAGCTTGAATGCCCACCAATAGGGCTGTAATTGAATGATTCTACCCTACACCTCACAATGGAGTGCTGTGCATCTCATGAAAGGATGAGGGGCTTGGGAATAGATCTTTGATAGAGCACTAGCTTGATATATATAAAGCCCTGGGTTGAGAGAGAGAGAGAGAGAGAGAGAGAGAGAGAGAGAGAGAGAGAGAGAGAGAGAGAAGTGTTTTGTTTTGTGGTTTTTGAGCTGCTGAAGCCCATGTAGACCAGGTTCATCTCAAACTCTATGTAGTTGAGAAAGGTGCTGAACTCTTGATCTTCCTGCCTTGGCCTCCTGTTTGCTGAGAAGACAGTTATGTGCTGCTATACCCAGCTTTATTATTATTATTATTATTATTATTATTATTATGATGATGATGATGATGATGATGATGATGAATTATTGTTGTCATTATTATTATTATTGTGAATGGTGTTTTGCCTGCATGTATGTTTTGTACACCACAAGCTTGCAGTGCCCTCAGAGGCCAGAAGAGGGCATTGGAGCCCCTGGAACTGGAATTAAAGACACTTGTAAGTGGCCATGTGGGTGATGGGAATTGAACCCAGGTTATCTTGAAGAGCAGCCAGTGCTCCTAATCACTGAGCCATCTCCCCAGCCCTTGTTTTAGAGATAGGGTCTTGCTATTAGGACAAGTTGACCTGGCCTTACCATGTGGCCCAGGCTTAAATTATTATTATTTTATTTAAAAAAGGTATTGTTTCAAGTTGCTAAATTTGGCGCATATTCGTTATGCAGTGAAAACTGATACATTTAGTAACTATGCATTATATTGCTATATTTAATAAATAAATATTAAGTTCATAAAGTACCCAGGCAACTCATCTCATTAAAACTTCTCTGTGGAATCAATAAATTAACATCCATCGAGTCAGGGCCTGGCTCATACACAGAACTTGGGAGATGTTTGCTGGCCTTGTTACAGCAACCTCTTCATCACCATTGGCTCTAGCATAATGTCAGATGGGGCACAAAGTCAGGATCTCTGAAGTCTCAAGTATCATTCTCGGCTTCGTCTGAAGCTCTGTACTGCCTCCAAGCACACCTCTGGGCACTTACCTTCCAGGAGGGACAGCAGCATCACCACCATGTCCTTCTGGAGGTCCAGCAGCTCCTTCAACAGCTCTATCTGGCTGGAGTCCTAGAGGGTGAACACGCGGCTGTGAGAGGCCAGTCTCTGCCGAACCCCGTCCTACTGACAACGGTTTGGGGTTCCCTCACCTATCCAGCAGGGCCTATGATCCCTTCTTTCTCCTTCTTACCTCCGAGGGGACCCGTGTCCAAACATGTTCCTCGGAAGCAGAGGAAAGACAGAGAGACAAGATTGTGGGGTGGTCTTGGTAGGTGGGGGTGTGGGGGAATGCGTGGGGGCATGCTGCTGGCAGACAAGGAAGCCAGGAGCCAGAGTGGGACAGACAGACTGGGACAGATACCGTGGATGGATACTCAGATCTTAGAAGGATGAGATTCCAGGAAGGTGCCTGGCCTATGGGGGCTTGGCCTTGTTGGATCTGATTGCGATGGGCAGGTGGAACCATGAGGAAGTTCAAGAGGAAGGGCTGCTGGAGGGGTGGACAGCCATGCACTTTTTGGTATACCATTTTGGGGAAACAGGAAGCCAGTGCACCCCCTGTCACAGTGTCCAATGGAAGGTTCACAGAAACCTCTGCGAAAGTCTCCATTGTGGCATCTGTATTATTTTCAGCCACACCTAAGTGCCATTTGCAACCCATAGAATGTAACTTTACTGGGCTCACATAGGGGCTGCAAGGCTCCTTTGGCCCTATGCTGATTCTCAGAGTTGCCCATTCTAACCCTAACACATCCCACAGTTACAAAGTTTCCCATTCTAAATCCAGGCTCCCAACATACTAGGATCTAATATCTCTTAAGTTAATCGGGCCCAGGCTTTGTGGCTTCCCGTGAGTCTGTCTTAGCTGCCACTGTTGAGGGGTGAGCTATAATCCTGCCAGAGCTCACAGAGTTGACTTCACATCCCAGCTTTAGAAATGAATACATCAATGGGTCTGGCCAACTAGAAATTTCTTTTCTCAGGCTGAGATCATGAGTCAATAATAAGCACAAGGTCCAAGACCTCGGTCAGAGAACCTCGGGTCTTTAATTTAGAAGTACTAGGAAAACTTTGTTTCACAGCCTGGAGCTCTTAGTGGGTGAAGGAAAGTCTGGGCACCATTTTCTCAGCCCCTAACTCTAGGCAGGGGCTCCACCTCTGAGCGACACCCTTAGCCCCTCTCACTGGGGGATTCTAGGCAGGGGTTCTACCACTGAGCCACACCCCAGCCCCTGTCACTGGGGGATTCTAGGCAGGGCCTCTACCACTGAGTCATACACCCAGCCTCTCACTGAGGATTCTAGGCAGGGGCTCCACCACTGAGCTACACCCCCAGCCCCTCACTGGGGGATTCTAGGCAGGGGCTCTACCACTGAGCTACACCCCCAGCCCCTCACTGGGGGATTCTAGGCAGGGGCTCTACCACTAAGCCATGCCTCTGGCTCCTTGTATTGAATATCCCTTGTAATCTGTCCCTGGGCTGTGACTGAAAAATTATCATAGTAGTACTTGGTAGTTCATTTCCTCCAATATTTTAAGATTACACCAACATTACATGTTCAATTCTACTGAGAAACTGAATTCTCATTTCAACTCCTTTCAAAGTTAGGCGGCATAAAATTAGGAGAGGATCGCCTTCCTCCAGACACTGGTTGGTGAAAAATTATACAGAATTCTTGACTGCCACCTGCCGGATTGTTATTGTACTACACCAATGTATTTGTGGTTAGGATGTCTAGTGCTCCGTGGTTGCCTGTCCTTAGCTCAAGCAGTGCACAGACTCTCCCAGCTGTACACGGAAGCCTTGACTAAGTCGGCCAAGCAGAAGCTCACAAATGGCTAGACTGTGTGCGAGGCGTTCACGAGCTGCAGAGGAGCAAGGCGGCGGGGGAAAGGAGAGCACACGTGTTCTGGGAGCAGGGGTGCGACAGGATCCTTACATCATGGGTACTCGGCACGGGAGTCATCTGCCGCAGGCAGGGTAAAGAAGGAACAGTCCTTCAACCCCAGGCCCTAATCTAGAAGTCCCATCCCATACTCCAAACTGGAAGAATCCGGGATGACCTCATCAGCGAGAAAATAATCCCATAGGAGAGTTCTGGACAGTAGGGGCGGGGATCCAAATCAAACCAATGGAAGTGTAGGTGGGAAATGAGCCGATTGGTGGAGGTAGAGGAAGAAGCATGCAGAGGACCAATCCAGAACGGGGTTTGGCCATGGGGCGGTGAGCTTGTCTGGAACAAGCACAGAGTACTAGGGAACCAACCAGTGTGGTATGGGACAATAAGGGGTGGCCGATAACAGAAGAACTCAAACCTGAGCCAGCTTCATCATCATGTGGGCAAACACGTGCAGAAACCCCACCACGGCATCCCAGAGGCGGCTGTGCGCCAGACTCTGCTGGTTTCCAGTACAGGGTCCCTGAGGACAGAAGATGGCATGAAGTCCCGGGGGCGGGGGGGGGGGGGGGGGGGGGGGGGAGGGGAGGGGGAGAGGAGGGCTGGATGCGAGCAGCTCCGCCTCCACAGGTTCCCGGGTCCTGGCCCTACCTGGATGTACTCAGTGAGGCTGTTGAACACTTGTTTAGCTACAGACATGGCTTTGGAGAAGTTCCTCTTGCCCTGCTCGTCGATGACATCCTTGCCCGAGTAGTACCAGTAGAAGTCACTGATGGATTCCTGTGGGGCCGGGAGGCAGGAGGGATACTAGAGCCACACGCGGTCCCACCGGCACCTGGCTCAGGTGGCACGAGGCTGGTCCCCCTCCCTCACCTGCAACCGCAGGAGATAGTCCACTGTACAGATGATGATGTTGATGGTGGTCGTATTCCCGGTCTGTGTCCGAAGGTAGTTTTGGAAATCTAAGGAAAGGATTTGGGAATCCACTCATTCAGTGAGCACCTTGCCTCTGGGTAGACAATGGCGTCTATTCATTTACAAAACGTTCCTGCCTACTGGGTGCCTCAAATTGTATAATCAGCTTTCTAAGTCTGAAGTATGCACATCCCACAGGAATGGGGTGTCATTTATATATTTATCTAAAGACATTGTTGAGGGCTTTCATGCAGCAAATGCAGCTAGGGATTCAGCCTCCCCCTTCTCCTTTCTTCATTTTTTTGTTCAATTTTTAAAACTTAATGTATGGGTGTGGAGAGACGGTTCTGTGGTTAAGAGCATAGGCTGCTCTTCCAGAAGACCTTGCTTCATTTTCCAGCCACGTAGTGGCTCACAACATCTGTAACTCCAGTCCCAGATGATCTGGCGCCCTCTTCTGGTCTCCTCACGCACTGCATGCACGTGGTGCACATACTTGTAGGCAAGATACCCGTAGACATTACAATATTTTCCATTTATTTGACGATGGGCATGATGGTCCCTGCCATTAATCCCAACTCTGGGGAGACAGAGGCAGGTGGATGGCTAAAAGTTTGAAGCTAACCTAATGTACAGGGCCAGTTCTAGCCATTTAAGGCTGCAGAGTGAAACCCTGTCTAATTTGTTTATCATTAGTTTATTGCTGAGGGTAAGGGGGAAGACTTGAACGTGCCAGATGCTAATGGGGTCAGAAGTCAACTCTTTCCATCTACCACATGGGTCCCAAGAACCAACTCGGGTCGTCAAGCTTGGCAGCAAGCCCCTTTACACATTGAGCCCGTTAACCAGCCCCTCTCTTTTTGACCCCATGAGACAGGGTTTAAAGAGGTGCCCTAGGCTAGACTCAAATCCTCTTACCTCAGACTCCCAAGTACCAGAGTTACAACTGTGTAAGCATCACACCCAACTTTAAGTATTTTTATCTATTTTTTTGTTTTTTGAGACAAAGTTTCTTCGTATAGCCCTGGCTGCCTGGAACTCACTCTGTAGACCAGGCTGGCCTGAGACTCACTCTGTAGACCAGGCTGGCCTGAGACTCAGAAATTCACCTGCTTCCGCCTCCCAAGTGTTGGCATTAAATTTTTGAGTCAGCATGCGCAGCACCCATTTGTTTTCTTAATTGAAGTTTTCTGAACAAATATTTACTGGGAAAATGGCCATTTGTTTTTTCTTGTTCTTCCTCTTTTGGCATTTATTTATTTATTTATTTATTTATGATGTTTTGGGACAGGATCTCACGTAGCCTAGGCTAGTCTTGAATTTAGTATGTAGTTGAAAAGACTGGCAGATCCTAAGTGCTTCCTGGCCAGTTGGTCTACATGATAAAGGTTTGGGGGTGGGGGTGCTTCTTGTTCAGCGAGAAACCCTGTTTAAAGACTGTAAGGTGGAGAGTGACAAGCGGAAGACACCTGATTTACCACAAACAGACACACAGTTACAGTCACACACGTACAGACACACACGTACAGACACACATCACACAGCCACACACGTAAGACACACATCACACGGCCACACACGTACAGACACACATCACACAGCCACACGTACAGACACAATCACACAGTCACACACGTACAGACACACACGCACAGACACATATCACACAGCCACACACGTAAGACACACATCACATGGCCACACACGTACAGACACACATCACACAGCCACACATACAGACACAATCACACAGTCACACACGTACAGACACACACGTACAGATACATACCACACAGCCACACACAAGACACACATCACACAGCCACACACGTACAGACACAATCACACAGTCACACACGTATAGACACACACGTACAGACACACACGTACAGATACATACCACACAGCCACACATGTAAGACACACATCATACAGCCACACGTACAGACACAATCACACAGCCACACATGTACAGACACACATCACACAGCCACACACATACAGACACAATCACACAGTCACACACGTACAGACACACAGTCACATAGATCCACATACACACAGATAGACACACAGTCACATAGATCCACATACACAGGCAGACAGACAGATAGACAGACACACACACCCTCTGCATAGTCTAAAGTTTCCTATGCCTTGTGACCATCATACACACGACTGTGACACAAGTGTGTAATGGGAAACGGCCTTGTGGATAAGGTTGTTCAGGGTGATCTTTGTCTTTGGTTTTGGAGATAAAGTCTCATTGTGCAGCCGAGGCAGCTCTGAACTCCTCGGCCTCCTGCCAGGTGGCCTGAGCCCTGAGATCACAGGCCTTTGCCACCATGCCCAGCTTAACTGTTCCTTTAGCATAAGCTGTCCGAGCCACATGGAGTTCTATTTTTCCATCAGCACCGTGTTTAATTAACGGGCTTCGTCACCCTGGATCTTGTTAAATTGGCACAGTGAAGGGCAGAGCTTCTGTTAAGGAGGAACCTGGATATCTTCTGGGGAAACGTTTTCTGTGATACACAAGTGAATAAATCAGACAGACTCATTTTTAAACACCAAGCAATGAGTTCGTCTGTGGACGCTGAGTACTGGAATCCAGCCCTCGGTGAGGGCTGCCAAATGCCTGTGGGAAAACAGAGTGTGACGAATTGCCCATTTGGCTAAATTGACTTCTGGCCAAACTGGATTCTGGCAGATTGCCTTTGTGGAGTTGGACTGGCCAGAGGAAGCGAAAGTGAAGCTAAGTGGTTTGATTCTGGAAGTTTCCGAACGCAAGAGAAATTTCTTACTGTTGCTTGTTTCTTTGGGACAGGATCTCATGTAGCTCAGGCTAGCCAAGTAACTAAGGTGACCTTGAACCCCTGACGCTCACACACTGCACTTCTGAGAGCAGAGGAAGGTAGAGAGACTGAGGCTGGACAGGGCCAGCATGGCTAGGGAACTCATCGCGGGCCAGCGAGGGGAGAAGGGGGTCAGGAGATCAGCTCAGGCAACTTTTGGAAGACCCCGCGTCTCAGCGTCCTCTCCACCCCACCCCCTGTCCTCACCGTTGTTGTGTCCCTCACAGAGCAGCTGCAGGAAGCGGAACAAGTCCTGTGTGAATTCATCATCTGCCATGACCTTCTCTCCTGGGTGGAAGGAAAGGGGCGGAGCCCAGGAAGTCAGATGCACCAAGACACAGCACACACATGCACACAACCCATGCACACTGCACACACATGCACGATGGGGTGCTGGGAGGAGCAGCAACTACTTCAAAGACACTCTGAGGGCCACCAGCACCCAAGACACCAGTGAGATTGTAGAATGAGGCCCAAGGACCCCTGGGTCAGAAGCTGGGGCCTCAAGAGTCTTTCTACATCAGTGTCCCTCCAAGGTCACCACGCGTGTGACATCCAGGAGTGACCCAGCAGACAATGAGCAGCTGGTATAACCCTGAGCCCCACTCCAGGCTGCAGGGGTTAATGGATTATAGGGGTTGGGGTCATCTGCACACAAGGCTCTAAGCAGGGGAGGACTGGGCTGGGGGAGACTGGGATTGAAAGCCAATCAACTGGCCCCAAAGCCTCAAAAACAGCCAACCCAAGAGAAGCAGAGGGAGGTGAATCAGCATGGTCCAATCAGAATAGTCATCTGAAAGAAACCAATCATGTGGGCTATAAGAACTAGGGAATGGAGATTGGGAATGGGCCAATGAGAGCAGGCGCACAGGGCACGCGCGGCACCAGAGTGGTTGCCTCTGCAAACGCTGACCACCCTCTGGGTTTGGAACGCACAGCGCAGAGAGGATGGGTGGGTTGGGTATGGCGAAGGGCTTTTCCCACCCTGGACTGGGAATCTGGGTCAGGATGCCCCAAAATATCCAGCTGAAAAGGGACCCTGATTCTTTTCTAACTTATATACAGGGAAACTGAGGCTTATGTTAGATAAAAGATTTGTTCATAATGTCGCTGGCCTCTGAACTTGGGGATCTCAACCTGCTCCACAGGATTCACTAGAGAGTCCACCACCCTGACCCTGAGTGTCCCAGATCCTCAGCCCCAGGGGGCATCGGGGGTTAGAAGGGGAAGGGTGGGCGCAGCACAGCAATGGATGGCTGGGGAATTACCGTTTTGGCGATTGATGACTGGGGCAGCCAACAGGATGGGAGGAGGAAGCGGGAGAAAAGAGGTAAAAGAGACAGAGACAGACAGAAGTACAGTGACACAGTTGGGGACAAAGACACCGACACACAGAGATACGAGCACAGAGAGAAAGAGATGGCCATAAGGAGACAGGAGGGAGTGGGTTAGCAAGGAAGAAGAGTAAGGAGAAAGCCAGGGGAAGGAAGGAGAGAGGGAGAGAGGGAACATGAATGAGAGAGAGGGGGAGGGGGAGGGGAGAGAGAGAGAGAGAGAGAGAGAGAGAGAGAGAGAGAGAACGCGAGAGAGGCAGGAGGCAGAGGTCAGGGTGGAAAGTTAGACACGTCAAAACACAGCAAAGAGAAGACTTGATTAAACGGATTAGGGGCATTAATGAACAGCAACCAGAGTGAGACTTGGGGCACGTGGAGGGCAGGTCCACGAGGTGATGGGAGAGGTAACACCAGACAGAATGACACCCAGGGAGGATCCCATGGGAAGGGAGACCCTAGAGGGATGGAGGGGGGTCCTCAGGACTCGGGATCACAACCCTGGGGGAACCCGGGGGAACTCTAGGGAAGGGGACTGTCTTGGAGGACCAAGGCTGTGGGCTGGGCAGTGAGAGTGGAGAGAGAGGGGGATCCTGAGGAAGGTGATGTCCCAGGGAGAGGAGGACCCAGGAGATCTCACCAGTTCCGTCCTCGTTCACCATGCCCAGCCCCTCTGCCTTGTTCTGCCTCTCGAAGGCATTGAGGTCCAGGACACTGGGGAAAGAGATTGAGGTGATGAGGGTCTGGTGTCTGTCTGTCATCTGTCTGTCTTGTCAATGGCCTGACAGTCCTCACTGAGGCTGAAGAGCCATGCAGGACCAGAAGGAATGGATTAGAGGGCAAGCAGAACCCAAGAGCAGACGGAAGCTATGTCCTGGCCCCACCCCTCGCCTTCCGCAGATTTTCAATCCCACCCCTCACCCTGTCTACCTCCGGAACAATCTTCTCAGCCTCTGCCTGAACCCCACTGGCTCCTACCCTCCATCTGTGCCCCCAACCCCACCCTCTACCCTAAGCTTCTCCACCCTGGCCCTGTGAAGAGAGACAGGTCCAGTACGCAAGCTGAAATCATAAAGAAATGGAAAACACCAGCTAACAAAACCTACAGAGGGGTAGGAAAACATCAGCTGAGGGCACGAAGGGAGGAAAGACAGATGACAGAAGCTGTACAATATAGTTATCCAAGAGTGCCCGAGCGCCCTGCTGTGCTCTCCCTTGAATTGCCAACAACCTCCCGGTTCTGCTTATGAGCATATATTACTACTTTCCTCCCGTTTTTGAGCTAGCTCAAGCTATCCTTACACTCTCTGCAATCCTCCTGCCTCTGCTTTCTGAGTGCTGGGGTTCCAGGTACACATCACACCTATCCTTCCATCCATGCTGGAGAGACTGCCAGGCCTTACACAGCCTAGGTAGTCACTCTACCACCAAGGTACAGCGCCAACCTGTAACTCATTCTTACAACTTGTGACATTCGACCTTCAGCATTAACTCTTCTAGTCAACTCTCTAGAATTTGCATTCATCTGTGCAGGTCGCTTTCCCTGGCCCAGGACACTATAAGTAGAACAGGAATAGCCAGGGACAGGAAGACACAGCCACCGAGGAGAGCAGAGCTGGAAGACAGACAGGGCCCCACCTGCATGTCTGCATCAGCGCCTGGATACTCTGGAAGAAGCCCACTTCCTTCTTGTCCTTCAGATAATCCAGCATTTTCTGCAGAGGAGGCAGGTAGGAGATGGGGGTGCGGGAGACCTGGGAGCCACTCGGGAACACCCACCCGCACCAACCACTCTAGTTACCTGCTGCACTTCGGTATTCCCCCCATTAAGGATGGAGATGCCCAGCTTCAGGGTGGAAGACACCATGGCGCCCGTCTCTCCTGGAGGTAGTGGAGATGAGGCAGAATAAAAAGCAGCATCACAGGGATGTGAGGGGAGGAGATGGAGTGTGAGCACAGATGGGGGGGGGGGTCACCAAAGGGCGGAAGGGAGATCGAAAGGCAGGCATGCAAAAGGAATTTGTGGGAGCTGGAGTGTGTATGCAGGTCGGAGGCACGCAGGGAGCCGGCAGGGTCGGCAGGGATGGGTGCACCGAGGGCGATGTGGTGGGCGTGTGCTCACGGGGGAAAGGGGGAACGCCTGGGATGGGGGGCGGACTGCACCGTGTGCTCATAGGGGAAAGGGGAACGCCTGGGATGGGGGGCGGACGGCACCGTGTGCTCACGGGGGAAAGGGGAATGCCTGGGATGGGGGGCGGACGGCACCGTGTGCTCACGGGGGAAAGGGGAACGCCTGGGATGGGGGGCGGACGGCACCGTGTGCTCACGGGGGAAAGGGGAACGCCTGGGATAGGGGAGGCGGACGGCACCGTGTGCTCACGGGGGAAAGGGGAACGCCTGGGATAGGGGAGGCGGACGGCACCATGTGCTCACAGGGGAAAGGGGAACGCCTGGGATGGGGGGCGGACGGCACCTTTGCAGGCACTTATCATCTGCAACACCATCTCAGCGGCACCCCGGTTGTGCAGCCGTGACTGCTGGTACAGAAGCCTCTGCTTCTCCATCTCCTTCTCCTGGGGTGTTGGGAGAGCAGGTGTCAGTGGTCAGCAGCCTAGCCGGGGTCTCCGATGGTGAGATCCCTCCATCCCTCAGGGTCTCACATCCTGTTTGTCTCCTGTACCTGGCTCAGGTCTAGGGACCTCAGGCAGGTCGGTACCTGGAGCCTGAGCCATCTGTGAACATGCACGCGGGAAAGCCCCACGCTCCTGTGCATTGCTCTCTAAGGCAAGCCTGGCATTCCTTCTGCTGTTGTCAGAGCCCATGGTTCAGTCACAAGTGTATCCCTGTCACAAAGCTGCCTCAGACATCTTCAAACGCCACTTAACGGTCATCACAGCCTCCCAATTACCCCCTGCTACATCTTGCTTCAGATCCAATTACGGATTTGGTTCTGATAAAGGTCTTACAGTATAGCCCTGTACTAGCCTGAAACTTTTGATCATCCTCCTGCCTCAGTCTTCCAAGTGCTGATATTACAACCATGAATCACTATGCCCAGTTTATGAATTTCAGTTTTCAGATACATTTTTAAAAAGATATTTATTTTCTGTGGTGTGTGTGTGCACGCGCCTGAGGGTCTACATATGTAATTATGCAGTACCCATAGAGACCAGAAGAGGGCATATAATTCCCCCAGAACTGGGATTACAGTAGTTTATAAACCACTGTGTATGTTAGGAAGTAAACTCGGCCCTCTTTTTTTTTTTTTTTTTTTTTTTTTTTTTTGGTTTTTCGAGACAGGGTTTCTCTGTGGCTTTGGAGCCTGTCCTGGAACTAGCTCTTGTAGACCAGGCCGGTCTCAAACTCACAGAGATCCGCCTGCCTCTGCCTCCCGAGTGCTGGGATTAAAGGCGTGCGCCACCACCGCCCGGCGAACTCGGCCCTCTTGAGGAACAGCAAGTGCTCTTAACCACTGAGCCATCTTTTCAGCCCTAAATATCTTTCTTAAAGCTCATGGTGCCCTCTAGGCAGGCCTCGAATTCATGATTCTTCTGACTCATCCTCCTGAATGCTGGGATTACAGGTGTTCAACACTGCAGCTGGTTCCTGTATTGTACTCTTACCCTGCTTAGCCGCCGTCTTCTCTGAGATACTTCTGCCATGATACTCTCCCACCAGGCTGGGCCAGACACTATGTCTGGGCTGCTGTACCCACCCACGCCCTGAGTTGGCTCCACCCTCTACCCATGCCTCCCTACACCACAGTGAATAGCTTGTATTATTCATGTTTGGTTCCTGTGTCCTTTATCCTTGAGGGCTAACTTTGTGGCTACCATGTACCCAGGGATAGCTCTCTGCTCACATGCTGAATGAATGGGAGTCAAGAATTCTCCACCCTTCCTCTGGGATCCCGTGTCCCACCTACCTCGAAGGACACTTCCGATCCTTCCTCTTCACCTTCTTCGCCATTTTCTCCTCCTTCCTCTAGGTGGCAACTCTGGGAAGCAGCATCGGTTGGTGGTGAGAGTGGGCCAAGTGAGTGTCCTGTCCCCCACCTGTCCCCACTTGTCCCTTCAGTGCGGAGGGGGCACTGCGGCTGGGGAGAAGGCAACACTGCAGAGCAGAGGCAGGCTCACCTTTGCCATGATGTCAGCATACGCCATGTACAAGTAATCCTCGTCCAGCTTGCTGAGGAAGGAGGGAGAGACCAAATGGTGACGCCTCCCAACTTTTTTCTTTTCTTTCCTTTCCTTCCTTCCTTGTTTTGTTTTCCGAGACAGGGTTTTCTAGCTGTCCTGTAGACCAGGCTGGCCTTGAACTCACAGAGCTCCGTCTGCCTCTGCCTCCTCCTTTTCTTTTCTTGAGGTAAGGTCTCGTGTAGCCCAGGTTGGGCTTAAACTCAAGATGTAGTTGTAGTTAAAATAACCTGAGCTTCTCACCATGGCATCTGCACCCTCTGAGTCCTGGAATCCCAGGTGTGCACGCCCATGCCTGGCTGTTGTGGTGCTGGGGATTAATCTCCCAGTCTCCCAGCTGAGCTACATCCCCTGGCCTTCAACCCTTTTATCTCATCTTTCCAAGGGTTTGGATTACACATAGGTAGTGCCGTGCTCAGCTTGAAGCTGCCCATTCCATATCTATTATTTTAGAAGGCTGGCAGGTGTTCTCCGTGTCTTTGCTGTGGTCCTATTGGGAAGGTATATTACTAGCCCCATTTTACAGATATGGAAACTGAGTCACAAAAAGATCTTGATTGGATAGGCTGCATGGCTTCCACCAGGATTTGGCCTACACAGACTAACTCTAGACCCACGAGTTTCCCACAGATGGGAAACAAGGCATTCGGCTTCCCCATGTCCCTTCCGGCTATGATAGGTGGATGTCAGAATCTTGACCCATGAGCTATGTACATAGGGTTACCAAGGAGAAAAAAAGTTTAACTGTCTTGTTAGGGATGTGGAAAGGGAAGGCTCGTCTTTCCTCCTGTCTGGCACATGGTCATGATGTGAACAGTCTCGACTGCACACTCCCACTGCCATGCCTTCCTAGCCATGATGGACTGAAATCCACCAAAACAAAATATATTTTTTGAAACTATAGCAGATGTATCCCAAGCTTGCAATCTTAGTACTCAGGAGGCTGAAGCGAGACCATTGTGAGGTTCACTGCAAGACTGTCTCAAAAAAGAACAAAAGCAAGCTGGCAGTGGTGGTGCACACCTTTAATCCCAGAACTCAAGGGGAAGAGGCAGGTGGATCTCTGTGAGTTCGAGGCCAGTCTGGTCTACAGAGTGAGTTCCAGGACAGCCAGGGCCACACAGAGAAACCATGTCTCAAAACACCAAAACCAAACCAAACAAACAAATTAAAAAGAACGTGAGCCAGTGTGCATGTTCAATGGCCAGTACTGTGTCAGCTGTAACAAGCACTTTATAGATGTTGCTCTATTATTCATTTTTAATTTGGTCTACGGGTGGATTTTTGAAACAAGGTTTCTCTGTGTATCCTTGGCTGTTCTGGAACTCTCTCTGCAGACCAGGCTGGCCTCCAGCTCACAGAGACCCAGCTGCTTCTGCCTCCCGAGTTCTGTGATTAAAGGTTTGTGCCACCATGCTAGGCTTAATTTTAAAATTTTTAGAATTTATTTTTATGTGTGTGCGCCTTATCTGTATGTGTACCACATGTATGCAGTGCCTTCAGAGGCCAGAAGAGGGAGCTAGATCTCCCCACACTGGAGTTAACATGGTGGCCAGCAGTGATGCAGACGTTGACACTGAACTGGGCCCCTCTGCAAGAGTAGCAAGAGCCCTCACTGCTGAGCCATCCCTCCAGCCCTTGGCTATTATTACCAGAAGCATCCTCATTATTGTTAATTACTAACATTGTCATTAATGCATATTGAAGTCTTCAAATGAGTTAGAAAATATCTCCACTTCTACTGAGTAGAAAATTTTCATATATATTGATTTCCCCCATAACAGCTTAAACTTTGTCAGAAAAATGTTTTCGTTTCTGTTGTTTTGTTTTGTTCCACCTCTCGGGATTGAACCCAGGGCCTTGTTTTTGCCATGCAAGCATATTACTCTTGAGCTACATCCCTGGCTCAGATGTTATTTGTGTAAGACACCTTTTTGTTGTTGTTGTTTTTTGTTTTTCAAGACAGGGTTTTTCTGTGTAGCCCTGGCTGTCCTGGAACTCACTGAGATTCACCTGCCTCTGCCTCCTAAGTGCTGGGATTAAAGGTGTGCGCCACCACTGCCTGGCAAGACATTTTCTTCTAACAAACCCAGGTAGCATCTTCTGTGAGTCCCTCAGACAAGATGCTCTTGTGAAGTCTTCAGCCCCTGGGACAGTATACAGCAGCTGTTTACTGTATACAATGTGACATCCTGCGACAGTATACAGCAGCTGTTTACTGTATACAATGTGACATCCTGTGACTGTATACAGCAGCTGTTTACTGTATACAATGTGACATCCTGTGACTGTATACAGCAGCTGTTTACTGTATACAAT
The DNA here is from genome assembly GCF_903992535.2 of Arvicola amphibius. Taxonomy (NCBI): domain Eukaryota; kingdom Metazoa; phylum Chordata; class Mammalia; order Rodentia; family Cricetidae; genus Arvicola; species Arvicola amphibius. The sequence goes on from NC_052054.1 coordinate 78,454,284, forward strand.
GTGACATCCTGTGACTGTATACAGCAGCTGTTTACTGTATACAATGTGACATCCTGTGACTGTATACAGCAGCTGTTTACTGTATACAATGTGACATCCTGTGACAGTATACAGCAGCTGTTTACTGTATACAATGTGACATCCTGTGACAGTATACAGCAGCTGTTTACTGTATACAATGTGACGCTAAAAGAATGATGATCAGGGGCCAGTAAGAATGTTCAGAGGGCAAAGGAGCTGCCAAGGACGGTTAAGTTTCATTACCTGGACCCACACATGGCAGAAGGAAAGAACAGAATCCACATGAGCATTGTGCACATATATGCACACACAATGAATAAATGAATATAATTTTTAAAAATGAAGGTCAGCTATTTTCTTTCTTTTCTTTTTCCTAAGGATCTTTGGGATGGTTGGGGGGGCAGGGAGGACCCCTCACCTCTTTTCGGTCAGAGCAGTGCGGCTGAAATGCAGAACCAACTGGTGGAGGGGGTCTGGCTTCTTCTCTTCCACCTCTTCCTCCTCTTCCTCCTGCTCTCCAGCTTTCTGGAGGGATGGGATGAAGGCTGGAGGATGGTGTTTTGGAGTCCCCTTTAGTCTCCCCTCATAGCCTTGCTGGACTAGAATTGTCTCTTTTCCCAAATCAAGCCTAAGAGGTTCCATTTCTTTTCTTTTTAATTTTTCTGTTATTTTATGTGCATTGGCTTTTGCCTGCATGTATGTCTGTGTGAGGGTCCCAGATCCCCTGGAACTGGAGTTACAGACAGGTGCGGACTGCCGTGTGGGTGCTGGGAACTGAACCTGGGTCCTCTGGAAGAACAGCCAGTGCTCTTAACTTCTGACCCATCTCTCCAGCCCCCAGGGGTCCCATTTCTATATGGAGGATCCCCTAGCCCCACCCAGCCCTGCTCCACATCCCTAGGCAGTCCCCAGCTCACTGATAGATCATCTATCATGCGGTCCTCAAAACTGTGGTCTTCAGTCAGGATCCAGGAGGCCTTGTAGCTCTCCAGGAACATGTTACATGCTCGGTGCCTGCAAGGGTAAAGGTCTCTAGGCCACTGTGTCTCCCAAGTACCCTCGCATCTGCCTCCCTCAATCCTAAGACTTAACTTTATTGGCCCCCCCCCATCCTCCCGACTCCCAATTCGCTTTCCTTCCTGCAAATTCCTGGCGCTCTCCTCCTCCCCGGAGGCCTTACGTTGGCAGGTTGTACAGGGGCGTCATCCGGAAACAGGCTACCACTGCCCTCCGGCGCTGCTTGGACAAGAGTTTATGCCACACCGCCTTCTTGGACTTGTAAGGATGCTCCGTCTGGATAGTGGAACGTTATATCATGTCCTCAGATCCTGGTACTGGCCCGAGCCCCACCCAACTCTGAGTGGAGCAGCCCATGTGTGCATAAGTCTACACGCAGAGCGGAACAGGGTCAAAGGAACACGTGGGATCTTCTGCCGACAGACCCAAGGCATCTTGGGGAGACCTCACTCTAGCCCCAGGGCTTTGGCACACTTGTCCCTAGATGCATATGCTCTTTCTGCAGATTCACACATCGCCCCTTACACTCAAGGCTCCATCCCTAGTCCCACCCATCACTAGCTGGCTCCGCCCACAGACCCAAGACCAGGCTCTGCCCACAGCCACAAGAGGCACCCACCTGGTCCAAGTGGTAGAGCACAGCAGACACTTCCTGGACTCTGCGCACAATTTTCTCGGGGTCATCGGCATCTTCCTCGCGACCTGGGACACCGCGGTACAGTGCCATCTGCCAGCGAAGAGATGGGGAGCCTTCGACCTAAGGGGAATAAAGACGCCTGCGTGAACGCACCTACATGGCCCCTTCCTACTATCAAGCCTAGGTGGGTGCATGAGAACCAAGGTCCCTTCTTCAGAACTGGCAAGGGGATTAATGGGTCAGAGCCCTTGCTGCCAAGCCTGAAGATCTGAGTTCAATCCCTGGGACCCACGCGGTAGAAGGAGAGAATTAGTTCCTGCAAGTTGTTCTCTGACATCTACAAGCTTGCCAACACACACACACGCAATACATAAATTTAATTTAAAAATAAATTTTAAAAAAGGTCACCCATTCCATGCCTGGTGCTTCATACACACACACACACACACACACACACACACACACACACACACACACACACGCGCGCGCGCGCGCGCGCACACACACACACATATACGTGTAAAGCACTTACCTTTCCCTGAAGGTTGAGGTTGTTTTGAAGGAATTCACGCACCTCCTCGTCTGTGTCTTTCTGGGAAGACAAGGCCCACTGGGTCACTCTGGAGGCCTCCCCCTCCCCCCATGACCATAGCCCTCCCCCTCTTACACCTGACACCCAGGGCTTGATGGGTACGACCTGGGGAAAATGAGAAGAACATAACTGTGGGCTGTGGGTGGACAGGCATCTAGGGAGAGTCACAGGCTCACCCTGAAGGGACAGAGGGATTAGTGAACCTGGGGGCGGGGGGTGTGACAGGGAACACCGTCAAAACTCAAACAGCCCAAAGAGGGACTTCTCAGGAGCTGAGTAGGATAGGGAGTTTGGAAGATCAGGGGAGGTAATGGGGGGCTATGAGGGTAACTGGCAAGATCAGCAGAGGTTATAGGAAGTTGGGAAGGTCAATTAAATGTCTGGCTACACAGGGCCAAAAGAAAAGGTGAGATGGGTGAAGATGGACCTCAAGGCTCAAAGTGAGGGTCTGGGGTTTCTGGAGGACTCTACAGTGTCCTAAGGGCACATGTCCTAGGAGGCTAAGGTTAAGGAGTGGCCTCTGGAGTCCCAGGAAAGGGGTCGTTGCAATATAACAGATCAAGTACCCTCTGGGCCTTAGCGGGGTAGGAAGGTCCAGTGCTTAGAGGGGTCTTGGGGCAAAATCTTGGAGGGCTTCTTAGGGGTACCGAGGCTGAAAAGAGGTACCATCTCGCCATTCTATGTATGGGAAAAGTGGGTCCTGTGGAAGTTTTGGGGGTCCCAGCAGGATTAAGAAGCTCTAGGGCCTGGATTAGGATCCTTAGGACCTTTCGGGACCTCAGAGGTTGGTAGTGGTGGTTGTGGGGAAGGGGACATTAGGATTCTGGGAGGCAGTTCTTTGAACCACAAAGGTTCTCTGGGTGTCTGAAGACAACAGGAGGTAAGCCAGAGGGTTCCAGAGGGACCCAGACCTTCAGCCATGAGGGTATATGGGGCATTCAGTTATAACGTGTTCAGTGAGTCTCAGGAGACTGAGGGAGGTATTGATGAAGAGTTAAGAGACTCCAGGTGTCTTGGGGGATCATCAGGGTCTCAGTGGTTATAACACGGCTGTTGGGGAGTCCTAAAGTTGTCTGGTTGCATTTGAGGGTTAAAATGTGTCCAAATCCTCAGGTTTCCTGGGTGGAGTCCTCAGCATCCTAGAGGGTTTGGTAAGTGTTCGGGGTCCTGCAGGGCTTTGGGGGAGCCTATGGTAGGATTCTGAGAGGTTCCCTTAGATTCTAGCATTCACTGGGGTCCTAGGGGCAGGGTGGGGTACTTGGAGGGATGGACAAGCACCAGGGCATAGCGGGCCTTGGCCAGCACAATGAGGTCCTGGTCAGTGGGAGCACACATGTTTAGTCCGATTGGCAACATCTTCTTGAGCGTGGCCACGATCAAAGATGTCTGCACTGAGTACCGGTCCCCCCGTCGCTTCTTCTTGGTGCGTTCCTGGTCCGAGCCACCTGACTGTGGGGACACAGGGCTCAGTGCTTGTTCAAATCCCCACCCCCTGCCCACTGCCCTGGCCCCAACCTACAGCCATTTTACAACCTGTCTGGCAAGCAACCCTCCCTAACTTCAGAGCACCAAGTACATGTCTATTTCTACTCTTCCCACCCTGATTTTACTCACCTTGGGCCACAGCCCTGACCATTACCTCCCCAACCCATCCAGAGCCTGCACCCCGACATCTCACTAGAACCCTTCTATGTCCCTGCAAATTTCCGAGCTTTAGTGATCCTCTCTCAGAAAATTCCTGAGTCCTGTGCTGTCTACCACGCTCCAGTCCACTCTTCACACCCCCAAACCATGTTTCCAAGAACAAAACAAAGATGTGGGCCCACAGAGGGCACCAAGAGACAAGATAAACTGGAAGAAAGGGGGAGACACCGAAAGACTGAGGGACACGAGGACACAGGCGACAGACGATGCAAGAGAGATCTAGAAAGATCTGGAGGCCAAAACATGGAACACAGAGTCCCACAGACAAGTCCTGGAGTCTTAGGTGCAGACCCCTCCCTGGCCAGACCACTCCCGTCATGCCAACAAGAAATCCCCGGGGCAAACTGCGGCCAGAGCCCCATCCATGGCGATGCCGAGCATGGTTCAAGTGCCAGACACTGCCCAAGTCCTCACATGCAGCATTTCTGAGTATTTAAGGAGGCCCGGGCCTGGGCCCATGGGCTGGGTGCCATCAGAGGCTCAAAAAGATGACACTTGGCAAGAGTCACGCAGCTCATGGCCATCAGAGGGCTCTACCCATGTCCGTTGGATTCCAGAGCCCCACACATACACCTGGGCACAGCCAGGGCTGCCCCCAACCATGCATGGGTCACAATCCATCCCCCGGAACTCAGCCCACAATGCATGTTGATTTTTTTTTTTTTTGGTAATAAAACCAAAAAAGAAAAAAGAAAAGAAGAAAAGAAAATCCACCGAAAACCAGAAAAGAAATAATTCAACAACTCATCAAAACTTGTCAAAGCCGAGAGTGGGGGAAGGAGTGGGTGGGGGAGGGAGGAAGAAGACAAAGATGGAGGGTGGGGGCCAGGAGCTAAGGACAAAGGGTGGGGACAGGGACGGTGGGGAGGGGGTCGAGAGGGTGGGGCTCTGGGTGGGGAAAGGTATTAGCCAAAAGCCATGCAGAAGGTTCCAGATGTGGCGCTGACCTGTACGTCTCCCGCCTGCTTCAACAGGTTGCAGACAGAGACAAGAAGGGTTACCCCAGCCAGATAGAGGCCCCCCAGACCCAACTCCAAGTTAGCCAGACCCTGGCTGCTCTGCCCCATCCACCCAGCCTTTAGTTGAGCATTTCCAGACCTGAATTTGGGGGGTGCTATATTTTTAAGACCCCCAAAGAGGGCAGTTGTGAAAAGAGAGAAGAAAGGGGGGGTATGGAGAGATGGGTAGAGAAGGGAAAAATGGGAGATAAGAGAAACGGAAAGTAATGGGTGTGGGAGAGAAGGGGGAGGAAATGAGGAAATAGTAGGGGTCCGGTAAGAAGATGGGGAAGGGAAGGAAGAGGGGAGGGGAGCTATAGGGAGGTAGAGGAAGGGGAGGGAGGAAAGAAATCGGGAAGATGGGGAGATGGGGAAAACGGAGGCAAAGGGGGTTTGGGGAAGGAGAGGAGGAGGGTAATGGGAAAAGCGAGGGGGGAAGGGACCTGAGCGCTAAAGGGGAAATGACCGGAACAGGAGACTGCTGGTTTAGGAAGGACCAAAGAGATAGTCCTGGGGTCCCCCCATCCCCACATCCGCAGATGGGTTAAGCACCCACCTTGGCCATTTTGCTCTTATTGTCGGCCGTCAGAAAGGACATGTTGTTGATCTCATTCTGGACCACAAAGTTCTGTTCCTCACGCTTAAAGTTCTGGTGGGGGAAGCAGTGTGGGGGGGGCTCAGGCCCAGAGACTGGGAGGAGAAGGAGAGTGGTGGGGGCAGGGACTTGTGTGGGTGGGGGTTCACACAGGGATAGGCACTCACGTGGGACTTGGACCAGTAGATGAAGATTTCGCCCACCATCCTGAACAGCTCCTCTGCATTGGGATTGGGCTCTGTCAGCCAATGTGCCCTGGGGTCCAGGAAGGAACAGGTAAGGGGTGCAGGTGTCCCCAGGGGAGAGGGTCACCCAGAGAGACTTAGAGGACCTCATGGGAACCAAAAGATGTTCGGGAGGGGGGTGTTATAATGAAATTTGGTCAATCAGTGAAAAATTAAAATTTCAGCCTTTTTAAAAAATTTAATTTAGCCCAGGAGGACTTGGAACTCACAGCAATTCTCCTGCCTCTGCTACTTGAGGCATACCACCATACCCAGTATAGAATTTCTATTTACCTTTCTAACCACTATAAACTGAAGATGACTCATGCTGTGGATAAGAGGATAAAAGTGTCTTCTGCTGGTTTTTTATTTTTATTTTATTTTATTTTTTTTTGTTTTTTTGAGACAGGGTTTCCCTGTAGTTTCTAGAGCCTGTCCTGGAATTAGCTCGTGTAGACCAGGCTGGCCTCGAACTCAGAGATCCGCCTGCCTCTGCCTCCCGAGTGCTGGGATTAAAGGCGTGCGCCACCACAGCCCGGCTTCTGATGGTTTTTTAAAGCAAGTCCTATATTATTGTGTGAATAGTGAAAAAGCTCCATGTCCAGCATCAGGGGAAGGGTAAAGCGGCCTTGTAGAGACAGGCATGGCAGCACACCCGTACCCCCAGCTCCAGGAGGCTGAGCCGTCAGTCTGAGGCCAGCCTGGGGCAAATGGCATGTTCCAAGCCAGACTGGACAATGGGGAGAGAACCCGCTGCAAGCAAAACAAAAGGAAGAAGCATGGCGCACGGGTGCTGTGCAGCCGGCACCGCTGGCTGGGCTGTGTGACAGCTGTCACAATTCCCTTAGTCAGTTGATCTGTACTCTGCTCAGTACCCTCTCTTCCCTACGTTAACCAGAAGTTCATCCCAATAGTCCAATTCCTTCTATGCCTAAGATAAAAAGCGTGGCAGAGGTAGAGGAGAGCGGGGTCAGACGGTCCGGTAAAGCCCTTTGCTGTGATCCGAAGGAGATGGTGCCAGCAGAGTGTTCTGGGGTAAGTGCCTGCCCTCCTCCCTTTCTGCTTAGACAAGAAGGAAAACAAAAAACAAAACAAAAAGCAACAACAACAAAACCCCCACAACAAATAGAACCAAGCTGGGAGAGGTGGGGATTTCTATTAGATAAAATTTTGTGTCTAAATCTGAAGGTTTCTAGGTTCAGGATGAGTGAACGGATATTAGCATAATTTTGCTCACAAATCTTATGGCTGAACTTGCAAGGCTGAGGCAATACATTACTGTGAGTTTACCAGTCTAGAGTGTTCTCATTCTAACTACAGAGCGAGACTCAATCTCAAAAACAAACAAGACAACAGCAACAACAAAGACCACATGCTGATTCGATTGCAGTCCAAATCTGCAACAGCACTTGCACACCACTACTTCCCATTCTGCCCCTGGCAGACATAGCTAATCAATCATAGAGCCCATGGCAACCTTACAGTCTTTTTCAATCCAGAGGGATTTTGGAGTTCAAGCTATGTAGCTAGTGCTTTTGGTTTTAGGAAGATATTAGTTAGCATGCATCTTTTTCTTTTCTCTTTTTTAAAAATTTATTTATTTTATGTATATGAGGTTCTATCTGCATGTATGCCTGTGTGCCAGAAGAGGGCATCAAATCATATCATATCCCAACCATGTGGTTGCTGGGAATTGAACTCAGGACCTCTGGAAGAGCAGCCAGTGCTCTTAACTGCTGAGCCATCTCTCCAGCCCTGTGCATCTTTTTCTTAAAGACCTATGTTCTTGGGAGGACTATTAGGCTCACCAGATGCCATCTAGGCTCCTTTTTTCTTTCTTGTGGAGGAAAGCCCGACCATTGGGTTTCATTACAAAAGCTAGGCACTTAGTTCTACACACAGGTAGACACAGCGCTGGAGGTGGGGTGCAATAAGTCTCCCTGTAGTGCATGCTGTAACCCTCATGGGCTAAGGGAGCAGAGGAGACAAACCTGGGAGGGTTGAAAGTGTGTGTGTGTGTGTGTGTGTGTGTGTGTGTGTGTGCAGGCACTTGCCACCGTGCACATGGTGTTGTCCTTGCTACCTTGTTTGAGACACAGTCTCTCTGTTGTCTCCACAGCGGGCTCCAGGCTAGCTGGGCTACAGGTTTCCAGACACTGTCCCATCTCCACCTCCCATCTCACCATCGGAGCACAGGGATAACAGATGTGAGCTGCTGCATCCGCTTTACATGGGTTTTGGGGTTCGAACTCAGGACCTACCACTTCACCCACTCAGTCATCTCCCCAGCTCAGAGGGGATAGGGAGGGGAAGGGGCTGAACAGGGCTGAGTGGGGTTGGAAGAGCCCACAGCGGTTGAGGAAGCCTGAGTCCGGCCAGGGCTTTGCTGACCTGTTATTGTCCACGTAGCGGATGAGCAGAGGGTAGAGGGCATACAGGTCCCGGCAGAGCACGGAGAACTCGTCCCGCACCAGGAGCTCGCCCTCCTCAGCTTCTGCCTTGGCCTCCAGGCGCAGCTGCTCCTCCTCAGACACCACCTTCCCTGCACGCTTGCGCAGTCGCCCAATGGTGGGGATGAAGTGGGAACGCAGGAGCTCAGGCCTGGCGCGACTCACAATGGGCTGGGCGAACACTGCAGGAGGGTGCGTGTCTTTCACACCTGACCTCTGGTCTCCAACACAGCCCCTATTCCCAGCCCATCCCCTCCCAGAGCCCCCTATTCGAGGGGCGCCAACACACTGCTCCCTCGGGGACACTGCCCTGCGGACGCACCAGCCAGCCGCTTCATCCACGAGGCCTCGTCGATGCCCAGGTTGTTGACAATAATGCGAAGGATGTTCCCCAGTAGGGAATTGAGGTGGTCGGAGGTGACAGCTGTGCAGGGTGGCGGAGCCCCTGCAGGCAGGGCTGGTGGGGGCGCCTCGGGTCCTCGCTCCCACCAGCGGGGCAGGTAGCTACACAGCATAGGCAGTGTAATCTCGATCACGTGTGGCATCTCCGTGTAGCGCGCCCCGGACTCGGCCAGCCCCCCGATTTCTGCCATAAGCCGCTCTAGCACTGGGATGTCAGGACACATCTCCTCCACACTGTTGGGGAGCCCCAGGACTGGGGTGCAGGGACAGGTTAGGGTATGCTAACTGTCACTGCTCTACAACCGGCTTGCAGCCCCCCTGACACCAATGAATCCCCCTGTACCTAGAAGAGTCCCCAACACCCTGCCCCTCCACCTCACCTGCCAACCCAGGTCCCTTTCACAACCCTTCCACTGAAAACCAGTGGCCCCCAAATACTTAAGCCCCAAATCTGATTCACCCCTAAAGTCACACTCATGTGCAAAATTTGGCCCCAATCCAAAAATGCACTCTTGACGTGGAACTTGTCTCACTGTCTAGACCAGGCTGGCCTTGAACTCACTATGTAGACCAGGCTGGCCTTGAACTCACAGAGGTCACTGGCCTCTGTCTCCTGAGTGCTGCAAGTAAGGGCATGTGCCACCTTGGCTGAAATGACATGGGACTTCCTCACTGAACTTCTGAAGCAAGAATCCCAATTGTTTTATCCAGACATGGTCTCAGGCAGGCCTCAAACCCTAAAAGCACTTTCCGACCCTGATGCGATGCCCCCCCCCCCCTGCCCTTTCTGAGATAAGATACAGTGAAGTAGCCCACGCTGGCCTGAAACTCAGCCTGCAGAGAGGAGGGGCTTGTGCTGTCACAGCCAGCTTGAGCCAGTTCCGTGTTTCTACACTCCAATTTTGTCCCTTGGAACTCAGTTTCCCTGTTCCCTTCCATGGGCTGGAAATAGATAGTTGGGGGTGGGGTGGGGGAAACTGAGTCTCATGCAGCGCAGGCTGGCCTCAATTATCACTAAGGAGTGAAGATGACCTTGAACTTCTGACCCTCCTGCCCTTTCCCCTCCAGGGGCTGGGGATACAAGCTCCTGCCACCACAGCTGGCTGGGTTTGGGGAGACAGCGTGACCAAAGGATATTTTCTGAGACCCACACCTGGCTCTAACCCCGGGGCTGTGAAGACAGGACGTTTGCCTGCGGCTTGTCTAGTAACTTCTGAATCTTGTCCCTAAGTGGTACTCCACAGACACTGAATGAAAAACCCTCTCACTAAAGCCTCAAGGAAGCTGGGAAGTACCCGTGTCCCCAAGCTTCGTAGTACCAACTCTGTAATGAACCTCAGAGCTTCCAGTTTCACTCTGACCCAATAATTCTCCCAATGTAGGGGCTTGGGATGGTCCCTTAAAGCATGGCCAGGGCGTGCAACACTTCTACCCAGGAGAATTCTCAGTGGCTCTGTGACCCTGAAAGCTGCCCCAGCCCACACAACTCACTGGCCCGCTCTCGAGGAGACTTGGTGGTGTAAACGGAGCAGGCGTTGTATTCATTCAGCTGAGGCTCCAGAAATGCCACTGGCATGGCTGCGGCCAGGCGGGCCAGGCATTCCCCGAGGGCTGGCTGCAGCCTGGAAGAAGGGCTGCAGTTAGCTTCTGTGCGTCCCTCCGCGGAGTCCTGAGCGGAGCCGCATCCTGCACAGAAGCGCCCCTCCTGGTCCTCTCGGGCGCAGCTCTTGTGTGCACCCTTCGCTGCGCGCCTTGCAAAGACTTGTATGCAAACTGAAATGTCCCCAGCATGCTGCCGCCCTGTATCTCTGCATCTACCACCAGGTCAAGCTTACTCCCCAGAGAGAAGCCACTCAAGCATACTTAACAAGTGTCTGATTTCCACCCCTCTCCCAGATCCCACAGCCTCTGTTTTCTACGGCGGGCCTTTCTACTACGCGCCCTCTTGTGGATACTGGCGTGAACTTCAGCTACCCTGGTATAATGGCAGGGTCAAGATTAAACTTTGCATCCCCACTCCACTTCACAGGTCTCCTCCCTTCCCCCATAGCACCACAGTATGACCCAGTTTTCTTACTTTTCCACGTAGGGGTTCCTGGTGGTGCCCAGAGAGTAAATACTGCACAGCGTTCGGTAGCAAGAAACTTGCACGTCATCCACTGAGAAGGGAAGGAGAGGGAGGGTCTGGACTGTGCCCACCATGGCAGCCCACTCCTTACCATCTTCTCTGTCACCACATGGCCGGTGGGTAAGAGATGAAGACATAGAGCTCCCCACCCCGCCATTTATGCTTTGTGATTCAGCCAAGACCAAGTCTCTTTTAGCCTCAGGTTCCCCATCTGTGAAGTGGGATCAATATAGTACCTTCCACATTGGATAGTTTGAGATCAAATTAGTTTATTTATTTATTTTTAACTTGTGCTCTTAGGGATGGAACTTGGAATCTCACACATTCTAGGCAAGTGCTCTGCTACTAAACTACACCCAGTCCTCAAATGGATTAATATCTATCTGTCTGTCTATCTATATCTATCTATCTATCTATCTATCTATCTATCTATCTATCTATCTATCTATCTATCTATCTATCTAGATATTTATCATGCACACAGTGCTCTATCCGCATGTATGTCTGCATGACAGAATAGATCTCATTACAGGTTGTCGTGAGTCACCATGGAAGAGCAGCCAGTGTTCTTAACTTCTGAGCCATCTCTCCAGCCCTGGATTAATTCTTAAAAAGCACTTAGAAAAGAGGAGACAAGCTGGCAGTGGTGGCGCACACCGTTAATCCCAGCACTTGGGAGGCACAGGGAGGTGGATCTCTGTGGGTTCAAGCCCAGCCTGGTCTACAGAGTGAGTTCCAGGACAGCCAGGGCTACACAGAGAAACCCTGTCTTGGGGGAAAAGAAAGAAAGAAAGAAAGAAAGAAAGAAAGAAAGAAAGAAAGAAAGAAAGAAAGAGAGAGGGAGGGAGGGAGGGAGGGAGGGAGGGAGGGAGGGAGGGAGGGAGGGAGGGAGGGAGGGAGGGAGGGAGGGAGGGAAGAAGGAAGGAAGGAAGGAAAAAAGAAAGAAAAGAGGACACAGGAGGTGCTTACTAAAAGGTAGTTGCTTGTTTTTCCTTGGCCTCTTAGATGAACACGTCAGTACTTCCTCCAGAACAGAGCACACGCAGGAGCGTGTGACGTTGGGTGTGATCCCACCTCCCAGAGGGCCAAGGTAAGAACAACACTGACTGTACAAATGCATGAGACAAAAGGAGGGCAGAGAAGGTCAAAACTGAGAAAAGACGACAATGGAGAGAAAGCCGAATACAACGGAAGGAAGTGACTTCACAGCATCTGTATTTCTCCTGTGTGTGCATGTTTGTGTGATACGAGCATGTGTATGTGTTCTGGTGTGTGTGCACGTGGAGGCCAGAGGTCAAAAGCGGTCAACTGCTCAATTTCTTTCTTTATAACTTAATTTTTAAGGACGGGATCTCACTATGTAACTTTAGCTGGATTGGAACTCACTATGTAGCCCTGACCGACCTGGAACTCACTACATAGAAAAGGCTGGTCTTGAACTCACAGCGATCCACCTGCCTCTGCCTCCCAAGTATTGAGATCACAGGCCCAGCTCACCTTGGTTTCTAAGGAAATGTCTCTCACTGACCCTGGAGCTCACATATTCCGCTGGTGTAGCCGGCCAGTGAGCCTCCCAGCACTGAGACTGCAGGTACATGCCACTGCACATGGCCTTTATGAGGATAAAGTGATCCAAACCCAGGTCCTCACGCTTAAACAGCTTTTCCAACTGGGTCATCTCCCTAACTTTTGGGAGTGTGAATTTTTAAAAGTTAAGGACAGGTGAGTGCCATGGTGCATGCCTGTAATCTCAGCACTTGGGAGGTAGAGGCAGGAGGATCAAGGATGAAGGCCTGGGCTGGGCATGGTGATACAGGCCTTTAATCCCAGGACTTGGGAAGCAGAGACAGGAGGATCTGTGTGAGTTTGAAGTCAGCCTGGTCTACAGAGCAAGTTCCAGGACAGCCAGAGCTACATACTGAAACCCTGTCTTGAAAAACCAAAATAAAACACAAACCGGCAACCACACACACAAAAAAACTCATAAACAAACAAACAACAACAACAAAAACAAAACTGAGGGCCAGCAGGATGGTTCAGCAAGCAAATGTATCTTCTACCAAGCCTGACAACCTGAGTTTGAGCCCAGAACCTATGTGGTGGAGAAAGGGAACCAATTCCCTCATATTTATTGTCCTGTGTTCTCCACTAATGTTGGCATGATTCTACCACACATATATACACAATAAAGAACTAAATGTTTTTTTTTAAAAAACCCACCCCAAACTAGTAAAGATTCTAATTTCAAATAGAAAGTGAATTCAAGTATAGCTATACTATAGCCCACAGCCTCTAGTGCCCTACAATCCCTGCAGACTTCACCCTCACACTGCAGACCTCAGCCTCACACTGCAGACCTCACCCTCACACTGCAGACCTCACCCTCACACTGCAGACCTCAGCCTCACACTGCAGACCTCACCCTCACACACCTCCTCCCACCCCAGAAGCAGTAGCACCTGCTCTGGTTTGGATGTAAAGTATTCCACACAAAGGCTCACAGGTTGCAGGATCAAGGCGGTGCTGTGCAGATATGGAACGTTTGAGATCTGATTGGGCCATAAGGGCTCTGATCTCATGCTCTAGGTGGATTCATAACTGGACAAAGACAGTGGAAGGTGGAAGGTGGGGCCACATTGAAGGACGTAGATCCTTGCGGACAGGTCTTTGGAGGGTGTGCCTTTCCTCTGCCTCTTTATCTCAGTGTCTCTCCCCGGTTCCCATGAGGTCAGCAGCTTGCTACGTGTTCCTGCCACCATGATGCCACCCAATGAAGGGAGCCAAGTGACCAGTTACTGAAACTTCTGAGAGTGTGAGTCCAACACATCCGTCCTCCATCTGAATTGTTTCTTTTAGCTAGGCCGTCACAGTGAGAGACCCTGACTAAGGGGACCCTTTGAGACTGTTCATCATAGGGCTGCAGCAACTCCCTACTGCTTCTCGCCTCCTCCCCCACCTGGGAGGATGCCATGGTGAGGCTTAGTGCACCATGAGGGACAGACAGTGCTTTAGAGAAGGCAGAGCAATGAGACGGAGGGAACTTGAACTTCTGCTGTTAGGACTTTATGATCTACTTTGGGGACTGCTACATTCAAGAGAAAGAAACTTCTAGCTTCGAGTTACAGTGATTAAGGGTCATTTGGTCTCTGGTGCAAGTGTATGTGCGGTGCTGGGAGTGGAACCAAGCACTCTGTGAATGCTGGGCAGGGGCTCTACGGCTGAGCCACACCCCAGCCCCTCACTGGGGGATTCTAGGCAGGGGCTCCACCACTGAGCCACATCCCAGCCCCTCACTGGGGGATTCTAGGCAGGGGCTCTACCACTGAGCCACACCCCAGCCCCTCACTGGGGGATTCTAGGCAGGGGCTCCACCACTGAGCCACATCCCAGCCCCTCACTGGGGGATTCTAGGCAGGGGCTCTACCACTGAGCCACACCCCAGCCCCTCACTGGGGGATTCTAGGCAGGGGCTCTACCACTGAGCCACACCCCCAGCCCCTCACTGGGGGATTCTAGGCAGGGGCTCTACCACTGAGCCACACCCCAGCCCTCACTGGGGGATTCTAGGCAGGGGCTCCACCACTGAGCCACATCCCAGCCCCTCACTGGGGGATTCTAGGCAGGGGCTCTACCACTGAGCCACACCCCAGCCCCTCACTGGGGGATTCTAGGCAGGGGCTCTACCACTGAGCCACACCCCCAGCCCCTCACTGGGGGATTCTAGGCAGGGGCTCTACCACTGAGCCACGCTTTTAGCCTTTCATTGTGCAGTTTAGGAGAGCTACCACTGAGTCTTGTTCCCAGCAATCCTCTATTGAGTTACATGTCTTTAGTCCTTGTTTTCCTTTTGCTTTAGTTCCAGGCTGGCCTAGAACTCCCTATATATAGCTCAGGCTGGCCTCAAACTTGCAGTCATCCTCCTGTTTCAGTGTCTTGAGTGCTGAGATTGTTTACAGGTGTGCACCACCGCTGTGGCTTTTGAACTCGCATCTCAGCGAATGCCTTCTGCTCTGCACACTTTACGGACTGTGTGCTTTGGCTTACAGAAGAAAGCGTATGCTCTAACACTAGTGACTCCACCTCACGCCTCAGGCCAGGCAGTGCTGGTCAGGCTGACACCCCACCCATGCCCCTTGCCCTCGGTCTCAGGAGTCCTTACGGATGACATCGTCTCCGAACTGGTGCTGGGCGATGTGCTGGAAGAGGGTGGTGAGGACGGGCAGCAGGGCCACTGTGGTGTAGGTGAGGTTCTGGCCCACGCCCTTCACCTGGGTGCGCGCCTGGGACACCTTGCCTAGCCGCAGGTTCTCCACCATCTTCTCAATGTCCTCAGAGGCGCTCTCGAAGAAGGAGCGGAGTCCAGCCTTCACAATCTCGGGGCCTGACTTCATCACCGTTCTAGGAGGAGTGTGCAGAGCTGCAGAGGCAGAAGCAGAGGCCTCCCTCTCCTCCCATCCCCCTCCTTTCCTCATTCTCCCTTCCCCCTCTTCCCATTCCTCTTCCTCTTCCTGAGATGACGTCTCACCATGTCACCTAGGTTGGGTTTCAGAGAGTATAGGAGAACTGGATTAGGGGACATGATTCAAGTGTGTATGAGCGCCCCCAAGCCATACCTGGCATCCAGAGAACGTGCCAATATGTGAAGACAGTTGACCACAGCTGGGGCATCCGTCCCTGGGAATGGAACACAGGCCAGGCTGAAGGAGGGGCCCCAAGCCAGCACGTCCTCACATCCATCACAACCCCCTCCTCTCTGACTCCACTTCCTGGCTAGGTTCATAGCTACCCCACCTAGGCTCCACAGTCCCCTGGGTGTCCCTTCCACCTCTGGCCCTGCCTTCCTCCCTCTTCCTTCTATCTCTACCTCTGAGGGCTGTCCCTGTGTGCGACAGTGGCCTGCATGATTAACTACCCCACCTCCAGGATGACCCAGTCCAGGCTCAGAGAAAAAAGTAAACATAAGAAGGAGGCTGAAGCTGGAGTTCTTTGTTCCCGTGGACTTGGCGACAGAGGAAGCGAGGGAGACCTGGCCGAAAGGCTCAGAGGCAGGGCTACTTACCAAAGAGGGAGACTCGGTGGCGGACAAGAGCAGCAAGCTTACAGAAGAGGCTGAAGAAAGAGAAAGGGGCAGAAGGACAGGGGAAGAGAGAGTGAGGAGACCAACTAGATGAAAGATGGTGGTGACATGACCAGAGGAGACAGGAGCCATAGGGAGGGGACAGAACACAGGTGGGAGGGCAGGCAGAGTGAAGGATAAAGATATATGACCCAGCTTAGAAGTCACAGGCAAGGACTGCAGGAGTGGCTCATTTGGAGAGAGAGTAATGGTCTAGAATCCCCAGTGAGGGGCTGAGGTGTGGCTCAGTAGTAGAGCCCCTGCCTAGGATCCCCCAGTGAGGGGCTGGGGTGTGCTCATTGATAGACTGCTTACTTAGCCTATGCAAAGTTCAATTCTCAGCACTGCAAGGAAAGAAAAGTCACAGCAATAACTGGGCAGCCGAGGATGGAGGCAAGGCTGTCTCTGTCATAGTGATCAGTCTGTGTCACTGAAGTCTTGGGAAACCTTTAGTCCCAGGGAAATTTGGACAGTTGGTCACTCTAGAGCAACCCAAGGCAGAAATGCCCACCAGAGCCCATAAGAGTCAAGGTCAGGAATGAAAGGTTTGAGTAAGGTCAGAGGTCACAGGCAGTTCACCTGGTGATCATTTCCTTCTCCTTGTTGGAAGCATGGCCACCGCTGCCCAGCACTTTGGCCGGTGTGGACAGGAAGTAGAGGCAGTGGTTGGTGAAGTACTGGTTGATCAAGGGGAGCAGAATCTAGACGGGAAAGGAAATGGGGTGGGTGGGCTGGGTGAGGGGACAGGGACTCTTCCAGATCACAGTTCCTCCAGTTTCTGGTCTACCTCTCACCTTGGCGAAGAATTTAATCTCCTGTTCATGTGGAGACTTCTCCACTCGTCCACTGCTGACCACAGCCTCTGTGGGAAGGGCAAGAAGGGGTTGTTGTGGGTTTAAGCAGAGGAAGGGACACTGGGGACAGAGTCAGGAAATGGTGGCAGGTAAGTTCTCTCTTGTTTTCTTTCATACCTGCTCTGGCCACAGTCAAGCCAGAGGGCCTCTGACCACCTGGGTGAGGTCCGTACTCAGAGCTGTCCTGTGGCTCCATCTTTGTGCAAAGGACGAGCTCCCATCTACCCGCCAAGCCCAGCTCACCTCAACCCTAGTACTGTCCCCTCCAGATGTCCAAATGCTCCCCTTCACCCCTTGGTATCTTGGCATTGATGCCAGTGTCCTCCGTGTCTTCCTTGAATACGCTATTTAAATGGCACCTGGCTCCACACTACCCCCCACCCCCAGTTCTCGAAATCCTCTTCCATGACTCTATAGTCGTCCTGGAACACAGTTTAGTTAAGTGTGATTCTGTCTGACTCCAGAACAGGGATGCAGATGAAGAAGGTCTTTGTCTTCTCCCTGCTAATCAATCCATCCCCATCACGTCCAAAGCAGACTCAGGCCCGTAGCTGATGCTCAGTAAACACTTGTTGGGAGAAGTCGGTGACCTGGTGCCCTAGGTGAATCTTTAGGGAGGACGTGGAAAGTGGGGGGGGGGGAATTCTTCCTACCCAGATGGGCAATGAACTCCTGGGAAATGTCCATCCAGCGTAACAGCTGCTGCAGGAAGCCAAAGGCAAATCGCTTCTCAATGGAAGACGTGTCCAATTCCATGTCCTTAAGGCCTCTGCATGGAGAGGCAGAGAGGGGTCAGCTCAGACATAAGCCCTGGTGGTCAGCCTGTGAATGCTGTCTTTCCTCCAGGTCTTCCTCCACCGGCCTCTTCATCTCAGGTTGTTTTCGGAGACTTGCTTCCCCACGCTCTCGGTTCCCTTGGCCTCACCCTTGTAGCCCCGGCTCCACCCAGAGGCCACTCCCTTTAGCATCTCTTTCGTCCTGACTACACTCTCCAGACTCCGCCCCTCTAGGAGGGCCTCCTTTGTAGCCCTATTGTTCTCAGCCCCACCCCTTGGCTTCCTTACGGTCCCGCCTCCGTTTCCAAGTCCCGCCCCCAATCTCCTTCCTTCCAGCCTGCTCGTCTGCCGTGGCATCTGCCCAGGTTCCCAGCTCACGTGCCTGGTGACAGCATAGCCATTCATCTGCAGAAACTTCAGCAACTCCTGGGCCTTCTCTCTGTCCCGTGCCTTCTCCTTGGCCGTGAGTGTGTCGTAAGGGACCAGCAAGGGATGGGACCCACCCCCTGGAGACAGCAAAGATTAGAAGTCAGGGGTCGGGGAAGGCGTGTTACTCTCACTGCGGTTCTTGTTGCGAACCTGCACAACTAAAAAGGTGCTAACAATGCCAACATCGCTTGTCGATGCTGGACTCTAGGCGGTGGAGCAGAGTAACACCATTAAGCCCAGACTCTAACCCAGGCCCTCAAGACTTACGAATGGGGGACGGAAGAGAAGGGAGAAGGGGCCAGTGGTGCGGAGGAATGGGTGTGCTCACCTTTGGCCTCCAGCTCTTGCTTCTTCTTTCGCCCCCATGTGTTGTGGTAATTTTCTGCCAGTTGTTCAGCCATGGCCTGGAAGTGGGACGCAGAGAGTCAAGGACCATATGCAAGTGGTCCCCGTCCTTCCCAAGTAGAAAGTCGGTGGCCTTACCTGCAGCTCCCGGGACAATGTAACCCCGCTGAGGTCTGGGGGCTGGGGGTTGTAGCCTTCTCGAGGGTCATATGTCTGAAAAGGCAAGAGGGGCAAGATCCTTGATGGATTAGTAGGAAGCCCCATTAGCTCTGACCCTGCCTCCAGAAGCCTCCCCGGAGCCAGTACTTTTAGACCCTGTCGCTAAGACACCCTTCTCGCTCTTGGGTTCCTCAGACTCGTGGCTGTCCGTTTGGTGCGGAGATTTCTGCTCAGGGCTCTACCTCTCCCTGCCCCCCCACCCCCCAGCCAGGCCTCCTTGCAACCCCAGCCATCCAGCCACACCTTTTCATGAGCCCTCTACCGTTTGGCTCCACCCCTCCCAATCCCACCGCGTGAGATCCACTCTTCCCGGCCCCTCCCCTTGCTCAGACCTTCACTGCCCGCTAGCAGGCTCACCTGGGCAGTCTGGGATATCTTCCTTGTTTTCTTCTTCTCTGTCTTTTCCTCCTCACCCTCCCTGGCCTTCTCTACTGTCCACTCCCACGCAATCATGGCCTTCAAGGACTCCTTGATGGGCCAGCGGTAAATCTCTTTGTCCTAGAGCAGACAGAGGAAGCAGAGTTGGGAGAATGGGACCAGAAGAAAAGCCTGGTTCAGTTTCCCTGGTCTCTACAGACACAAGGGGAAGAAGCCCCCACCAAGGGCTAGGAAGTAGGAAGTGGAACAGTCAGGATTCGAACCCAGGACTCTAATCTTCTCTGTAAACAAGTGTCTCAAACACAGTTCTAGTACCCATTTTCCAAAAGCCTCAGAGAGATCTCCCTACCAAGGACTCCTTCTAAGAAAAGGGACATGAGGGTGCCGGGGTCCTCCAGGGGAAGCAGCCAGTCTTGCGGGAAGGGAATCCATGAACAGAAACCAATCTATGAAGTGCCTCACTCTTCCCCGGACCCCTAGATTTTGGAGTTGCATTCTGACCTCACACCTCAGGCCCTAAGGTTTGGTCACCTTCTCTGAAAAGGTCTTGTAGGGTCTCAGCATGGGGTGGGTCTTCAGCTCTTCATCAGCGTTCTCCCCGTAGGACCAGTTGTTCTGGATCTAGAGGTAGAGGCAGGGTGAGAAGTGGGGGCAGCCTGCAGGGCTGAGGGCTCGTGGAGGGTCCTAGGGATGGCTGTGGGTCTAAGACAACCTGGGGTCTCAGAGAAGACATGGGGCTTGGGGAAAGAAGGAAGGCAGAGGGGGAGGACCCCGGGGTTTACCTTGTCGAAGGCCCATTTCTCATGGGTGTACTCTGCAAACTTGTTAATGAAGGAGTCCAGCTTCTCTGGGATGATGACGCTGTAAGTAGAGATGGGACCACAGGCAGCGGGGTGGGGCTTTCGTCTCCTTCTGGAACCTTCCTTTGCCCAACCTAAGCCCGCACTGTCTGTCCCAAGGTCTCACTTGAGAGTCTCCACAGGCCGGGGGTCAAAGTTGCCTTCAGCATCCACTGTGGCTTTTTTCTCCGTCTTGGACGAATAGGAGGCGTCTACGTAGTCAGGAGGCAGCGCCCCCGCAATGGCACACAAACAAGGCATGGCTATTCGGTAAAGCTCCTGGTCGTATTTCTGAGGGTGCCAGGGATAAAGGGGAGGATCAGGCAGGCTTCACTTCCCCCTAATGCTACAGCCCCAACCCACTCTCTTCTCTCTGAACCCACAAATCTGCTAGTCACTCTCCCCACAGCCCAGGCCTCACTTTGTCCTGTTTTGTTTGTTTGTTTTAGACAAGATCTCATGGAGCCTAGGCTGTCCTTAAACTTGCTCTATAACCCGAGCGACTTTGAATTCCTAGACTTCCTGCTTCTCCCGACCACTGGAATTACAGGTGTGTGCCACCACATCCAACAGGGGCTTCATTCCAGATCTTCGAGCTTGAACCCCAAAACCCTCCACACAGACTCCTTTGAGACCCCATGGGTGCCCAGACCTTATGCGCCAGAGAGTCAAAGATGCCCCAGAAGAGCTTGCGTGTGAGGTGCAGCTCTTCCTCAGAGGTGACTCCGAAGTTGGCCCAGCCTGTGGGGAGGCAGTAATACTTCCAGCAGCGCTCGTAGTGGTTGGTAAGGAGCTGCAAGCAAGAGACACACAAAGGGAAGCATAAGCAGATGGCAGTCAGCGAAGGCCCCAGGAGGCAGCGGGTGTCAGCGCTTGCAAATGAGATGCTAATAAGGGGAGGAGGATATGCTCGTTAGAGAATGGGCCTGGATAGTTTATTATGTGGCGTTAGTGTTCTCAATGAGAGCCATGACGGGCATTAAACTACGGCTGCGTTTGTCTGTTGTTTTCACAGAAATAGGCAAGCTAAGAGTCTCCTGGTAGAGTTGTGTGCACACTAATGGGATGATCTGTGCTTATGCAAATGAGCATGGCAAATAGAAACACAGGCAGCGCCCCATGCAAATATATGGTAATCAAAAAGGCCTCTACTACCCAATATGCAACTTGGAGTCGGGGCTAATTTAGGCATCTTATGCAAGACAGTAAGTTGGGGGGGCAGCTCCTTATGCAAACTAGCATGCAAATGACAAAGTAGGAGAGACAGTATGCAAATATTCAGAATAGTTATGGTACTGTTTATTCAAATAAACGCAGTCATTTAAATACTGGAAGGCTGGTGGTCTGGGCATGTGAATAAAATGCTAATTAGGGAAAATAGTGCGCCCATGAAGATATATGTTAATTGAGGCGGGGGCTGGCTTACTTAGTTAGGCAAATTAAGCGGTAATTAGGGAATGTTAGCAGTGCCAATGACGCACAGCGAATGTTATGGGAATCCTAGTCGGCAAATGAGGATGCTAATTGGTTTCCTCCGGGTTCGCTGTCCGCAAGTTAGCTGTGGTGGGCGTGGCTAATACGGACGAGCCCACTGGTCTGGAGGCAGTCAGAGTGCGAGTGATAAAAGAACAGGCTCCCGCTGAGGACCGTCCTCACCTTGAGTGGCATCTTGGCGAACTCGTTGAGGATGGGAACGTCGAACACCAGGCGTCGAAGGAGGTGCTGCAGCATGGACGGGCGGATGTACCTAAGGAGGACCCGCCCAGAGGGGGCGGAGAGCTCATACGAAGCTCCGTCTCACGGCCCCGCCCACACCGCACCCACCCGGATCCCACCTCACCTGCAGAGTGCCATGAGGCAGTCTTCGATGACATCACGTTGTGCCTTGGTGAGCGAGCGGCCACGTGACAGGCGGTACACTGTGTGCAGCATAGAGTCCACCATGATTGCGCGGTGCTCCGTGCCCGCAAAGAGGGGCGCGCACTTGGTGATGAGCGGCAGCACGGCCAGGCACAGGTAGCGGTTTAGCGCCAGCGCCATCTCTGTAGTGCTGAAAGTAGCCTGGGATACAGGGTGAGGTCATCAGGCCCGCGGCACACCCCTGGTGTTGCCTTGGTACCCAAATTTCTAATCAGTCATTCTCCTAACTCACACTCCTCCAGATCTCTACCCACATCCTTATTACTTGGGCAATAAGTAATAAATCTCTCTCTCTCTCTCTCTCTCTCTCTCTCTCTCTCTCTCTCTCTCACACACACACACACACACACACACACACCAGGAACTGATTACCGAAACGCATGACTCTGATTTAGCTGTTCTGTAATGTCAACAGGATTTCATGTAGCTCAAGGCTAGCCTGGAACTGCTGGTCATCCTGTCTCTACTTCCCAAGTGCTGGGATTACAGGTTGAGATTGCCCAGCCTTTTGTTGTTGCTTTGGGTTTTTGTTTTGTTTTGTTTTTATGACTTGTTTTATTTTGGGACAGGGTCTCATTATGTAGTCCTGGCTGGCATACAACTAGCTACATCCAGAACTTGCTACCTAGACCAGGCTGACCTGCCCCTGCCTCCTGAGTGCTGGGATTAAAGGCGTGCATCACCATGCCCAACTCCACTTTGGTTTTTTAAGGCAGAATTTGACTGTAGCCCAGGGAACTCACAGTCCTCTGGCCTCCATCTCTCTGGTACTAGATTAAAAGTGTGTGTCACTACACCCAGCAAATGAGCAAATGCTTTCTCGTAACTTAAGGACTGGGGATTCCTACCCACTCTGCAGCAAAACTGTTTTCCATGGGTTTTGTTTTCTATCACAAAGGTGGAGGTGAGATTGGGAAATGTGCACCATTTCAGTTCCGTTGATGCTGTCCCTCAACCCGTCCTGTGTAGGTGACTAGCTAGGTGGGGCTACTCACCGTGTCCAGTGAGGCGGCTGCCCTCATGTCCGGAAGGAACCCCACATCCAGCACATGGAGCAAGAAGTCCTGGTTCTCGATGCCATACACTCGGTCCAGGAAAAGCACCATGGATGCCTTGTGGTCAGGCACGAAGGATGCAGACATCTTTGGCTGTACCAGTGCCCCATCTATGTTCAAGGAGGGTGGGGTGTTGTTAGCATGTGTTTCTCTCCCCCTTGATCCCTCCCAGCATCACTCCCTTGACATCTCCTGCTGCATCTACCTTTGCCCAGGGTGGGGATCTGCAGTGGGAGGCTGATGATGCCCACAAGGTCATCCAAGGGCACAAGGGATCGAAGGATGGCTCGGATCCTCAGGGCCTCACCCTTTCCGGCTTGGATCAGCTGGAGATGGTGGACAGAATAGGCAAAATATCAGATAGCTCTGACTGTTCTGTTCCATCCATTCCTGACACGCTGGCGGTAAAGCAAGCCTCCCTTTGTGTATGTGTTGTATGCATATGTACATGTGGAAGCACATGTATGTACACATGTATGTGCATTTGCATGTATGTGCATGTATATGCAAGTATGTGGGCTTGCTCCTATACCTCAGAGTGAAAATCAAAGTTGATGCCAGGTGTCTTTCTTTCCTGATTGCTCTTCCCTTGTTTTCTGAGACTGGGTCTCACTGAACCGGAAGCTCATTGTTCCAGTTAACTTGGCTGTCCAGTCAGCCCTAGTGATGCCATTTTCCTGGCCATTGTTTCTTTTTTTTGGAGGGAGGTGTTTTGTTTTGTTTTGAGACAGGATCTCTCTGTTATATAGTCCTGGCTGCCCTGGAACTTGCTATGTAGGTCAGGCTGGGCTGTAACTCAGAGATCCACCTGCCTCTACCTCTTGAGTGTTGGGACTAAAGGCGTGCACCCTCATCCCTGGCTGTTTATTTTGGTTCGTTAGGAGGTGCATATGCCATGGTATGCATGTGGGGGTCAGAACACAACGAATGGGAGTTGGTATTCTCCTTCTACCACAGGAGTCCTGATGATTGAAATCAGGTCATCGGGCTTGGTGGCAGGCACCTTTACACACTGAGCTAGTGGCCCCCTGTTTGGTTTTTGAGGCAAGGTCTCACATAGCCCAGGCTCGCGTCTAAGTTGCTGTGTAGCCAAAGATGACCCTGAACTTCTGACCCTCTGGATTTTACCTTCCCAGTCCTGGATGCCTGCCCTGTGCCACCACACACAGCTGTGTTGAGACTGGGTCTTGTTACGTTATGCAGGGTGGCCTCAAGCTCCCAGTACTCATGCCTTTACAGTCCTGTGACCATAGGCGGGTGTAACAGGTACCAGCGTGGCACCATTCCCAGCTCAAGTCTCATTTATGACCATCTGTATGCACCTTCTCCACCCCTCCCCCGAGTCCTCTGAGTCTCCACTCCATTTCCTCCACTGGGCTCCGTGGGATCGGGGCCTGAGGATGTCTTTGTCATGAGTGTGTGTGCCCAGTGTCACCTAATCTGGGACCACACCCACAGTGAGCTCTATGAATGTTGTCTGGGGCCTGAAGGCTGAGGTTGAAGGCTGGCCACTCACACCCGAGCCTTTCCCAGCCCACCTGCCCTCCCAGGGCTCACATGCATCTCGGGTGCACAGCGTCCCAGCAGGTCGATCAAGGCGGCGTAGAAAGACATGATGGCGTGTCCCAGGTGCACCCGGTTTTCTTCCGGAGGCTCCTCACCAAAGCTGTAGGGGAGAAGGTGGTGGTGGGAGGGGTCCAGGGGCATGGTGGTTACCATACTGTGAAGGAGACAGGGACTCACTGCTCACGTCGCCGGTCCCTGCGGACACCCGGCCCATCCCGCGCAGGGTCCTCGGAGATGCGGATGGCCTCCTCTATGGCAGCCAGCAGCCCCGAGCCACCCTCGCCCCTCAGGGCAGGTCCAAAGCACTCGGGTTTTCGGATCAACAGCCGCACCACCACATTAGCGTTCTCTTCTACACTCTCGCCTGGCGCCCAGAAAGGTTGAGAGCTCTCGAGGGGACCCCCACGGAACCCCAGAACCCAGCACACCCAAGGGTAACGTCAGGTCCCCCTTGACCCTCAGACACACTTAACGGGATCCCCTCGGGGAGGCCTTAAGCTCAGGGTATGGATGTCATTAGAGCGAGGCTTTAGCTAGTGACTCCACACCTCCCACCTCGCCTCACCATTGACGAAGACGGCAAAGCGCAGGAAGTCCAGGTAGCGTTCACCCCCACAGGGATTCCACCCGATGTCAGGATATCCTTTGGCCAGGAGCATGGGGCAGCTTTGTAAGCCGCAGCCTGCCAGGTATGATACAACCTGCAATGCAGAAGTGTAGTGAGAAACGGCGGGGCTGCGTCCCGCCACCCGCCGCCGGCTAGCTTTGCCCAAAATAATTACACGGAAACTGTATTCTTTTAAAACACTGCCTGGCCCATAGTTTCAGCCTCTTATTAGTTAATTTTTACATCTTTCTTTAACCCATATTTAGTAATCTGGGTAGCACCACGAGTTGTGGCTTACCAGGAGAGATCTTAACCTGCGTCCATCTCGGAGAGGAGAAGCATGGAGACTCACCACGCGACTGCCTGAAGCGTCTCTCCCTAACTCTATTTCCTTGTTTTCAGGGAGCTCAGCCCAAGACTACTCTCCTCCCTATGGTTCAGGCTTACTATCCCGGAGCTCCTCAGCCCCACACACCTCCAGGTCCTCAGCAAGCTAACCCTAGGCTTATCTCCATCCGTGCTGTTCCCTTTCTGAGCATCCTTCACCCCCCCAGCCCTCCCCATAAACGTGAGTCAGGTTATTCTTCCATGCCCACCACCTGGGATAAGACGCAGCATCCTTGCTACAGCCTCCAGGACCCCACGTGACCTCCATGGCATCATCTTTCATTGCTCCACCTCCACTGCCTTTATCCCAGCCAGGGCTCTCGGCTGCTCCAGGGACCCTGCACTGCCCCTGCCCCTGAGGTCTATCCGGCTGCCTAGATCATTCTGAGCTTTATTCAAACTTCACCCTCTCAGTGGGGCTTTCTCTAACCAATGTCCCCGGCACCTTTCCCTAAAACAAGGTCTCTCTATGAAGCCCTGCCAGCCTGGAACTCACTCTGTGGACCAGGCTGGCCTCAAACTCACAGAGGTCCACCTGCCTCTGCCTCTGAGTGCTGGGATTCTTTCTGACTTATAAATGCTTTTAAGGATGAGCTCATTAGTTCACAAAATCATGATTACGTAGTCACTGAGCAGCCTAAATGACCAAGGTCAGACAACGCGGTCTCTTTTCTGGGTCACTCAGTTAGGGAGTGGAACAGATGACTTTAGTTGCTGAACCCAAAGCCTCCTGGAGCCCCACTTGGCCATGACAAGCACCAAGGCCACCCAGAGGGGTCGCGTAGCCCATAGACTTGCTCCCAGCTTCTTTAGTCAGTGGCTGCTGGTGGCTCCTTCCATGTTAGTTCCCTTCTGAACTGGGCCCTGAGATGTCTAACGTCAGTCTGAACAGCGTGATCAGAGACAGCACGTGCCCACACAGACAGGCATGGCTAGGCTTCCCCCGCCACACCTTTTCCAGGTCTTGCTCTTGCAATGCCAAAGCCAGCTCGTTGTTGTCAATGACAGAAGCAGCTGCCACATCCAGGGGCGTGGAGCCCTGCATGCCTGTGGGGACCAAGAGTGATCAGAGTGGATTTGGGGGATGTATCGCTGGCTTCCCCACTCTTTCTCAAAGATTTATGCGCATCCCATGTGTGGCGTGTGTGTGTGTGTGTGTGTGTGTGTGTGTGTGTGTGTGTACAGGTAGACACAGAGGCCAGAAGAGGGCGCCAGATCCTTTGGGGCTGGAGTTACAGGAGGTTGTGAGTCACATAATATGGTGCTGGTATCTGAACTCTGATCCTCCTGATAGAGCCATAAGTGCTCTTAACCACTGAGCCATCTCTCCAGCCCCTCCCCAGTCTTGATGGCGCCAGCTCCTCTGGGAAGCCCTTCCTCACCGCCCCCTTTCCACAGTGGGCTAAGGTGGTCTGTGCTTTTTCCTCTGGGCTGATGGAGTCTGAAACTGAGCTTTATTCCCTGGCTGTCGTGTGAGCTGTGGATAGGTCAACGTTGTCTGTGTCAGCATCTTAATTGCTTTGGGGAGAGGTGGGGGCAGTGAGATAGAATAACTCTATGGCCTCTGGGTTTCTCACCCAGGCCAATGCCACTGTTCTCCAGCAGATAGCTCAGGTGGTCAAACATGGAGCGCTGGTTCTGCCGGCTGATCCGGCAGAAGTAGCAGAGGAACCGGCAGCAGCTTGTCACCATCTTGGGGAAGCGGATCTCCTGCAGGGGGTAGGAGGGAGGGCCAGCGGTGAGTGCCCACACTCTGTGTCCCCTCCCTGAGCTCCTGCCCCCATCTAGGCCCCTCACCTTCGACTCGCCACCCCCAAGTACGTTCACCATGACCTCCATGACGGTTTCGTGCATGCCCAGGGCTCTCATCAGGTTTGGGTGCTGGTAGAAGACTTTGTTATTCATGATGTTCCTGGGAACAGACAGAGTGGGTGGGGTTAGCACAGCCTGGGGATGGGGGGAGCACATCCAGGGAGAGCCACGGTCACCATGGTGATAACAGTTGGCGCTCTCTACGTGCCTTTTGCAGATCCAAATCCATCCATCCTTTTTGGTTTGTTTTGTTTTAGTTAGGTTTTAAGACAATGTCTCACTCTGGTACCTCAGGCTGGCCTAAATTATGTAGCCCAGGATGGTCTAGAATTCACAGTCATCTTCTTGGATCCTGCCTCCCAAATGTAAGTGACAGGTATGAGCCACCACCTAGCTCTTCACCCATCCTCATATCCACTCTGGGAGACCATCTCGCCAGCCTAATTATTAATATTCATTATTATTGTGAAACAGGGTCTCACTATATATCCCAGGCTTGTGTAGTCCAAGATTGTCTGGAACTCAAGATTCTCCTGCCTCAGCTTCCTGAATACTATCTTGTTATTACTATAAGCGCAAGTCCCCAAAGCCCCATGGTCACTCTGTGCAGGGTACTGCCATTCCCTTTGTTACAAGAGAAGACTCTAAGATCAGAAACAGCAAAGGTGCTAAGAGTCCCACATTGACCAGGAGCTACTGAGGGAAGAGTTAACCCATCAGAACAAGGGACAAAAAGGGTGGGAAGGACGGCAAAGCACCTGCCAGCCGGCGGTGGGGGCACTCACCCAATGCTCTGGATCATGAGGTTTTCCTCCTGGGGACCCATCTGCACGATGAGCAGCGAGCGGATCTGGCCCAGGCACTCCAGCAGGCTCATGGTGTCCTCCACTGAGGACGGCGAGATCGTGTAGGCCCTGGGCAAGGCGCGCAGCAGCTCGCCAAGCCCATCGTATTGTCGGTGCAGGAGACTGAACATGGCACGAACCAGCTCAGGGCTCTGAATGAAATCCTCCTGGGCCCAGCGCACCACCGTGTGGGACACCAGCTCCTGCAAAGACTCTGAGAAAAGGTTGGGACACTAGGCTGTGGCTTTGAACCAGAAGAGAGGGAAGCCTTTCTCTGTCACTAACTGCCTTGTCTTCCGCTTTCCACAAACATATGAATCCAGATAAATTTTCTGTTGTCCCAAGAATCAATCTCTTTCACCCTCCACCCTCTCTTCCTCCCTCCCTCCCTCCCTCCCTCCCTCCCTCCCTCCTTCCCTCCCTCCCTCCCACCTCTCTCCCACCCTCCCTTTTTTCTCTCTTCCCTCCCTCCCTCCCTCCCTCCCTCCCTCCTTCCCTCCCTCCCTCCCTCCCACCTCTCTCCCACCCTCCCTTTTTTCTCTCTCTTCCCTCCTCCCTCCCCCTCCCTCCCTCCCTCCCTCCCTCCTTCCCTCCCTCCCTCCCACCTCTCTCCCACCCTCCCTTTTTTCTCTCTTCCCTCC
The DNA here is from genome assembly GCF_903992535.2 of Arvicola amphibius. NCBI lineage: Eukaryota > Metazoa > Chordata > Mammalia > Rodentia > Cricetidae > Arvicola > Arvicola amphibius. The sequence continues at coordinate 78,482,841 of NC_052054.1, forward strand.
CCTCCCTCCCTCCCTCCCTCCCTCTTTCCCTTGGCCTCTGCAGTCACACACACACACACACACACACACACACACACACACACACACCCCAAAAAAATACACAATAAAAATGGGCAGGCTGTTGCTGCTCACATCTCTAGTCTCAGCACTCGACAGGCAGAGGCAGGAAGATCTCCGTGAGTTTGAGGCCAGTCTAGTTCACAAAGCAAGATCCAAGTCTACATAATGAGACCTTCTCTCAAAAAAAAAAGTAGGCTCAGACTTCTACCAGTGTCAGAGAGTCTGTCTAGGGTGTGGCTAATAAACAGTTTGCACTGCGACACCCGACACGGACCATGTGTTTCTGATTCCTCAGCATGGTAATCATTTCACTATGAGAGAAAATGGAAACGAGGACCACAAGGAAACAGGAGCCATCACAGTGCTGGAGCTGTGCGCATCCCGGGCTAGATGCACCATGACTCTGATAGGTGACACCACCACACAGTCAGCCGCAGCCTGGACACTTGGTCCACATCTCCAGTACCCTCTTCTTCTCCAACTCTCTTGCTTTCATGTTTCCCTCCCTCCGTCCCTCCCTCCCTCTCCTCTCTGTCTCTCTGTCTCTGTCTCTGTCTCTCTCACACACACACACTTCAGAGACAGTCTCCCCGAGCCTTGGGTTGCCCGCCCCACCCTGTCCCTGCCCTTGTCCCCAGTCCTCACGAGGCTTGTGCTCCTCAGCTGCCGGCTCCTCCTCAGGTTTCTCCTCTTTCTTCTTCACCAGCCTCACTTTCTCCAACAGGCTCATCAGGCGGCTACCCAGCGTGGTCTCTTCCTCTGGCTCCTCCTCCTCTCCCTCCAGCTGGATTCCTGGAGGCCAGAAGGTATGGGATGCCCCTCTAGTGCTTGCTTAGCATCCGTCGGGCCATTCCTTCACTCCTTCATCCATTCGCCTCTCTCACTCAGGCATACGCTCTTAGTTCTTCATCCTCCTCCTCCTGTGTCCATGCGTTTGCCAACTCAGTCAGTCTATGAGGAACTTGCTGTTTGTTTGTTGGGCTTGTTTGCTTTTTTGAGGCAGTCTCACATAATCTAGCCGGACCTAGAATCCCTGATCTTTCTGCTTCCACCTCCCGGGTGATGGGCTGACAGATATGTGCTGACCAGCCTGGCTCTGTTTATTTTCATTAACTTGGAAAGTAATTGTTGGATTTTTGAGACAGAATCGTGTAGACCAGACTGGCCCTGAACTCCCAATGGAACCCAGGCTAGCCTAAAACTTGTAAGTGATCCTCCTGCTTCAGCCTCCTGAGCACCAGTGAACGCCACCATTCCCAGAAATATCTGCCCTTTAATCAAGTCACCCAAATATGTTCAAAGGACAAAAGAGGAAGAAAAGAATGAAGAAAGTGTCAAAAGAATTTAAAGAAAGCATGCTGTCAGTGGAACACCCATCAGAGAATTTATTACCACTATTATTATTACAATTATTATTAATAATTAGTGTGTGTATTGAGACGGGGTCTCATTATCCTAGAACTCACTCCGCAGACGAGGCTAGTCTCAAATTAACAGAGGTTGACCTGCCTTTGTCTCCTAAGTGCTAGGATTAAAGGCATGTGCCAGATATAGGGCTGAGAAGAGACTATTAATAAAGAGGTAGATGTTATAAAAAAGAACCCCATAGATAAGTATAGAGCTGGGTTTGTGGTGCACGCCAGTCATCCTAGCACCCAGGAAGTGGAAGCAGAAAGATCAAGACTTTAAGGCCATCGTTGGCTATACGACCATTTCAAGGTCAGGCTGTCCTCCAGGAGAACTTAACTTAAAATTAGCAACCACACTTTTCCAAGAAAATATATTTTAATTTAGAAAGGACTTTTTTTCTTTTTTCTTTTTTGAGACAAGATTTCTTTGTGTAACAGTCCTTGCTGTCCTGGAACTAGCTCTGTAGTCCAGTCTGGCCTCAAATGCACAGAGATCTGCCTGCCTCTGCCTCCCGAGTGCTGGGATTAAAGGCGTGCGCCACCACTGCCCGGCTAGAAAGGAATTTTTAAAAATCACTTGGAGAGGTGTGGATTTGAGTGGTAAGAGAAAGAAACTGTGACCTTGAAAGGGGGGGGGGAGGTTCAGAGGGCAAGGGAGTGGCTCAGTGGGTAAAGACTCTTACTTCATAAGCCCGATGAGCCGCAATCCTTATGATGTTGGATGTCAGGGTGCACATCTATAATAACAGCACTCCCATGTGGAGAGGCAAGGTGGGAACAGGAGAACCAACCAGACACTTCCACAAGGAGCAGAAGCACGAGAGAGTTTGCCTTGGAAATAAGGCAGGAGCTGGGTGGTGGTGGCATGCACCTTAAGTCCTAGCACTCGGGAGGCAGAGGCAGGTAGATCTCTGTGAGTTCGAGGCCAGCCTGGTCTATAGAACTAGTTCCAGGACAGGCTCCAAAGCTACAGAGAAACCCTGTCTCGAAAAAAATTTTTTAAAAATTGTTATTTACTTATCTCTGTGTGGTATGTATGCGCGCGCACACACACACACATACACACACACACGCACACACATGCACACACGCATACCAAGACACACATGTGGAGACCAGAGGACACTCACAGGAATCGGTTCTCTTCTTTGACAATGTGGGTCCTCGGGACTGAACTGAGGTTGTCAAGCTTAGGAGCAAGTATTTTTACCTGCTGGGACATCCTGATGGCCATTTGTCCATCCTTCTGTCCATGAATTTGTACACCCATCCAATCTCTTGCTTACAGTCAGCTACTCATATGCCCATCCTCCCGAACACTAATTAGTCACATCTTTCCATTGATTATCTGTCTGCTCAACCATACATGCATTCAGTCATTCACTTAATCATCTTATAGTGCCAATACATGTTTCTTTTGTTTTTATTTTTCACCAAGACAGGTTCTCACCATGTAGCTCTGGCTATCCTAGAACTCACTACATAGACTAGGCTGGCTTTGAACTTTGAGATCCACCTGCTTCTGCCTCCCAAGTGCTGGGATTAAAGGTGGGTGCTGCTACTCCTGACTTAAAGATTTATTTATTTTTATTTTACATGTATTAATACTTTGCCTGAATGTAAGTCTGTATACCGTGTGTGAGCCTGGTGCCTGAAATGGTCAGAAGTCATTGAACACTCTGACTCTGGATTTACAGATGGTTGTGAGTTGTGTGTGTGTGTGTGTGTGTGTGTGTGTGTGTGTGTGCTGGGAATCGAACCCAGGTCCTCTAGAATAGCCGGTGCACTTAACCACTGAGCCATCTCTCCAGCCCCCACGTGGCTGTTTAAGATCAGTAAATCTTACTGAAACTTCAGGAGAGATTGCAAAAGAAAGTTGGTGGCAGAGCTCTCTGAACCTGGTCTCGGCTTACCACAGTGTGCCAGCAGGTCTTGGTGAAAGTTAATCAGATCTTGTCGGACTTCTTCAGGGAGAGGACAATCTTCCTCATCTGCACCATTTTTGAATTGCAATAGCATGTTGATCTAGAGAAAGATTAAACGCTAGAACAAAGGCCTTCGACCTCAGAGCAGGGTGACCTCAGAGCAGGGTCAAGGGTCATAGATCCAACTGTAAGTCTCTCTGTTGGGTTATGAACCCAAATGTGAGCTACTGAAGAATATCTGAGAGACTAGAGGCGGATGTTAGGGGCAAGAGGCACGACCCGTCTCAGGTGACTTAGTGGCTAGCTCAGGAGAGCCAGAGGTCAGTACATAAGTTCAAGGGTCAAGCACCAGTTTTGAAGGTGATCAGCATCAATCAGCTGGGACTGGGGAAATTTGAGGTTGGGGTTTAGACAGTAAGGCCAGCGGAGTTAGGGGTCAGAGGACCTGCTCCTGGGGCGGAGAGCGGAACTCTCGGGTGCGTCTTGCGGTCTCAGCAGCACTCATGGTGAAGGCTTTCATGAGGAGGCCATAGCGCCCCCGCTGGTTGCCCTGGAGCCTGTCCACATAGCACTCTGCAAAGGCTGCCAAGGACTCCACACGGTGCTGCAGCTCTTGATCACAGAAATACTCCAGGAGGTGACACATCTGTGGGTGGGGAGACAACCATGCAGCAGGAGGCATGGTGGTGAGACCATCAGGACTGCTTTGAAGCTTTCAGTGTTTTCTCCTGCCTCTCCAGGGCCCTGCCCAGGGTCAAACACCATCCATCACCCGCTGAGGTCCTTAAGTTTCCTCTCACACGGGAATCAGAGAGACAATCCAAGGCAGAGACAATCCACCCCACTGCCTTCTGCACTGCCATAGCTCCCCACTGTTACTGGGCACAGTCCAGACCCACACTCCACCAGACTGGGCGTCTTTGAGCCCAGATGGATGGAGGCTGAAAGACGGGAAAACCCAGCCCACCTGTAACTTCACAGACTCCGGCAGCTTCATCTGGAGCAGCCCCTCCTCCAGCTCTTCTTTCTCTTCTTCTGCTGGCTCCTCCTCTTCTTTCTCCTCGTCTTCCTTCTCATGTGCCTCTTCCTCCTCATCCTCCTCCTTCTCCTCCTCCTCATCTTCTTCCTCCTCCTCCTCCTCTCCCTCCTCCTCCTCTTCCTCCTCAGTGAATACTTCAGGCTCAATCATCTTCAGGATCTGCTTCACATCCTCGTCACTAAAGACGCCCATCACCTGCAGGGCAAGGTCTGAGTCCTTTCTGGGGCCTGAGGGACCTCCTGGTCTTACCCTAGTCCCACTTTCCCGACCTCCTTCTCCCCCACACACCAGGACCATGCCTGCATTGGTTGATATGGCTCCTTCGCAGGCAGAACGCCACTCCCACCTTGCTGTTGCTTTCGTTAAGATCCCCCAGTATGGTGGGATTAGAGCTAGACATGATCAAGATATACAGCATATATATATATATATATATATATATATATATATGCGTCTGTGTATACATATATATGTGTGTGTATACATATATATGTGTGTATACATATATATGCATTAGTGTATACATATATATGCATGTGTGTATACATATATGTGTGTGTATACATATATATGTGTGTATACATATATATGCGTGTGTGTGTATACGTGTGTGTGTGTGTGTGTGTGTGTGTGTGTGTGTAACTGGTAAGGAACAAACTCTTTAACCCTCCCCGAGTCCACATCTGTGCCTCACCCACACGGCCCAGACCACATCATCAGACATCAGCACCACTCCCTTCACGAGTAGGTGTCCTTTCTCTTAAGCCTGGACACAGGTGACTCTGAGACAAGACACGCTCTACACCGGATAAAGGTCTACACAGGTTGCAGCACACACCCACGCACACCTGACCCAGTGAAGATGCTAATAGACTGAAGTATGGAAGGGAAGTTAGGAAGCAACAAAAGAGAGACGAGGGGAGACAGAGGAACCAATGGCAAGAGGCTAGAGGACTAACTGGCTGGCTAGATGAATCGATAGTTTGAGTTACAGAGACCGGAAGGGGAGCCGAGTGAAGGACAGAGAGGAAGGAAATGGTGGGAGAGACGGCAGACGAATAAAATGAACACATGCTGTATAGGTGACTGGACTGTGTGGTCATTTGACCGAGGTTGTCCCCCATAGCTTATGTATTTGCATGCTCAGTCTCCTGTTGACAAACTGTTTGGGAAGGACTAGGAGGTGTGGCCTTGTTGGGGGAGGTGCGGCCTTGCTGGAGTCAGTGTGTTTCTGGGAGTGGGCTTTGAGGCATCAAAGACCACACCAGGCCCAGTGCCTCTTCGCCTGCTGCCTATGGATCAGGATGTTCCCGCTCCAGCACCATGCCTGTCTGCCTCCAGCCACGATGATAACGGGCTAACCCTCTGAAAGTGTAAGCAAGCCTCCGATTAAAATGCTTTCTTTCCTAAGAGTTGCCTTGGTCATGGCGTCTCTTCATAGCAATAGAACAGGAACTAAGGCAGACTGATAGATGCATGAGCAAACAAATGTGTGTAGACAGAGAGCAAACTGACACGGGAGCGGAGGACGGGATGGATGGACAGACTGACCCATGGATGAGTATGTATGTGGTTGAATGGTAACATGAACAGAGCAATGCATAAAATAAAGGGTGGCTAGAAGATACACGGGTGTAGATAACTGGATGGGTTACACGCAATGGATGGGCACGTGCATGTATGAAAAGGTAGGTGGAAGGCAGAGAAATGGATGGATTTGTGGCTGGGTGTACAAATGGATGCAAGGTAAAAGGAAGGCGACTATTGCCTATATGGAAGGAATATATATCTATAAAGAAATATATGTGTATGTGGAGAGAGAAACATGGGCTCATCATGTGTGAATGAACGCTAAGACAGGTGACTGATAGGTTGAAAAGTGATGGATGGGTGGATGGGTGGGTGGGTGGATGGATGGATGGGTGGGTGGATGGATTGGTAGGTGGATGGGTGGGTGGATGGGTGGGTGGATGGGTGGATGGATGGATGGATGGATGGATGTTGGTGGACAGAAAAATAGAACTGGAGGTACTCGTGGGTAGGAAGATAAGGGTGTATATAAGTGAGAGAATGGAAAATTGATGAATGAATGAATGAATGAATGAATGAATGGATGGATGGGGAAATAGGGGAAAAGAGATACCGAGAAACATAAACAGAAGCTAGTGACTGGATCGAAGGAAAGTTGAGCGATAGATGGGTAGGTGATGGGGGAACTGAAAGGCAGTAGAATGTACAAACAGGTGGGAGACTGGTACATAGGCCGGTGCACAGCTTCGAATGTGGAGGAGTGGGGGAGGGAAACCGGAAGGAGCCATTACCAGGAGGGTAGACACAAGCTTGAGCACTGGCACAAACTGGAACTCCACAGAGCCGCCGACGGGATCACGAGCATGCTGTCCTCCATCTCGCACGGCTTCACCCAACATTCTCAGTGCCTTGTCTCGCAGAGCCTCCAGAGGAATGGCCGGGCTGAGGCGGGCCGGAGCTTCCGTGGTCCCAGAAGCTGGCAAGGCGGCCACAAAACACGGGGGCGAGAAGTGGTGCGGAGGTCTCAGCGAGGTCGTGACGCCCACGCCAGGCAGGCCATGGCGGCGAGGCCCGTCTTCTGCACTTCGTCCGGGTGGGAAGAGGGTGATGGCTCGGGTCTCCGGCGTGAGGGGCACGATGTACTCGGAGAGCATGGAGCGACGGCTGCGGCAGGCGCTTTCGAGATGGATGCTGATGAGGAGGTCGTAGTAGCCCGCGCGCAGAGGACCTGGCAAGTGCGCGTCTTCCAGAGCGTGCAGCAGCTGGGCCTGGTCCACGTGGCTGCACAGAGCGTGGGCCACCCTGTTGTTACCTAGGGCGCACACTGAGCGGTAGAGAGCAAGCGTGTGCGAATGGAAGCGCTGGAGGTCCAGGCGCTCCGACAGCTCCAGGATGTCCATGCACCTGCAGCAGAGATATGGCACACAGTCAGCGGCAGTGGTCGGGTTCAGAATAAGTGGGAGACAGAGAATCCAGAGAGGCTCGAGTGATTTGTCGGCTGTATGTAGCAGGGAACCTCGGTGACCCTCCAGGTCAGGCTCCAAGGGGGCTTTGGCTCTGGATCCAGGAATCTTTCCTTGGTCCTGCTCGACCCTAAGGGGCTTGGGTTGTCCATACCTGACACCTGGGATTTCTAGAATAATCTAAGACTCTGGAGTTTCTAAGACAGCAGAAAATGTCTGGTAACCCCCTAGATGTAGCTGACATGACTCAGAGCTCTTTCTGGAAGATTCCTGCACCCTGGTTATGTCTGAGTGGGCCAGCGTGAGTAACCTAATGTGCCAGGTGGGGTGGGGGACACCTGTAATCCTAGCACTTGGGAAGTGGAGGAGGATGGTGTTCACGGCCATCCTCAGCTATACAGCCAGTTCAAGGCCAGTCTGGCTACATAAGACCAGCACCTTAGATAAGATTCCATCTCAAGATAATAACTTTTAAAATATCTTTAGAGCTATAGCCCGGTGGTAGAACACTTGCCTAGCATGGGAGAGGCCTTAGGTTCACACCTTCAGCATTGAACACCTAAACATTTTCTGACATCTATGTAAACACAGGTCTGGGCGTGTCAGGGACCCCTAGAGTAGGTTCCAGATCTCCATGAGACATGCCTGAAGTCCCCCGGAATGTGCCCAGAGGCCTTGGAATACAGCTAGAGCTCTGAGAAATGTCTGGATTGGGGAATTTGAGCAGTCTGGGCTCTTTGAGATGGATTTACAGCCCTGCAGTGTGGTCTGGGGCCCCTGGGGTATAACTGCTCCCCTGAGAAGAATATGAGGTTCACTGGGGTGGGTGATCTAGAGGAGCTCCCTGGGAGACATCTGAGGAGGCCGGTGCCAAGTCAGGGACCCCTTACCAGGACCTGGAACGTCCTAGGACCGAGTGGAGCCCTGGGGCTGTGGTTGGGGAAGGCGCTGAGCCCACCAGGGCCCTGACCTGTTCTCCTCTGGGATGTGCAGCGCCATCATCATCAGAGGCTCCTGGCACTGCACAGCCCAGCCAAGCCGCTCCCCAGCACGCCGAGTGTCCACATGCAGGAAGTGGTTGGGCATCCGGCTCCAGGAGACTGGCATTAGCATCTGGACCTCCAGCCTTGGTGGGCACTGAGGGGCTGGGTTCTTGCGCTCACTCTGGAACATGGCGGCTGACAGCGGCATGATGTTCTGTGGGTTGGGAAGAAAGCGTGGGCTGGGATCCACAGTCCTCCAGGCCCTCCATGGAAACCCTCAGCACACCCCCAGTCTTGGCCTGCACCCATCCCTGTCTCCTTGCCTTCTGCTTCCCCAACTCAAACTGGACGACGTTCTGGTGGGTGGGCAGGACGAAGACAGCAGGAAACAGTTTTGTGTTGGGTTCCACCTGGTGAGGGAGAAGAGGGCAAGACGTGAGAGGCAGCGCTCCGAAGGCAGCATGGACTCTGACCCAATTTTGCAGATCCACAGTGGCTGCAGGTGACCCTGGGGCAGCCAGGCCACGCTCTTCCCGCTCCTGCAGAGCAACCTGTCAGCTGCATCACTGTGCACACCACGGCTGCATCACTGTGCACACCACGGCTGCATCACTGTGCACACCACGGCTGCATCACTGTGCACACCTCGGCTTCATCACTGTGCACACCACGGCTGCATCACTGTGCACACCACGTCTGCATCACTGTGCACACCACGGCTGCTCCAGGAATGCCTTTCCTTACTCCCTCTTCAGAAGCCAGAGCGTCCCCTGACTGGCTTCCTCTAATCCTCCTAACTGGAGCCCACCCTCCTCAGCCTTCCTCTCCCCAGACAACACCGGTGAGGAGAAGCCTTGCAGATCCAAGCTGGAACCTGCCAGCATCCATAGACCTACCCGCTCCCACCCATTCATAGGACATACAAAGGGCAAGGAAGGTGTTAGGTGACAGCCGAGGCTGTAGGCAGCTCGGCCAGAGCTCTCCAGAGGTTAACGTGCACAGAAATCCCCTGTGCAAAGATTCAAAGTCAGCAGGGGTGAGGAGGAGCCTGAGACTCTGCGGATCTAATGAGAACACAGACGATGCAGGCCCAGGGACCACACTGTAAGGAGCCAAGTGCTGCAGCACAGCCTGCTTCCCTGACAGATGCATAGGGACAGAGTACCTGGGAGGGAGGATGGAGAGAGGGAGGAGAGGGTGGAAGGAGGGAGAACACAAGTGGTGTGTGATGGCACACACCTGTAATCTCAGCACTTGGAGGTGGGGGCAGAAGGATCAGGAGTTCAAAGCCAGCCTTGGCTACATAGGCTAGCCTGGGTTTGTAAGATCCTATCTTTAAACAAAAAAGGAGGGGAGGGAGGAAAGAAAGAAGGGAGGGAAGGAGGGAGGGATGAAGGGAGGGACGGAGGGAGGGAGGGAGGAAGGAAGGGAGGGAGGGAAGGAGGGAGGGAGGGAGGGAGGGAGAGGGCAATGTGTGAGGAGATTTAAAGGATGCAGGAAATCATTAAAGGGTACAGCTTCACTTAGATTATGATTTGAACAAAGAAATGGCAAGGAAAGATTTGCGAGACAATCAGAGAAATCTGAACATGAACTAGATATTTGACGACAGGCAGGAACAGTTAGGGACTTTTTTTTTCTTTTCAGTGATAGCGGTATTGTGGTTCTGCCTTTTAAAAATAATCTTTATCTTTTAAAGAGATGAAACTATATGAAGTCGGCAATTTCTTTCAGAGTCCTCCAGTGGGAGTGACAGGGAAGTAGGCGGAAAAATGAAATGAGATTGGCTCTGAGTGGGTGGCAGTTGAAGCCGGTAATGAGGACCTGGTGGCTCATTATGTTATTCTGCTTTTGTATATTTCTGAAATTCTCCATTTAAAAGCTGGCTTTGCAAGCTGAGCATGGTGGCACAGGCCTGTAATCCCAGCCAGCACTTGGAAGGTAAAGGCAGGAGATTCAGGAGTGTAGGCCACCCTTGGCTACATGATGAGTTTAAGGTCAGCCCGGGCTACATAAAATCTTGTCTCATAAAACAATAAAATAGGGACTGGAGAGATGGCTCCATGGCTAAGAGCACTTGCTGCTCTTCAAGAGGACCCAGGTGCCGGGCAGTGGTGGCGCACGCCTTTAATCCCAGCACTCGGGAGGCAGAGGCAGGCGGATCTCTGAGTTCGAGGCCAGCCTGGTCTACAAGAGCTAGTTCCAGGACAGGCTCTAGAAACTACAAGGAAACCCTGTCTCGAAAAACCAAAAAAAAAAAAAAAAAAAAAAAAAAGAGGACCCAGGTTCAGTTCCCAGCACCCACACAGTAGCTCAGAACTATCTGTAGCTCCAGTTTCAGAGGATCTAATGCCCTCTTCTGACCTCCATGATCACCGGGCATGCACATGGCACATTTACATGCATGCAGGCAAAACACCCACACACATAAACACATCTAATAAGTAGATACATCTTCCAATAATGAACTCCACTTGGGGGCACCTCTAAAAATTAAAAGTAATAATAAATAAATAAATTTTGAGTAGACTACCTTAGATAAGCTAAAGGAAAGATAGGTTAGACATACATGTGGACAGAATTGATAGGGTTTGGTGGTATGCTTATCAACAGAGACTTACTGCACAACTCCTTCCAGGTCTCTGTGTACCCAAAATACATGTGAACACTTAAATGATAATAATAATAAAGTGCTGAAAAGGAAAACCCACTTGAAGACGTTAGGGCATCCTAGGGTGTTTGCTAATTGGTGAGCAAACACATGACGACTGGTACCATCCAGTCCTCGAGGGAACTAAAGAGACCTCTCTTCTATGCCTAGGCTGTGCTGTCTCCTCCAATCTGGGCCGACGTTTAATGGAAGTTCAATTAGACAGTCTCCCGGTGACTGCCAGGGGGAGACTAGCTTGGGCCTGTTTTAAGTCTCCATGGTAGAGTAGAAAGGGTCCTCCTGCCAGGCTAGGAAATGCAGGTGCTGGTGCTAAGATATGAGGGGCTGGGCTCACCTGGAAAAAGGTGTTGCTCTCTTTACCATTGGCTGTAAAGGTCATCAAGCCGGTGGCCAAATCCACCAGGCAGCCAATGACAAGGTCCGTGTGGCTGATCCGGCCTTGCTGCCCCGAACTCACAAAGTCCCCGCCCCACACCATGTAACAGTTGCTGCACTTGAGGCTGGAAAAGACAGGTATGGTTTATGGCGCACATCCTCATCCTGGGAACGCTGGATACCACCCCCCACACTCCCAGAATACCACGATCTCAGAGCCCCACTCCCACACGCCCACTACCTGCAGACTGAGCACAGAAACTCCACACCCCAGGTCCCAAGGCCCCAGTAGGTTAACATGGGCATCTTGGAAAGGGGTTAGAAGAACAGAGGAGGAGAGAAAGAGGATCAGAAGCGGGAGCCAGAAGAGATGGAGGGGAAAATAAAAGGTGATAAAATATTTGAAAAGGGAGCATAAGAGAAAACAGAACAGACAATTCGAGAGCAATGAACATAAACAGAGAAGAAAAGCTTCTGAGTGGGTGCCGTGACTCCTCTTGTTTCAGAAGGTTCACCAAAGCTGGTGGCTGGAGCCCCCACCCTATCCATGCCAACCCCCCACCTGCACACAGTCTCCCACTGTGCCCCAGCACCTGCTATGGACGTTGCCTTGCTCGTCCCCCATGGTCACCGTCACTGCCCGGACTTTGCTGAGGTCAAAGCTCATGTCGTGTTGATGGTAGTCAGGAGTGACCCAGCCCACCCACACACAGCTGGGCTCCTGGCCTGCGAAGACCCTCACAGAGTAATAGTACTGGGGACACAAAGAGAGGACCAGAGGTCAGTCAGAAAAGTGGCTCTTCTTGGGACTCTAAACCCATCTTGTGGATTCTGGGAATTTAACATAAAATCACTAAATGAGAGAAGCCTCGAGACTGATTGTGTTGGCGTTGCTATTCAAATTCTTCTACATTGGGAGATGGATTCCTTGGGAATATTTGGTGGCACCCCTACAACTGGGTCCCTCTTCAAACTACAGCAAAACAATAAATAATAGCTCAAAATATTAGCTTACTGCTCTAAGGCTCTTTATATGATCTGGCCACAGTCTGCCTGGCCACCTCACTGTGGGGCGGCGGGTGACGGGGGGCATGCACCATTTTTACCCTTTTATTTCCTGGTGCGGAATCACAGTCCTTCCACTAGAGGGCACTGAGGAGTGAAATGACTCAGTCAAGTGGCACCTAGGTGGCCTATGATCCTAAGGTCCTAAATGCTAAGATACGCCTCTCTCTCCTCTTCCCTTCCCCTTCCCTCCCCTCCCCTCCTCTCTTGGACTACGGGTAGAATCTAGGGCCTCAGGAATAGGCAACTGCTCTACTGCTGAGCTACACTCCCCAGCCCTCTTTTTACATTTTGGGATTGTGCACTATGTTGCAAAAGCAGGTCCTGAAACTCCTCTGTAGCCCAGGCAAGCTTTCAACTTCTGACCCTCCTGTCTCAGTCTCCCAAATAGCTGGAATGACATGCCTATGCCAGCAAGCCCAGCGTGAATAAGACTTCTGTCTTAACAAGTATCGAAGGACTCAAGCCATATTGGGATAACTATGGATGTTTACTCCTAGGAATATATTAGAGTGGTTTTTGAACTCTAAGTATTATGTTTATATGACAGTTGATCCCAAATGTTGATCTATATTGGCTTATCCTCTGGACTTTGGGGTCCCTAAGAACTATGTTGGTTTGCCTTATAGCTTCATCGGACCCCCTGCCATCTTCAAATGACTAACTAGGGGATTCCAAGGACAGCATCAGTGTGTGCTGCATCTGCCCTCTCTTCAGTGCACTGGGGCATCTCAAACAGAAGGATGACAGCCCTGAGTCGGAAATTTTGGAGTTTCCCTATTATGCTGAGGGGAACCCAGCTGAGGGTTCAGCTGAGGTGAGGTTCACACCGTGGTGGTATTGAGGATGATCTCAGGATCATCGCGGTTGTCTGCTGGTACCACATCTCGAGGAAGTCGGGGAAGAGCAGGGGTGGCAGGTGGCTGGGTCATCATGGCCACTTTCTTGGCCTTGAATAAGAACCTGGAAGTCAGAGGAGAGCCTGCCGTGAGAAGCTGCTCCTAAGCCCAGCCCGGCACTCCACCACAGACACCATATCACCCACATCTGTACTGGTTAGACCCTCCTTCTAACACTACTAGTCTGCCTCTTGAGGGCAGGGATTCCCAGCTGGCCCAACCTGGTCTATTCCAGAGGTGCTGCGTGCTGTACTTGTGGATGCTGGGCACACACACTTAGAGAGGGTTACTGAGAGCTAAGTGTGGCAGCACACACACAGGCACTATGGAACACCATGTAGGTACTGAGAGCTAAGTTTGGCAGCACACAGGCACTAGGGAGCACTATGGATGTACCAAGAGCTAAGTGTGGTGGCACACACAAACAGTAGGAAGCATGTGAGCCAAGAAACTGGGAGTTAAAGGTCAGCCTCACTAGACAGCATATTCGAGGCCAGACTGGGCTATGCGAGACCCTGTCTCAAAAATAAAACTATAAAAACAAAGCAAAGTAAAGCAGGTAACCAGAAATATGGGGGTCTTCTTTCACAGTGGGTTCCCTAAATCAACATTTGCCATTGTGTTTATCTATCTGTCTGTCTGCTGTCTGTCTGTCTCTATCTATCCATCCATCCATCCATCCATCCATCCATCCATCCATCCATCCATCTGTGTGTATGCATGCATGTGTATTCATGTGGGTGCACATGTATGTGCATGCATGTGGAGGCAAGAGGACAACCTTGGGTGTCCTCAGGAAGTGACACCCACTTTGTTTTGCAAGACACTGTGTCTTTTTCTTTCTCTCTTTCTTTTTTTCCTTTTTCTTTGGTTTTTCAAGACAGGGTTGCTCTGTGTAGCCTTGGCTGTCCAAGATGGTGTCTTCTGTTGGCATGGAGCGCCCCTGAGTAGGCTAGGCTGGCTAGCCATAGAGTCATAGGAGCCTACCTGTCCACATTTCCCCAGTCCTGGGACTGCAAGCTCCTGTGCCCAGTACTGGCATTTTATTGTGGTTTCTGGAGATCTAACTGAAAGCACTTTTCTGACTGAGCCAACTGCCCCAGACCAGCCTGGCTTTTTGTTTGGTTTGGTTTTTTTTTTTTGTTTGTTTGTTTTTTTTGGTTTTTTTTGTTTTTCGAGACAGGGTTTCTCTGCAGCTTTTTTTGAGCCTGTCCTGGAACTAGCTCTTGTAGACCAGGCTGGCCTCAAACTCACAGAGATCCGCCTGCCTCTGCCTCCCGAGTGCTGGGATTAAAGGCGTGCGCCACCACCGCCCGGCTGTTTGGTTTGTTTTAATTGATGTTGCTTGTTTGTTTTTGAGGTAGGGTCTCACTACATAGCCCTGGCTGGTCTAGATTCACTATGTGGCTCAGGCTAACAGTTCTGCTTCTGCTGCCTAAGTGCTGAGATTATAGATGCGCAACACACTTGGCCTGGTTTTTTTTGTTTTTTTTTTTTTGTTTGTTTGTTTGTTTTGCCTTGGTTTCATTTGGTTTTTGGTTTTTGGAGACAGGGTTTCTCTGTTGTTGCCCTGGCTGTCCTGGAACTCACTCTGTAGACTGAGCTGGCTTCAGACTCACAGAGATCTGCCTACCTCTGCCTCCCGAGTGCTAGGATGCCACCACCTGGCTCACAGTTTGCCTGTTCTTGATGTAGGTTCTTTCTACATAGCCTAGGCTGGCTTTTGAACTTATGATTCTCTTGTCTTCACCTCCCAAGTGCTGGAATTACAGGTGAAGCCACCATGCCTTGTTAGCACGTCTTCATCGTGTCCTCTGTCCTACACACTACAAGCTGTGTGGGCTCTTTCAGCAGCAGCCACCTCCGACTGTGCTAGACACCGACAGCTCTCCCAACAACCTCCGAAAGTCACTACCATAACAGAGGGAAGTAGATTTTCTTTCAATCCAGTACCTTCTAAAGGCCTTCTTTGAAGTTAGTTCAGTTTTGGCTGTTTGTTGGGGTTTTTTCAAGACAGGGTCTTACTTATGTAACCCTGGCTGACCCAGAACTCACTACATAGACCAGGCTGTCCTTGAACTCATAGAGATCCACCTCCCTCCACCTCCGGAGTGCTAGCGTTAAAGGCATGTACCACTCCATCTAGCTAATGTTAGTTTTGGGGTGTCACATTGGAGACACAGAATGGATCCCAACTTAGAAGGCCACTCTGTGTCCACTGAGACATGGGGGGCACAGTAAGTTCCAACAGGATAAGTGGGGGGAAACAGTAAATTCCAGCAGGATAAGTGAAGCCCCCCTTAGTGTTCATGGCTAATGACATCCATTAAGCACTTTGGGGTCCACCAGATACTCGGGGATAACAGCATCCCCCATGCTGTGTAGGAGTGTTCTCCAATTTCACACTTTTGTGAAAAAGACAGCATCACAGGTAAATAACAGCATTCGTGTGAGACAAGATCTCAGTGTTCTGACCTCGCTTAGCACACGCAGACCCCTCTGGCTGCAATGGAGGCTTCTTAAATTATTGAAGTTGCATATTGGGGATCCCTAAACAGACCCCGAGTCCCATGCTAGCCCCAGTCTGGACTCACCCCCTCTTCTTGTTCTTCTCAGTGGTAGCGTCTTTCTCATTCTCTGCCCTGGTCGGCTGGGCCTCTATTCCACCCTGGGCAGTCCCTCCGGGTGCCCCCTCCTTGGCAGTTCCTTCCTTGCTCCCCTCAGCCTCTCCCCAGCCTCCAGCTGAGCGGCGCAGGTTTTCATAGTCAGTATCAGGTTCTGCTGCCCGGGCCTCATCTTCGGCAGGAGGCTGCAGGCCGGGTGATGCCAGGGGCGTGGCCCCTGCAGTGCAGCGGAAGTGCTGGTGGAACTGGACAGGAAGGCTCAGCCGGAGGAACAGCATCTCCACCAGGCTGTTCTGTGAGCCCCAGGTGCGGTGGGTCAAGCGAAGGCAGGGAGGTGTATCCACAGTGCCGTCCATGCGGGCCACCTTGGGAGAGGAAGGAAGGCAGAAGTTCTGAGCCAGACTTGTGAGCTAGGCCAGGTCCTAAACATGGTTCCGTGTAAAGTCCCTATTGGGCTCCTGTGTGGGAATTATCCAACGGTAACCTCTCCTCTGGGTGAATAGGGCTTGGTTGAGGAATGCTATCAGCCTTCTGCCAAGTTCTGAGCCACTTGAAGAGTAACAGCTTGGTCCTATACTGGCATCACTTAGAGGAATTTTCAGAACCTACCTGTGTACTCCAGAGTAAGATGCCCACATATGCATTCAATGCATAACTCCATGCAATCACCTGTGCACTCATCCATCAGCCAACCACTCACCTATACACCCATCCATGTTCATACATCATACATACATACATACATATGTACGTACGTACGTACATACATACATACATCATACATACACACATACGTCCATACGCCACACACCCATCTGTGCAGCACCATCCTTCCACACATCATCCATCCGTCCATGTATTAGCCACCCATCCGGACATCATCGATCCATACCATAAATATCTCAGGAGCACCCACTGTGTGCCAGGCACTGTTCTAGGAGCTAGAAGCACATCAGAGAACACAGTGAGGGTCTGCCTTCCTTTGATCCTAGGGCGATCTCTGCAGAGAGCGCAGCTCAGAGGCTCAGAGTTCGGAGAGGCTCCCCAGAGGAAAGTGTGAGGAAATGCGATGCTCGCTTGGAAGGAATGAACATTATAATGGCATCACAATGGATTTCTACACTCCCGAGCACCCAGCACCCAAATGGAGAAATGGATCTTTTCCTGGGAACCACTCAGCCAGTGTAACTTAAATAAAGGGTAGGACCCAAAAGAGCCCTGTGTGCCATGTGGTCAAGATAGATTCTCGAGGGTGTGTGTGTGTGTGTATACATATATGTGTGTATGTGTGTATACATATGTGTGTGCGTGTGTGTGCATGTGTGTGCGTGTGTGCACATGTATGTTGCTGCAGATGGGACCAGGGCCTTGTACATGCTGGACAAATGATGAACCACTGAGTTGCATTCCAGCCCTTGGATTTATGAGATAGGGCCTTGCCATGTAGCCTAGGCTGGCCTCAAACTGGCATCTTGCTTCGGCCTCCCAAGTGCTGGGTCCCAGGCTGTGCCACCAACCCAGGCTTCTCATAGGTTTTCTAGAGATTAATCCACAGGCAGCAGAAGTGGAGTTGTCTCCCAAAGTACCAAATCCTTACCTGGCCCTGTGTTCTTCACTGTCTGGAGAATTCACCCCAAACTGCCTACAAAACCCATTTTCTCCCCTCTCTCTTTCCTGCCTCTCTCAGGAACCCTCTTCTGCCTTTGCTTCCCGACAACAAAGACTCTGTCCTTCCTGTGCCTTCTGCGTGAAGACACCAGCACTGTCTCTGCATTCCTCCATTCCAGTAACACGCCTCTCAATCTGTCACACCACCCTTTAGCCTGGCCTGTTCCAGAATGTTCTATGAATGGACTCCCACAGCCTGAGCTCTTTTGTACTTGACTACTCTCACTCCGTATTGTGTGAGGTTCGTTCTGACTTCTTCACTCTCGCTGCCGTGATATCCGGTTGTCTGCGCTGACTCTGCTCTCTGCCGTGATATCTGGTTGTCTGCGTTGGCAGAGTAGAGTCCACCTCTCATTATGTCTCTCTGGCCATTCAGCCTCCATCTTCAAACCTGGAATCTCTTGCCAACAGAAATACATTTCCAAAACTAGAAACTCCTTTAGACATGACCCCATTAAAAAGTCTTCTATATCCTTAGTTCTAAAATATCTCTCACATCACTGATTGTATTAGCAGTGGAAGTGGTGGTGGTGGTGGTGGTGGTGGTGGTGGAGATGGTGGTGGTGGAGATGGTGGTGGTGGAGGAGGTGGTGGAGGTGGTGGTGGTGGAGGTGGTGGTGGAGGTGGTGGTGGAGGTGGTGGTGGAGGTGGTGGTGGTGGTGTTGGTGAGGTGGGGGTGGAGGTGGTGGTGGAGGTGGTGGTGGAGGTGGTGGTGGCGGTGGTGGTGGCGTTGTGGTGGTGGTGGTGGCGGTGGTGTGTGGGTGGTGTGGTGGGGGTGGTGGTGGTGGTGGTGCTGGTGGGGTGGTGGTGGTGGGGTGGTGGTGATGGTGGTGGCGGTGGTGGTGTGGTGGTGCGCTGGTGGTGGTGCTGGTGGTGGGTGTGGGGTGGTGGAGGTGGTGGTGGTGGTGGCGGTGGCGTGGTGGGTGTGAGTGGTGGCGGTGGTGGTGCTGAGTGGTGGGGGTGGTGGTGGGTGGCGGTGGTGGGGGGGGTGGGGTGGTGGTGGTGGGGGTGGGGGGGGGGTGGGGTGGGGGGGTGGTGTGGGTGGTGGGGTGGTGGTGGTGGTGGGTGTGGTGGTGGAGATGGTGGTGGAGGTGGTGGAGGTGGAGGTGGTGGTGATGGTGGTGACGGTGGTGATGGTGGTGGTGATGGTGGTGGAGATGGTGGTGGAGGTGGTGGAGGTGGTGGACTGGTGGTGGTGATGGTGGTGGAGGTGGAGGTGGTGGTGGTGGTGGTGATGGTGGTGATGGTGGAGGTGGTGGTGGTGGAGGTGGTGGTGAAGAAGATGATGGTGATGGAGGTGGTGGGGTTTTTTTGTTTGCTGGTTTTTTTTGAGTTAGAGTCTTGCTGTGTAGCCCTAGCTAGCCTGGAACTCTATGTAACAAGCTGACTTCAAATTCATAGAGATCCACCTGCCTTTGCCTCTCAAGTGCTGGGATTAAAGTCATTTGTGACCACACCGGGCTAGTTTCTTGCTTATGAAACAGGCCCACGTAGACCAGGCTGACCTTGAGCACCTGAGTTCCCCGCCTCTACTCCCAAGCGCTGAGGAAACAGGCACGCACTGCCAAGGCCGGGTTTGTTGCTCTGTCTGATCATTTGTCAATTACTGCGAGCAAAACAGCTGTCGACAGGGGAGCAATCTGACAGGCTCCATTCCATGAAGCAAGCCCAGTTAACTTGGGTCAGCAGAGCGGTGTAGAATGCTTAAACCATCTGCAGATGCCCAAATGAATGGTTCCCTGCGTAACGGCAGAGTGCTCACATCTAACACACACACACACACACACACACACACACACACCTCCTCCATACGCTCTTACTCATGTACTTACTTTTCCTAGTGCACATACTAGGCCAGCATTCTACCACAGAGCTGCACCCCCAGCCTTTCTCTTCATGTTATAAACATACATACAACATATAACACAGCTCGATGCTATGGGAATGGTGGCTCTGCTGTGTTCTTTAGGAAATAATGGTGAGAAGAAATCTGCACATGTTCATACAGAGGCAAAGTCTTTTCAAATGTTTTTGATGTGCAGCTGGTTGAAGTCATGGGTACAGAAGAACGCATGGCACAGGGTACAGAAGGCTGGGAACGCATGGCACAGGGTACAGAAGGCTGAGGGCAATAAGCTAGAGCAACCTCCAGGCCAGAGACATGAGCTGGCTCAGCAGTTAAGAACACACTGGTTGCTCTTCCAGAGATCCTGGGTTTGATTCCCAGCCTCTACATGGCGGCTCACAGCCATCTGTAACTCCACTTCCAGGGACTCCAATGCCTTCCATAGATACCAGACACACAAGAGGTGCACAAACATTCAGATAGGCAAAACACCCAGACATATAGAATAGTCAAATTAAATTAAAAGCAAAAAAGATATAGCAAAGTCATACAATGGAGGGCACGACTTAATTTCTGTGATATTTCTACAGAACTCATACACACACACACACACACACACACACACACACACACACACACACACACACACACATATATATATAATATGAACCTGATCATAATAAAATATCTCCCAAACCCAAATTTAAGGACATTTTGCAAAACCTGTAGTCTTCATAAATGTCCAAGTCAGGACTGGAGAGATGGCTCTATGGTGAAGAGCACCGGCTAATTGTGCAGAGAACCCAGGTTCTATTCCCAGCTCCCACAGGAGGCTCACAAACATCTGTAAATCTAGTTCCATGGAATCTGACTTCCAGAGGTGCCAGGCACACACATGGTACAGAGATATACATCCAGATAAAACATTCACACAAATAAAATAAATCTTTTAAAAATGTATTTAAAGCCATAAGCCTAGAAACATCAGGAACATTCTGCACAGAGACCTAACCACTAAATGTAGCACGTCAGTCTGTTCAGAAAAAAACGCGGAGGAAATGAGAGTCACAACTGGGCAAATTTAAATATAGGCTGGCTGGGGACTAGGTCACAGTGTACCAGTATCTGGTCTCCTGACAGCCACCACTGCCCTGCGTTTTCTGTGACATGCCATAGCTCTGAAGAGATGCACACCGCAGTCCTTTAGGGTGAAGAGTCACAATGTCCCTCCTTTCCCTCTTCTTACTCATCCCTGAGTTTCTGAGACAGGCAGTCTCATGTCACCCAGGCTGACCTTGAACTCTCTTAGTAGCCAAAGATGGCCTTGAACTTCTGCCTTCAGCTTCCGAGTTCTAGGACAACAGGACTGTGCCACAGCTGGTTCCACTGGGGTCATTTAATCATGATTTTCTCTACTCCCATCTCTTGTTTTATAGATGAAGACAGAAAGTCGTTTGCGGAAGCTGTACTTTAAAAGGCAACCCTGGGAGCCCATTATACTGACAGCTCCTTCTACAACGTTTGTGCATAGAAGAGACGGCAACAAGGGAATTGTGAAAAGAACGATTGAGGGTGGACAGAATTATAAGATGTTATTCTAGGGGTGGACATGTATTTCAGCAGTAAAGCCCCTGCCTAGAATCCCCAGTGAGGGGCTGGGGTGTGGCTCAGTGGTAGAGCCTCTGCCTAGAATCCCCCAGTGAGGGGCTGGGGTGTGGCTCAGTGGTAGAGCCTCTGCCTAGAATCCCCCAGTGAGGGGCTGGGGTGTGGCTCAGTGGTAGAGCCTCTGCCTAGAATCCCCCAGTGAGGGGCTGGAGTGTGGCTCAGTGGTAGAGCCCCTGCCTAGACTCCCCCAGTTAGGGCTGGGGTGTGGCTCAGTGGTAGAGCCCCTGCCTAGCATGTGCAAGGCCCTAGGTTCAATCCCTGAAACCACCACAAAAGAGAAAAAAGAAGTTATCTAGCATGCACCACGCCCTGTGTTGGAGCCTCAGCAGCACAGAATCATCATCATCATCATCATCATCATCATCATCATCATCATCATCATCAGGCAAATGGGGACCAGTTCTTACCTCATAGTGGGGGTGCTCGAGGGGCACAGGCTCAAACTGAGGAAGGCTCTTGCTAAACCAGGTGGTCACTGGGCGTTGCATGTTGATGGCAAAGGGCTCGAAGCCTTCCTGGAGGCCACAGATGGCAAAAAAACGCAGGGAGCTCACATCCTGGCCCAGGTTCAGGTGACCCACCTGACCAGGCCCCAAGCTGCAGACGGGCAGGAAGCCTGAGGGAAAGGGACAGAAGTGGGGGTTAGTGGGCATCCATGGGAAGGAGGCGCTGCAGAAGATGGGAGAACCAAAGGGGCCTCAGCTCTCACCGTCTCCAACCTCAATGTCGCGGAAGGCTGTTTCAGAGCCTGAGTCGGACATAAGGACTTCGCCGTTGAGGGTGAAGATAATGGTGTTCTCTGTGAGATCAATCATGCAGCCAACAACGTCTCCTGGCTGCCAAGGGCGTCCGAATGGCTCACTGCCTAAATGCCAGCGCTGGCCCTATGAGGAGAGAGCAGGAAGACACAATGCAGAGACACACAGAGAAAGGGAGACAGAGGAAGCCGGGAGACACACGCAGCATCAGCTTTGGTGCGTGTGAGACAGAAGGTCATCCACAGAACCCCGTCTTCCCACATTTGCATCCAGGAACCTGTCTCTAGTCTCTACCCCATTCCTCCAGCCTGCTTCCTCCTGTTGTGCCTGTGGCAGGGGCGTGCAGACCACCAAGGTGGTACTGTAGGGCTTGGGATGCATGTAAAGCGAAGGCACAGAAAGAAAACTGGGCCTATGCAAGTCCTCCACACACACACCCTTAGGTTCCCAGAATCGATAGATAATGATATGGATGGAGGAGAAGCTTGGTACAGGGCTGGATGGGAAAAGGGACAGGAGAATGGAAAGACTGTTGGATGGAGGAAGAAAGAAATGTGAGGAGATGCACACATAAATAAATGGGTAGGCAGATGGAATGGATGGAGAAACGGATGGGTAGAAGGATGGAGGGATAGACAGAAACATGGATGCTGCTGGACACAGTGATTCGTGCCGTAATACCAGCGCCCAGCAGCCAGAGGCAGAACAATTATGAGAAAATTGAGGCAAAATAGCAAGTTTCAAGGGTAAATGTCAAGACCCTGTATTTAAAAAAAAAAAAAAAAAAAAAAACAACCTGAGCACGGTGGTGCATGCTTTTAATCCCCAGCACTTGGGAAGCGGTAGATGGAACTCTGTGAGCTTGGTTTATGTAGTGAGTCCCAGGACAGCTAAAGCTATGCAGAAAGACTCTGCCTTTAAAAAGTGGCACAGATGGATGATGGTGAATAGTATGGATGGGAGAGAGGGTGAGTGGGTGGGTGGGTGGACTCGTGGATAACCAGTATGATACATGCAGGATCAAAGAACAGCGAGGAACCACTGGACAAAACTAGAAAGCGTAACTAGGGGAAAGCACAGGCTGACACAATGGAGCCCAGGGAGGTACCCACTCGGTGCCCATTGAAGACATAGGCCAAATCGTCGGCTCCCAGCTCTATGTCAGGTCGCAGCTCAGGCCTTGCCCAGCCCACTCGCATCTCTCCTGTGGTGACCGCTTCGAACTCAAAGTACCAGCGGCCGCTCTGGACTGCATAGGACTTCTCTGCCCGGAAGATGCGGGCCCGATCCCCACGAGACTGGCTGTCCACCTGACCTACAGAGGAGGCAAGGCAGAGGTAAAAAAGCTGGGCAGGAAGTGGATTAGAGTTAGATGTCAAAAGAGAGGCGAGACCGGAAAAACTGAGGGTCTTCACGGCCTCGGGGTTTTTGTTTTGTTTTGAGACAAGGTCTCATTGTGTAGCTCTAGCGGGCCTATAACTTCCTATATAGACCAGGCTGGCCTTGAACTCACAGATTTTACCAGTCTCTAACTCCCCGGCGCTGGGAGTAAAGCCACCATGCCCAACATCAGTGTTTTGAATGTGTGGCTACTGACAGATTTCCCACGCTCCACAGGGTCCCCCACACCTGTACATACATGAGCAGCATTCAACGGACTTAGGGACTTGTCAAGAAAATAAAAGAGGACACAGAGTTGGGAGAAGGAGCATATTGGGGGAATTAGAGGTGCTGGAGGGGGACAATAAGGGTGGATATTTTCCTTGTATACATGTATAAAATTCTCAAGAATAAAGCCAAACTATTCTGGGCATGGTGGCCCATGCCTTCACTTCCAGCACCCAGAAGACAGAGGCAAGAGCATCTCTGTGAGTTCAGGACCAACCAGGGCTGCATAGTGAGACCCTGCTTCACAACAGAAAGAGGAAGAGGAGGAGAAAAAATAATAAAAAGTGTTGCTCCCAAAATAAACAAATAAAGGGTCACAAGGAAGATCTGGAGTTCAAGACCAGCCTCAGCTGTACGTGTTAGAAGCTCACCTGACCTGCCTGGGCTATGCGAGACACCTTCTTGAAAATGATTACAATCACAGCCAGACACACCTATAATGCCAGTACATGGGGGCTGAGGCAGGGGACTCATGATCTCAAGACTAGCCTGGATTACGTAATGAGTACCAGGCTAGCTTCAGGTATTGAGATCTTTCCTCAGAAGACAACAAACAAAGTGTGCAGAAAAGAGGGAGAGGGAGGGAGAGATTGGGGACAACCATCAGTCTTAGGGTCAAGGCTTGGCTTGGAATTGGTGAAAGATAGAGTTATGGCTAGGGTTAGAAACTCAGTCCTTGGTTCCTTGTTTGAGTGGCTTCATGTTATATAGCTATACCCAGGGACTGGGGTTAAAGGTCAAATGTGGAGGTCAGCACTCACTGGGCACATGGCATGGTCCCACAGTTCACCACTGTGGTCCTGGCCCACACAAACACTGAGTCAGATCAAGGCCAGTGGTCAGACTGGGGTCAAGATAAGGATGATGGGTAAGGGTCACAATTGAGGGCAAGGGTCAGTGCTTATTAACCTTCTGATCAGTCCACTCAGTGTTAAAGATTGGAAATGTCAACAACTTGAGGCTGATTGGATCAGAGATCAAGGGTCAAGGTTCAAGGTCAAGGTAAGCACAGAGCTGGAGACAGAGGTCAGCACTCACTGGACTCCTGGTCAGGTGGCTCAATGTTGTAGCCATAGCCCAACAGGGTGCGCACAGCCTGGCAGAGACTGTCCCGATTGCTGCGTTTGGTGGCCTCATCCAGCAGGCGGTAGGGCACGAGGCGCGGGTTTCTGCGTGCAGGGATGTCCTGCACGGCACTATAGCTCCACCCCTGTGCTACACGGTCTCTCGCCCACACGTTGTGTCCATTCTCTGCCAGCCGATCCACCAGAGTTGTCTGTGCAGGTGTCAGCCTCACGTGACTCAGGTCTAGGGGTGCCGGTTTGTACCCATTGCTCATCATATACCTGCAGATAGGAGAGTCCAACTGTGTAAGCCTGGCTGGCCTGGGACTCACTGTGTCGACCAAGCTGGCTTTGAACTCACAGATCTGCCTCCTGAGTACAGGAATTGAAGGTGTGCACCACCCACCCTGGGCTGGCTGTGGAATCTTAGTCTGTCCTGGGACCCTAAGATCTTTAGCTCTGTTGCTTATTGTGTGTTCATATGAGTTGGGTGGGGATCGAGTACACCATAGGACACGTGGAGGTCATGATTGTGGAGTCATTTTTCTCCTTCCTCCTTTCTGTGAGTTCCAGGGATTGAACTCGGACATCAGGCTTGCACGGCAAGAACCCTTACCTGCAAGGCTTGGCACTACTGGTCTCCGCGGCCCCCTTCACTTTTTAAAATTTAATGTACTTTTTTTATTGATGTGTATGTGTGTGTGCTTCTGAGTGAGTGTCGGAGGCCTAAAGAGGACATCTGCTCCCATGGAGCAGGAGTTACAGGTATCTGTGAACCTCCATGTGGGTGCTGGGAACTGAACCTGGGTCCTCTGGAGGAGCAGCCAGCGCTATGAAACAATGAGCCACACCAGCAAGATCCCTTTCTCTCTACACAGGGAGTTTTATCTTTGCTCCTTTTGGGGGGTCTGTGGTTGTTTTGAAGAGGGGGTCTCACTATACAGACCAGATGACCCCAAACTCATGGATGCTTCTGTCTCAGCCCAGAAATCTGGAGTGGCAAGTGTGCACCACGGAACCCAGATTTGGGGATCTTTTCTTTGACCCTGATACCACACTTTCTGACTTCTCACCTCTAGCTTTGGGGTTTCTCATTCTTAGCAATCACTTGTTTTGTCTTGGTTTAATTTTGTTTTTCGAGACAGGGTTCCTTTGTGTAACAGCCCTAGCTGTCCTGGAACTAGCGCTGTAGACCAGGCTGGCCTCGAACTCACAGAGATCCGCCTGCCTCTGCCTCCTGAGTGCTGGAATTAAAGGCGTGCACCAGCACCACCCTGGCCTGACCAATTACTTTTAAACACCTGGCTTTGAAATCCTTGATCTTTGAACTCAGAATTTCTTTTCCCTCATTCACCACCCCAGGACTGACAACGCACAGTTCTAGCAACCTCTGGCTCTTGCCTTCTACCTCTGACCTTGGGATTCCACCTTAGATTTCTCGGGGGCCCATCCTGACCCTGCCTTCCAGGTTCAGGATCTTTCTGGAACTCCTAATTCCTCATCCTCAACTTACTTCTGACCCTGACCCCTGACCCCTGACCCCTCACCCTAGCCCGTGCACTCTCACCTATGACCTTAGCTTCAACACATGGCTCTGTGGTCTCTTTAGACCTCCCTGTGAATCCTTTCCCCAGACAGGCCCATCCAGGCCCACCCAGACTCACGTCTTGGGGAGTTTTGTCTTCTTCAGGTTGTCTTCAGCCTTCTCATCAGCCATGCCCACATGGCAGCCCAGGGCCAGCAGAGTCCTGAGCAGGGGAATGAGCAAAAGGTCACAGCTTACAGAGCTTCCTGTCTCTCTCTGGGTCTCTCTCTTTATCTCTTTGACTGTCATGGTGACTGAATTCCCTCTCTGTGGGTCTCACTGCCTTCTGTCTCCCTGCATTTCTTCATCCCTACATCTCTTTGGTTAGGGTCAGATTTTCCTGACTGCGTCTTTCTCTGTCCCTTCCCATGTCTATCTATCCTTTGCTGTGGCTTCCGGCCTCCCCTCCCACTGCTTGTGCGAGTGTCTTACTGAGTCACCGGGCTAGTCTCACATCCTCAAGGCTCAGCCTCTCTGGGATCTGGGATGATGGACCACACCTGCCTTTCTCTCTTCCTTCTCTGTGATCCCGTCAGTGCACACCTCTGCATGAGCATGTATGTGTACACATGTATGTGTGTAGAGGCCACAGGTTGACGTCAGATGTCTTCCTCACCCATTTTCTACCTTAATTTTGAGTCAAGATCGCTCGCTCAGAGTCCACCAGCTGGGTCCACAGGCCGGTCACTGAGCTGCCAGGCTCCTCCCCAGGGCCGCGACCACACATGGCCTTTTATATGGGAGATCTAAGCTCAGGTCCTCATGCCTGTGCCGCAAGCCTCTACTGACTGAGCATCCCTCCAGCCCCCTCATATTTTTTGTTATGTATTTATACCACAGATGCAATCCAGGACTGTATGCATGCCAAAGGAGCATACCCCCAGCCCTGCACTAGTGGATTCCAGGCAAGCACCGCACCACTGACCCACACCCCAGACCCCCTGGCTTCATGTCCCCTCCTGGCCATCAGTCTTTCCCACACTCTGTTCCCCTGAGCCCTCTCACTTGAGCGTCTCTCCTGACATCTGTAAATTGTAATTCCGCTCGGGTTCTGGTAAGCTGTGGAAATCCACAAGGCATGGATGCAGCCTCTTGTTGTCATCTCGAACCTAGAGAAACACTGGAGTCAGTCTTTGGGCTCCCCTTCACCCCCCGACTCCTAGATGCTGCCCCATTGATCTCCCACCTATACTTCTGCCACTTGCAGCCCAAAGACTCCTTGGTACCCTCAAGTCCCAGGGACTTATCCTCCCTACCATTCTTGCTCGTCCCTCTCAGGGTCTAGGCTCACCGGACCATAGGTCCATCCCTGTTCAATGCGGGTCAATGCCCAGAGTTCATGAATGTTCTCCGCCAGCTTCTCCCGAATCCGCTCCAGGTGAGGAGGCAAGACGATCTGGGGGCAGAAGGACATTTGTGAGATCCTACTGCACCTGCACTGTGATCTCCTTTCCCAATGATGTCAGTGAGACCTAGCTCCCTCCTCCCCCAGCAGTGCTACTCCAAAGCCCTGTTCCCATACCATGCCTTGATTAGAAAAGTTACGTCCAGAGGAGCAAGGATGTAGCACCACCAAAGTTAAGGGGCACCTGGGGACAGCCATGTGTCCCTGTGCATGGGGACCCCCTTGAAGACAGAGTTTGGGCTGCTAAAGTCCATTGAACTTCCAGTACCACCCAGCCAGAGCTAGCGTCAGATCAGCCAGAAAACACTGCAGAATGAGAAGCTATTTCTTTCTCTCTATAAAGACAGCGATGAGAATCTTATCAAGAGTTCTACACACACTGGTGAGACTGAAACCCAGTGCTTCAGACACCAGGCAGTTGTCCTACACTGCTGAGCCACACCCCAGCCCCTCACTGGGGGATTCTGGGCAGGGGCTCTACCACTAAGTTCCTGCCTCCAAGTTCTTGCCTTGAGGCCTTGCCCTGACTTCCCTCACTGAGGGACTATGGTGTAGAAGTATAAGCTGAAATAAACCCTTTCCTTCCCAAGTTGCTTTCAGTCAGTGTTTTATTACAGCAATAGAAACATAAAACACAAAAATAATAATTTTTTTGATTTTTCGAGGCAGGGTTTCTCTGTGTAGCTTTGGAGCCTGTCCTGGAACTAGCTCTTGTAGACCAGGCTGGCCTCAAACTCACAGAGATCTGCCTGCCTCTGCCTCCTGAGTGCTGGGATTAAAGTCCTGGTGGCCACCACCACCCTGCCAAATAAATAATTCTTTAAATAAGTGTTTAGAAGAAAGAATACCCTTGTAGAGTAGGCCATACCTGGATGGTGTCCACAGGGCAGGGTACAAAGTCCAAGTGTGAGAGGCAGCGACTGGGGCCCACCAGGTGGGGTCCCCGAGGTCCTTCCCGACGGTACTCTTTGATGGGTTGGAGATGGAGTCGCTCCCGAGGGAGCACAGCTTCATGGCATGGAGCATAGCCCGGTGGGGGCAGGAACTTGAACTCACCATGGCGGCCACCAAGGAGGAATCGCACTCTGGGAGAGGAGAACGGGCATCATGGGGGGTGAAGGGGAGAGCTTGCAGTTAGTGGGGAATGTGGGAGCAACACTGGGGTCAGCGGAGTGCTCTAGGAGAATGTGCAGGCCCTGAGCCATCTTGGGTCTCCCTGGGACCACAGAGGTCATTTAGGAGTCATTTAAATTCCACCGTAATTACAAAATAAACAGGATTCCTATTGAACGGGAATTCAGAAAGCTGAGGGTGCTTGGAAAATTCTGGGTCTGTGAAAGTTCTTTGGAGTATGCGGTGATGGGGAGCCACTGGGCAAGTCTGAGCTCATTAGACCATTGCTGGCACGCTGAGGCTACTGGGATGTCAAACAGGATCTTAGACCACGATCAAATCCTAAAGTCACCAGAAGAGTCTGAGGTCATAGGGAGGTTACTAGAAGGGTCCTGGGTCATTAAGATATCTCTGTGCCAACCTGGAGTCTTTATAAAGTTATTGTGAAATTCTAGGGTTACTTGGAGGTCCCTGGGAGGATACAGGAATCGGAGATCACTGGGGTCACACTGAGGTCATGGAGACCTTCATGTAGGGGTTCTGGCCACCAGTCAGTCACGAAGCTGGCTGCTCTGTCCCTGCCTTTTGATTGGAGAAGACAAATAAAGTGCGTTCCCAGACCTGGGCCGCACAGTGGGGCAGGGACGGGTTCTCACTTGATGCCAGCTGAGAAGCTCACGACAGGGAAGAAGAGCCCATCCAGGTTGAAGGATTCGAAGACACCCTGCACGGGGCAGCCATTGATACGGAAGGAGATGGACGGCACACTGAGGTCCAGGCAGCAGCTGACCACATCCTCCGGGGCCAGGAGATGCTGCCCTGGAGAAGTCACGGGGCGTGCCACATGCCCTACAACCAGTCATCAGAAAAGGGTCAAGGGTAGAAGGCTCCATGAAAGTGGTTTCACTGGGACAAGGGGTGGCTGTTAAGGGGTCCTGTGGGGACCCGGTATTAGAATCTGTAGGAGCAAAGGTGCTCGTGGGCAGTCCTAAAATTAAGAGCTGATGTCATGGTTCCTAGACATATACGATAAGATGTTCGTCTTCCTAGAGTTTGAATTCTGGAAACATTGAGATCATAAATCAAAGGTCAGAGGTCATAAATCAGGGCAGTCTCCTGGGATTGCCCCTGTGGGGTCAGAATTTTGAGGCTAAGAGAAAACAGGTAAAGTCCAGAATTTTGAAAGTTCTAGGGTTAGGGTCAAATGAGAGGTTAGGGATCAAAAGTTTTCCTCTTCTGGGAGTCAGGATTCTTTTATTATTTCTATTATTATTGTTGTTGGGTTTTTGAGACAGGGTTTCTCTGTGTAACAGCCCTGGTTGTCCTGGAATTTGCTCTGCAGACCATGCATGCGTGCCCCAAGGTGTGTCACCAGGATCTTGGAAATTCTGGGGTCAATGATTAGGTGTGAGAATCCCCTAGGAGGTATAGATACCTGTCCAGAGATGCAGCCCGTCAAAGCCATAGGAATAGAGGTCATCGCCGACCCCATTGCCGCCCCAGCCCTCGCCGCCTCCAGGGTATGGGCTGTAGCCCTCGCTGAGGGCCCAGCCCACCCGCAGGTGAGTGGCCTGCGCTGTCAGAAATGGAGCCACCTCGTCCACCATTACTTCAAAGTACCATTTGCCATACTGTGTGGAGCCCTCTGCTCGGCCCACAAAGATGTTGGGGCGGATGCTGCAGGAGAGACAGGACAGGAGGGATGGAGAAGAGACCCAGATGTGGGGAAGGAAAGAGAGACAGAGAGACATCAAAGGATAGAGACTGAAGTGACAGCTAAGAACACTGGCTGCTCTGGCAGAGGACCTGGGTTCGAGCCTGAGGTCAGGACTAAGGGTCAAAGCTAAGGTTAAGAGACCCACCTGGTGACGTAGTTGATGAGGTTTGTCTGCAGTAGAAGTTCTCGGCCTGGGAGCAAGTTCTCAGTAATGAGATCTTGGTTGGAGCGCACGGCCACGCCATTGCACACACACAGTGAGCACAGCACATCCAAGACCTGGAAGTCAAGTTCAGAGGTCAAGGAGAGTGAGGTTAGCCAGGCACAGTGGTGCACGCCTTTAATCCTAGCATATGTGAGGCACAGACAAGTGGATCTCCGTGAGTTCGAGGCCAGCCTGGTCTACACAGTGAGTTCCTGGACAGCCAGGGCTACAGTGAGTATGACCCTGGCTGAAAACTGAAAATTAAAAAGGGGAGTGAGGGCACTAGAGTCGGAGGCTCTGAGAAGACTGCGGAAGAAAGTCAGAAGGCAAGGCTAGTGTATGGTAGCTCCAGATCGAGCATGGAGAGGAATGTCGAAGATCAAAGAGGAAGGTGGGGCAAGAGGCTGGTGTGGTCCTCGTGGGTTGTGATAAGGCATGTTAGGTGCAAGAAATTAGAGACGGGGGTAGTGAAGGAAGAGGTCAAAGGGCAGAGTGGAGGATCAACCAGAGCCTCGGGAGTCAAGGTGAGATTCTGGTTTAGCACGTGTTCTAAACTTCGGCCTTTATGGGCCAGGTGGGGGATGTAAAGGTATGAACTGGTTTGAAATTGTACAGTGGGCACTGACAGGGCCTGTAGCAAACTATAAAGTCTATCTGTCACCCACAGTGGATGTAAAGTGTGCATTTCAGAGATTCACCTAAGTAGATCTGCGGCCCAGAATCCACTGAAGATCCACGAATTTGAGGCCCTAGGGTTGGGCTGGAAGTGCTTTACAAAGTTCAGTAAAAGACGAGGTTAAAGGAAGGAGTCCTGAGGCCGCAGGGGAGAGGTCAGGGCTGAAGGACCCACCTTGTGGTTCCTCCCATGCTTGTCTAGGAGGGAAATGATGGACTTGATATGGTTCTCCTGGATGATGTTCAGAACCTCGGGGCTCTCGATCAGGACACAGTACAGGACCTCCAGAATGCCTGCCGGGCGCCCACGGGAGACGTGAGGGGGGCGCCCACGGGAGAGGTGAGGGCGGAGCCCACGGGAGAGGTGAGGGGGGCGCCCACGGGAGAGGTGAGGGCGGAACGGCCTTTCCTCCCCACCCTTCCCATCCCCCTCTCCTGGGCTCTCCTACCAGATGAGGCCTCCAGGCGATCCAGCTTGCTAACCAGCCAATCCAAGTTTGTGGAGAAGAGGGCGCAGTTGGTGCGATTGCC
Organism: Arvicola amphibius; assembly: GCF_903992535.2. Classification (NCBI taxonomy): domain Eukaryota; kingdom Metazoa; phylum Chordata; class Mammalia; order Rodentia; family Cricetidae; genus Arvicola; species Arvicola amphibius. Next base: position 78,514,784 of record NC_052054.1, read on the forward strand.
ACGAATCAGAGAGGCTGTAGGGGGCATGAGGGGGAGATCTGTTAGAACAGGGGTCTGGGTGCTCCTGGGGAGTCAGCTCTGAGCCCCCTCACCTAGGAGTTCATAGAGCAGGTTCACAATCTCTTTCCAGGATTCAGCTGCTTCCTCCCCGGCAAATTCGGCAAAGTGGGCAGCAGTGGTGTAGACGTTGAGGCGGTCAATGCAATTCAGGACCAGGGAGAGCATCCCCTGGGTGGGGGAAGAAACGAAGGGGTCACAGCAGGAGTCCCAGACCCACACTTGGTTGTCTTTCCTAGACTTACTACATCATATTCCTGCAATAGGTAATGATTGTGTTCCCAGAGGTAACCCAGTTTCTTTGCTTGTTTGTTTGTTTGTTTGTTTGTTTGTTTGGTTGGTTGGTTGGTTGGTTGGTTGGTTTTTCGAGACAGGATTTCTCGGTAGCTTTGGATCCTATCCTGAAACTCACTCTGTAGACCAGCCTGGCCTGGAACTCACAGAGATCCACTTGTCTCTGCCTCCCGAGTGCTGGGATTAAAGCGTGAGCCACCACCGCCCGTCGTGACCCAGCTTCTTTAGCTCCATGTCGTATCACACCCCTCTCCTTGGCTCATCAAACCTTTTCCGGGGCTCTGTGCCTCAGTCTCCAGTATAATATGCCCTTATTAACATTAAGACTGAATTTGTGCTTCTATAATCTACAGTTTTTTCTCCATTTTACTTGGTCCCTGACACCCCACTCCTGGTTTCAGTTTGGACCAGTTCACTTTTACCACCTACCACAAGAGATTCTTTCCGCTCTCTCTCCTCTGACATTTTAATGTTTTTTTATTTATTGTGATTAATTTTTTTATATTTTGGAGACAGGATCTCATTATGTAGCTTTGGCTGGCCTGGAACTCACTATGTAGACCAAATTGACCTCAAACTTAAACAGACCCCCCCTGCCTCTACCACCAGAATTCTGATATTAAAGGTGTAACATGCCCAGCTCTTCTGAGTTTTATAAATTTATATATTGTACAAATGGTTTGCCTATTGCATGTGTGTGTTCCATGTCTATGCCTGGTGCCTGCAGAAGTCAGAAGAGAAAATTGGATCCCCTAGAACTGGAGTTACAGAGAGTTGTAATCTGCTGTGTGGGTGCTAGGAATTGAACCCAAGTCCTCTGAAAGAGCAGCAAGTGACCTTAACCACTGACCCATCTCTCCAGTCCCTATTCTGAGTATTTTGTGTGTGTCTGTGTGTGTGTCTGTGTGTGTGTGTAGATGAGCATGCATATGTATGCATCTGTGTGTGTGAATCTGTGTGTGTGTGTCTGTGTGTATGTGTGTGTGTATGTGTGTATGTGTGTGTGTATGTGTGTATGTGTGTGTGTAGATGAGCATGCATATGTATGTATCTGTGCTTGTTCGTGGAGGCCAAAGAACAACTTCTACCTCCTTTGAGACAGGGTTTCTCATTTGCCTGAAGGTCACCAATGAGGCTACACTGGCTGGCCATCAAGCCTTGGGGATCTGCCTGTCTCTGCCTCCCCAGGGCTGGGACTACAAGGACCTACCACCATGCCTGGCGTTTTTATTAGGTGGGTTCTGAGAACCTAACTCAGTTTCTCATGCGCTTTAACTGGCTGAGCTCTCTCTGCAGTTCTTTGGTGAATTCTAACACACATGCAGAAAAGTAAATGAAGCATAGGCAATTAATTCTCATTACTCACAGCAGTGGTCTGTAAAATCATATGAACAATGACTTATCAACGACTGAATCATCACTCATGGCAAAAATGCAGGGGAGGCATGGGAATGTCTGGATAATGTATTTTGTTTATTTATTTGAAAGGGACTCATCCTGTATAGTTCGGGCTGTCCCGGAACTGGTGGCAATCCCTGTATGTCAGCCTCCCGAGCGCTGGCGTCACAGGCATGAGCGCCACATCTCACTCATTATAATCTTTTGAAACAGGATCTTCTTGTGTAAACCAGGTTGGACTTGGTACTTACTATGTGGGGCAGGCTGGATTTGAACTTGTGACAATTCCTCTATCTCTGCCTCCCAAATCCTGGTGAGTCACCACCCCTGCCTTAAAGTGTTTATTTTAGGGGCTGGAGAGATGAGTCAATGGTTATGAGAACTGGTTGCTCTTCCAGAAGACCCAGGTTCAATTCCCAGCACCCACATGAGTGCTTGCACCTGTCTGTAAGTCCAGCTCCTGAATTTCTGGCACAGACACACATGCAGGTAAAATACCAATGAACAGAAAATAAATTATTTTTTTAATTTTTAAAATATGGAGTCATGAGACCAGCAGTGGTGGTGCACGCCTTTAATCCCAGCACTTGGGAGACAGAGGTAGGAGGATCTCTGAGTTTGAAGTCAGCCTGATCTACAGAGTGAGTTCCAGCACACCCTGGGCTGTGTCTCGAACAACCAAACTAAAAAAGATGGTGTCATAGCTGGAGATGTAGCTCAGTTGGTAATATTAGCTTAGCGTAAATCAGTTGGTAATATGAGCTTAGCGTGAATATGGTTGGTAATATTAGTTTAGCGTGAATGTGGTTGGTCCCCGGGACCACATAAGGTGAACATGGCACACACTTGTCCAGCAACTGGGATGTGGGAGCAGAAGGAACAGGGCATCCTGTGATTACCCAAGGGCGAGAGGGAGAGAGAGAATATATTTACTATTTGGCTCAGGCTAGCCCCAAACTCCTGGGCTCAAATGACTTTTTATCTTCCCACAGAATGGAAAACTATGGGCATGATCTGTTGTGCTCAGCTTCTGAATACAATTTTTTTTATCAATGAGTTAGCAATGCATAACCTTGCTTTATTCATGTTTCTAGACAAAGAAACATATTCATGTTATAGTGTTTTATTGAGAAATATTAAATTCACAGCTGATGGCATCATATTAACACCTGAAGGAAACTTATCTTTCCTGTTCTTAAAAATTACAAATAGAGCCAGGTGGCAGTGGCTCACACCTTTAATTCTAGCACTTGGGAGGCAGAGGCACAGATCAACACAGAGAAACTCTGTACTGAGGGAAGAAAAAAAGAGAGTTCCAGATGGTACCTGAAAGTCATTAATTTTGTTTGCATTTTGAGACTCTATGTGTGTGTGTGTGTGTGTGTGTGATGTGTGTTTGTGTGTATGCAGGTGTGCATTCTTGCTCCTGTGGGGACTAGAGGTCAACTTCAAGAGTTTTTTGGTTTTGGTTTTGGTTTTTTGTGTGTTTTGTTTGTTTGTTTGTTTTCCAGACAGAGTTTTTCCTGTGTAGCCCTGGCTGTCCCGGAACTCACTCTGTAGACCAGCCTAGCATCAAACTCAGAGATTATCTTGCCTCTGCCTCCTGAGGTGTGCACCACCATCATCTGGCAACTTTTGGGGTCTTCTATGATGACTTGTCATCTTGGGTTTTTGTTTTGTTTTAAAGGCAGGGTCTTATTACATAGGTCTGGCTGGCCTGAAACTTGCTATGTAGACCAGGCTGTGATGTAGGATGCCCTTCTGTATATGGCTTTTATTAGCTAATAAATAAAGCTGTTTGGGTCAATGGCTTAGCATAATAAGGCCTGGTGGGAAATCTAAACATATATATATATATACAAAGAGAGAGACAGACAGAGAGAGAGAGAGAGAAAGAGAGAGAGAGAGAGTAGGCCGAGTCAGGGAGATGCCATGTAGTTGCCAAAGGAGAAAGATGCCTGACCTCCAGAACATTACCAGAACCTTACCGGTAAGCCACAACCTCGTGGCAATGCACAGATTAATAGAAGTAAGTTAATTTAAGATGTAAGAGTTAGTTAATAAAAAGCCTGAGCTAATAGGTCAAGCAGTGTTGCAATTACTATAGTTTCTGTGTGATTATTCGGGTCTGGGCAGCCAGGAACAAATGAGCAGTCTCCATTTACAAGACTGGTCTTGAATTTACAGAGATCCTCCTGCTTCTGCCTTCCTAGTACTGGAATTAAACGTGTTTATCATCACACTCAGCTGTCCTGTTTTTTCTAAAGATTTACTTTACCATTTTTAAATCTATGTACTGTGAGGGTGTGAGGCATTGGATCCCTCTGGAGCTGGAGTTAAGGTGTTTTTGAGCCACCGGCTATGGGTTCTGGACACTGAACTTGGGTCCTGATAGAGCAGTACCTGCTCTTAAACACAGAGCCATCGCTCCAGCCCCCACCTTATTTTTTGAGGCAGGGTCTTTCACTGAACCCACCTATCTGTATTGAACTCTAAGCGCTCTGCATACACTGTACGAATCCCACCCTGGTGGTAGTTTTGCTATTGTTACTGCGATCCTCCTTCTTCCTCATGGGGAGGCGGGGCCAGGCTATGCCTGAGAATAGACACACTCCCCACGACTGAAAAGGCAGCAGAGTGCTGACCTCAGTCCAGGCATCTCAGCTCAGGTGAGCACCCCACACCTCTTCCCTTCTTGTTCTAAGAGATGGCAAGCCCCTTGGGGCTGGAGAGATGGCTCAGAGGTTAAGAGCACTGACTGCTCTTCCAAAGGTCCTGAATTCAATTCCCAGCAACCTCATGGTGGCTCACAACCATCTGTAATGAGATCTGGTGCCCTCTTCTGGCATGTAAGCATACATGGAAGGAGTGCTGTGTATATGATAAATAAATAAATCTTATAAAAAAAGAGATGGCAAGTCCCTCACTCCAATAATCTCCTCCCAGATGTAACAAAATCACCCTGTGTCCCTGATCTTACACCCCACTCTGGTTCTGCCCTCTCACCCAGGTCTGGATCCTACAGATGCAGAATCAGGAAGCCCCATCTGTGGAGCCTCTAAATCAACCCCAGCTCAGGTTATCTAATCTAGACCCTCAGTTTCACATGGCACCGCCCCCTGCCCCCCTCATTCCCGCCCTCCCTCAAGTCCCCGCCCATCAACACCGCCCCCTCCTTGAGGCCCAACCCATCACTATCCTACAGGCCCCGCCCTCTCTCGAGCTCCTCCCTAGACCCCGCCCCTCTGTAAATCCCTCCCCGTCGGGCTTCACCTCCTCCTGGAAGAGGCTCTGTCGGTTGCGCAGGCTGCGGAGCTTGGTCTGCTTCTCCTCATGCTGCAGCTCCTCCGAAGGCGGCTCGAAGTAGCCGATGAGGTCCTGTAGGCTCAGGATGACGCCCTCGATGGGCAGTGCTGACCCAGCCGGTGGCCCCGAGCCCCGTGGCTTCCCACTGAAGCTATCAAGACCTCTGTGGGGACCACAGTGCTCAGGCAGGGTTGGAAGCACCACCCCCACCATCCCACGCTGTACTCCCCCAGGCTTCGGTTTTATGGAGGACAGAGAAGAAACAGAAGAAAGGACTTGGCCCAAGGTCACACAGAACCATTGACGTTGCTGGGATGGGCATGGGCTCCTGCATAGCAGGCACAAGGGATCATGGAAGGAGTCAGGCCTGGAGAGAGTCTCTATGCTAGTGTGAAAGTTAGAATGTAAGGTCAAAGGTCATGGGTGTTCAGGTCGGATGTGCGGAGGTCTCTGAAGAGGGATTGTGACATTTCTCAGGTACATTCGTGTGTGCAGAGAGCTAGGAGACGGTGGTTAGGCTTACTTTATGAACTGGTTGTACAGGCCTGCCGTGCTGTATATCATGCGGGCAGCCTGGGACTCCTCCTGCTGGCATCGGGTCAGTGACAGTGCATCATCCATGTGACCTTCCTGGTGCAGCATGGCCTGGATGTGCACACGCAGAGGTCAGCAAAGGTTGCCTCCTGATCTATAGGATGCTGGGGATGGAACCTAGGGCTTCGTGCAAGCTAGGCAAGCCCTGTGGCAACTGAGCTACAGCCCCCGCCCTTTCCTTTTGAGTCTTTTGAAACAGTCCAAGCTGACCTCAAACTCAAACTCACGGTCGTGTCACCCCCCAACCTCGGCCTCTTGAACACTAAGGTAACTGGTGAGAACCACCAGACCCAGCCAATAATTTAGGAATATTATTTTCAGCTTGTTATTATTTGGAAGATTTTTTTATGGGTAGCGGATGTGTGTGTGTGTGTGTGTGCACACATGTGGTAGTCAAGACAACCTGAAGGAGGCAGCTCTCTCCTTCCACCATGGGGCTCTAGGGGTCAAAGTAAAGGCAGCAAACACTTTTCACTCACTGAGCCACCTTGCTGGCCCTTATTTGTTTTCTCTCTGTGTGGATGGCTTCCTAGTTTTCAATTTCTGTGTGTCTACCTCTGCTCTTCTCTCTCTCTTTCTACAGACACACACACACACACACACACGCGCGCGCGCGCGCGCGCGCGCAGGCACGCACACACACAAATACCACACACACACTCACACACTCACACACCACACGCGCACGTGCACACACACCACACGCATGCATGCACACACATCACACACATGCACACACATGCACGCACGCACACACTCACTTCTTTTATCCTCCTGTCTATCTCATTCTCAGGCTCCCAAATCCTGGGTAATGAACACCAGCCTCGCCCAGCCCCTGCTCACACCCACTCCTTCCAGGAGCCCACCTTCTTCTTGAGCACACCAAGCCTCAGGGCCTTGGGGTCTGGGGCAGCATAGGTGAGCCACAGGCCTGAGGCCACATGTTGCACAAAGCAGAGCGACTCTCCATACTTGATCTCAGGGGGCCCCATACCCTCCACATCTCTCTTGGGAGCCACATCCAGCTTCTCCTGCAGGAACAAGGGACAGACATCAGCCTCCTATGCCGGGTGCTTTGGGAGACCCCCAAGCAAGAGCCTACAGCCAGGTTAGAGCGAGACCCAGGGTTGCAAATGAGGAAGGGCACCTCGCCCCCTACACATACACATGTGCAAGCATGTTAGCGCGCGCTCACGCGCGCGCGTGCACACACACACACACACACACACACACACACACCAACCTTGGAGATTCGGAAGCAAAAGGAAGTGGCCTTGGTGTGGGCCTTGCTGGCATCAACCACCACAAGGCCTTGGTCCTCGGTGAGCGCAAGGTACCGTCCTGTTGTCACGTGCCTGATTCGAAGTGGCTGGCCCCAGCGGAGATGGCTTCCACTCCAGCTGTGGAAGGTGACAGTGGGGAGAATCAGAGAACCCCCCCATAGTAGTGAGAATCAGGGGACTCCTCTATAGTAGCCATTAACATCATAGTCTTGGTTTGAACTCCTCAATCATCTCCCTTCCAGGGATCCCCAAGATATTTACTGGGGCCCCTCAACCTTTCTTAGAACTCTCTCCTCCCTGCTCAGCAGCTCCAGTCCTCTGGTAGGTTCCTGAACCTTCCTCAGAGCTCCCCAGCTGTCTCCAGAGCCTGGCTCATGCTTTCAATACATAAACTTTCACCCAAAGCCCCATCTCTCCCTCAGGAACCTCCCACCTTCCCCAAGACCCTTTCCCCCTCCCAGGCCCCAGGGAGCCCCCCCATCCTCTCCCCCACCGCACCTGATTCTCAGTGGCTCCAGCCTCCAAAGGGAGCGGGCGTGGGTGCACACAGGCCCTCCCTCGTAGTACACAAGTCTAGGGTTAGAAGAGAGGACAAGGTCAGGAAGGCCAACTCCAGTCCCCAACCCTGTGGCTAACAGCCCGTCTGGGGAAGGCTTGGCCCCCAGCCTGTGGGACTACTGGAAGTGGTAGAGTCCTTGGGAGGGCCCAATGGAAAGAAGCTAGGTCACCAGAATATTAGAATCTTGGCTCTTCCACTTTCCTTAGTGTGTCCTCAAATACTGTAAGGTGAAACCAGCCTCTGCCACATACTGTCATCATTGATATACTGTGCCACCAAGGACCGAAAGTATTAGGGCCAAGGAATCATAGATTGTAACCATGAGCCAAAAGAATCTTTCACTTAAGTTGATTGTCTCAGGCGTTTGTTTTGTTTTGGGGTTTTCTTTTTGAGGGGGGAGGTTGAGACAGGGTTTCTCTGTAGCTTTGGAGCCTGTCCTGGCACTCGCTCTGTAGACCAGGCTGACCTCGAACTCACAGAGATCGGCCTGCCTCTGCCTCCCGAGTGCTGGGATTAAAGGCATGCGCCACCACTGCCCAGCCTGTCTCAGGTATTTTGTTATAGCAACAGAAAGCTAAAAAGCCCAGAGTGCCCAACCAATATTTTCTTCCCACCCAAACCCCTGGACCCTAAGGTCTCCTTGTCTCAAGCCCAGACCTGCGCTGGTCATCACTGTCCGAAGGGGAAATGGTCAGACATTCATCCATGTGTCCATGAAAGAGGCGGAGGACATGGCCTCCAGTCACAAAACCTGAGGAAGATCAAGGAAGGGTGGTTGCTGTGAGGCAGGACTCGCATAAATATCTGGAAGTCAGTGTGGAGTCTAGGGTTCCTTTGTCTTCCCTGTGGAAGGTGAAGCTGGTCTAGGGAGCAGTGTTGATAGTCTGTGGTTTAGCCCATGTTTAAGATCTAAAAAGTGGGGATGCGAGATCTGGGATCAGAGGTCAGAGGTCAACCTGTAAGGACCTGGACATGCTGGGATAAGGTCGGGAGACTTAGAGACATGACTTTAGGGTTTGTATTTGGCCTTTTGAGACTGAGGTCAGATTGTGTGGTAAGGGGTCCAGTGCTCCCTGCTCTTGGGCTCTGCATTCCTAGGCAGATGTTAGGATTAGGAGGTGTGATGTTCGGCTCTGAGGCTAGAGTTGGCAGTAAGGACCTCAATTCTGAGTAGTGGTTTGGGGGATCTTGGACTGACATTTGAGGTCAGGGTTTGGGGTTATGATCTGAGTTTGAGACACTGAGCTCAGGAGTACGGATCTGGAAAGACCTGAGCTTGGTAGTAAAATAACCAAGGTGCTGGAGAGATGGCTCCACAGTTGAGAGCACTAGCCGCCATTGCAGAAAACCCGCATCCTGTTCCGAGTGCCCACACAGCAGCTCAGAACTGTATCTGTGCAAACTCAGTTTCAGGGGATCCAACACGCTCTTCTGGCCTCCGCAGGCACCAGGCACACACATGGTGCACAGACACAAATGTATGCAAGACACCCACACACATGAAATAAAAAGAAATAAATCTTTTTGTGTTTTTCAAAGTTGGTGGGCCTGGGTTTCAGGGCTTGGGTCTCAGTGGTTTAAATCTCAGCTTGGTTCTTTGGTTAAAGGCCCTGAAGTTGAAGTCAAAACTAAGGGCTGTTCTCTACCATCTTGCTATAGGATCTGAAATTGAAATTGGCAGGCTTTGAGGCTTGTTTTATTTCTCTTCGTTTGTTTTGGGGAGAGTTTGCATGTGTGGTTTTGTGAGATTCCCCCCTTTGTTTAGTTGGTGCTTTCTGTGTGCGAACGTGTCCATGTTTATGTGTGTCACTTTTGTCTGCAGGAGCTCAGGAACATATATGCCCGTGTGTGTGGAGGCCAGAGGTCAACACTGGGTGTCTTTGTCAGTCACTCTCCACTTTATTTGGGGGCGGGGGCAGGAGTCTCATGGAGCTCACTGACCTAGCTGAACTGGCTCTCTAGGAAACCCCACAGGTCCTCTGGTCCCCCCAGCACTGGGATTACATAGTGTGACCCTGAACCTGACTTTAACACAGGGGATGGGGATGGGACGTATGTCCTACTTCACCAGCTGAGCTCTCTCCCAGCCTTGGGGTTTTGTTGTTTGTGTGTTTGTTGTTTGTTACGTGTATTGGTGTTTTGCCTGCGTGAAATATCTTGCACCACTGGTGGGCCCGGTGTCCCGAGAGGTCAGAAGATGATGTCGGATCCCCTGGAACTGCAGTTATAGATGGTTGTGAGCCACCATGTGGGAGCTGGGAATCAAATCCGGGTCATCTGGGAAGAAGGGCCAGTGTTCTTAACTGCAGAGCCGTCACTCCGGCCCCGTTTTCTGTTTTGTTTGTTTGTGTGAATGCTGTGAGCTCGAATTTTAGATTTTGAGAGTGAAATTAAAAATCTGAGTGTGTGGAGCTAGGAAGGTGATTTAGCAGGTAATGACACCAGACACCAACCCAGGCCACCTGACTTCAGTCTTCAAGACCTACCTAGCAAAAGAAAGACTGACTCGTATAAGCTATCCTCTGGCCTTTACACATGTGGGCATGTCCACACACACACACACATTTCAGTTAAAATTGTTTTGAGAGTCCGAAGCTGGTAGCATAAACACTGAGGTCTGAGCAGGGGTCCTGGCTTAGGATCTGAGGTTTAGATTCCAGGGCTTTGGTCTGTGCTTATATCTCAGAACTGAAGTCTGATGATTAAGCTCCCGGGTTGATGCTCTACACTGGTGGTTCTCAGATTGTGGTTCACGACCCCTTGGGGTCAAATAACCTTTCCACAGGGGTCACATCAGATATTTACATTACAATTCATAACAGAGCAAAATTACAATTACAAAGTAGTAACAAAAATAATTCTGTGGTTGGAGTCACCACAGCATGAGCATCTGCATTAAAGGGTCGCAGCACTGGGAAGGCTGAGAACACCACTAAGCTGTGAGTTCTTTATGGAAGAGTCTGACCTCGAGGACTGAGCTTGGTATGGAAGTTTCTGGAGCTGAGTTTGCGGGTGGTAGTGAATTGGGGGCCTAGGGTTCTGACTTTGGGGTTCTGGCTTTGGGGTCAATAAGAAATGTGCTGTGGAAGCCACAGCTGGGAGCTGTGAAGTGTGAGATGCCAAGACTCAGTCTGGGCATGTCTGAGGAAGCACCGTAAGTGAGGATCTCTTTGGATGGCCTCACCTTAGAGGCCCGAGGTTCTCACCTTCTTCACAGCCAGAGCAGATGGGGTTCATGTTCCACAGAGTCTGCATGAAGGAGGCATCAACCTGGAGTTCCCCGCTCGCGGTCGACAGGTGCTGGGGTCAGAGACAACGGAATGAACAAGAATCGAGAATCAGTGGGAAACAATCAAAGGGAGACTCCAGAATCAATGGGAGACTCCAGTATCAAAGAGAGACTCCAGGAAACATACAGAATGGAGACGGAAGGCCGGAGGTCACAGATCAGACAAATGAGAGCAAGTTAGGGAATGAGGTGGGGTGTGATTGGAAATCAGAAATAGGGGATGTCAGAAAGCCAGGAGTTGTGAGAGCCAGAGACCCACTGGGCAAGCCAATATTGAGAGGTTGGACACATCCCACGCACCCCTACACGAGCAGGAGGACCATCAGGGAGATGGAATTATGGGATTACTCACCAAGTATCGCTCGGAGGAGACACTGACAAGGATGAGGTCATCCCCAACACGAACCTTCTCTCCTTCAGACCTCTGCTTGGAGGCAGGGTGCATCGTCCACCAACAGGCCTCTCCTATGAGTGGGTTGACCGTCAGGACAATGGTTTCCCACAATGCTCTTCCCCACAGTACTCACTGTCACCAAGTCTTCCCGACTCTGGAGTCTATAAATCCCCAACCGCACCACCGACTCCCCACCTCGTCTCCTGTCTGGAATGTGTCCATCCGTATGTCTAAACCCTCTGTGCCCAGGCCCTGTTCCTAACTCCAGGGCAGACTTATGCACACCTATAGAGCTCTGCAGACTTTCAGTTCCTGGTTTGCGACACCCATCATGCTCCCTGCCCGCAGCCCCTGGCACCTGTTGCATCTTCTTGTAGTCCCACGTCGAAGGCCAACTTGTCAGTAATGGATCGGGAGGTGGTCAGGCAACTCAGGTACTAGGGTGGGAGAGTGAGGTCAGCCTCCTGGCAGGCCTGAACCCTCTCCTTCACCTGTACCTATGGTTAATGCACTCACCATACGGCTGTGTGCGTGCCGGAGCAGGATGGCATGACCGTACAGGAGTGTCCTGTGTCCCCCGCCCTGGGATGACTAGAGCGGAAGAGATGGTACAGAATAAGAAGGGAATCACATATTTCCACAGCTTCCAAAGTATATGGCTTATTCATAGGTGAATATATGAACCCTATGAAATGCTATGTCCCAGCAGGAAAACCTCAGCTCAAACCCCCAACAAATGGTCTGCATCCATTTTCCCATCTGTAGCAGCAAGGACTGCCTCCGAGAAGCCTAGACATGGTATGTTTTACAAGTCCCCAAAGTCCAGAAGCTTGTGATCGTAGCACTTGGAAAGCAGAGGCAAGAGGATTGGGTATTCAAAGTCAACCTCAGCTACTTAGAGAGTTTGAGGCCAGCCTGGGATACAGGAGGTTCTATAAAACAAAAACTTCAAAACCCACTCTGCCATCCTGCCTCGTTTCTCTTATAAACCAGGTCCTGACATCACCCAAAGAGTATGAATTCATCTTCCAGGTGAATAAGGACGCTCAAGAGAGTCCCAGTATCCCAACTACTCTAGCCTGTCATAAAAGAGCTATCCTGTTTGCACCAGGACAATCCTAGCTATTGCCTGTGATGTGACTGTCAACCATTGGGATAAAGTGACTCTCTACTGCTGCCACACACTCCCATGCACAAGGAGACTTGGCCCTTTGGAGGAAGGAGTTGCATCCAATTCCTTGATGGCATCATGCCTCCATCATGGCTCTCCCATGCCCATGCTCTGAGGGAGTCATGTCATGGGGACACAAGGTCCTATGGCAGACCCACACTTGGGATGGAGGGAGGTGAGGGAAGAGGTCCCATGCAGCGAGGGGCAGGATAGGGAGGAGGAGAGAAAAGAAGAGAAAGGAACAGGCCAGGGAACAGGGGCTCAGAAGCCTCTTGCTCCCTCCTTCCTTCCTGCCTGGCTTGTTCTGGGCTCCACAGCCCCTGACATCTGGGGTGAGGGAAATCCTCCAGCCCCTGTGTTCAGGATGTGGGCCTGAGCAGCAGGCCTGGGGTCAGGAGTGATAGGAGAGACATGACACCCAAGGCCAGACCTACCCACTTATCCAAATTGAGGGCCTGTGGGGGCAGGGCAGAGAGAGGAAGAAGAGCACATGGTGAACGACCCCAGGTCCCTCACCCATCCTTGTCCCTGTTCCCCACTCCTTGGAGGCAGTGCCTTACCTCCACACCAGCCTCCACAGTATTGGCCAGCATCTCCTGCAGGGCTCGCACTGACAGGGACTGTTCCAGGATGAAGCAGCAAATGGCCAGATCAGGGGGTACATTCTGAGGGGGTGAACAGACATCACTGTAGCCATGAGACTTCCGTGCACCAGTCCCACTGTGCCTTGTCTGCCCCTTCGTCTGAACGTTCTCACTTCCAGACCCCCATCCTCACCCCACAAGGGGCGCCAGCAAGGAATCAGACACATCACAGGAAACACCTTTCAGCCTCCCCCTTCAAATTCCCCCAACTCACCCAGCTCCACAGAAACTTCCAGACAGCTTCCATCGCTCAGCTGTTCTATGCCCCCTAGTCTCACCATGCCCTCTGACTGTGGCTCATCACCTTGACAGTGCTCCCCCTGCTGTGCCTTCCCGAGATCACCCCCAATCTCTCCAATCCTAAAAGAACACTACTTCTGGCATTCATCCCTGCCTTTCCAGTCATACCACAGGAGAGAGAGACACACTGTCCCCTCAGATTCCAGAACTCCCTGCCCGTCGGGTGCCTGTTGACCTCTACCACCAGAGGCCAGCTCCTTCTCTCAGTTCCCAGGTCCTCCTTGCGGTCCCTTCCTCTCTCACACCCTGAGTACACCTCACCCTGGGACCTCAGGCTTCTCTGGCCTCTTGGCCTCCACGCCCTCCTGACAACCCTTCCTAAACTTCTCCTGGATGCTGGGCCTTCTAGTCTTGAATCCAAAGCCACCTGCCTTTCAGATTCTAGCTTCCCTCCATGCATCGAGCCCTCTGACAGACCCTTGCTATCTATGGCTACTCACTTTTCCCATCTCTGGCCTCTGGCCTCTCCCGTTAGGTTCCCTTTCCTCTAAACTGCCTAAGTCTCGTCCTCTCGGATCCTTGGCCCTCCTTCCTGAGACTCAGGACCACAGCTCTCTGTCCCCTTAGGAATCCTCCCAATCCGCTTTCCTTTCACAGAGCACCACCCATCTAAGACTCCGCCCCCACCCTAGGTTCCGCCTCCTTTCACTCTTCAAATCCCTCTCCACCTGCCTCAGACCCTGTTCCACATTAGGCTCCACCTCCACCTCAGACCCCGCCCTTTCCTCTTCAGAGCCCGCCCCCATCTCAAATCTCACCCCGCCTTAAGCATCGCCTTTTAGTCTACTGGTTAGGCTCCGCCAACTCATATTTTGCCCCTCTTAGACCCCGCCCACATCTCAGGCTCCGCCCCTTCAGGCCCCACCTCACACATTCGCCCACCTCAGATTCTCTACTAGTCTCAGATTCCGCCCATTCCATCTCAGGCCACGCCCCTTTCTTATCTCAACCGCTCCCTCTCCATCCCGCCTGTATCCCCTTTCCGGCTCCAGACCCTTAAAGACTCATTCCCAGCACCCACATAGCAGCTCACTACTGTCTGTAACTCCAAGATCTGACACCCTTACACAGATATACATACAAGCAGAACACCAATACACACAAAATAAAAATAAATAAATTATCGAAAACCCTGCCCGCCCGATCCTGCCTCTCCTCCCGTGCCTGGTGCACACAGACCTGAGCGTTGCTGGTGGGTTCCAGGAAACAGAGGCGGTTGCCGAAACCCTCTGCGGCCAGACAGAGCTTGAGCTGCTCCTTGAGCACCGTGGCGCTGCACTGCAGGACCACCTCGTCATCCTGGGAGAACAGAGGGACAAGGTTCACCGTGGGAACCAGAGGGAGCAGACCAGCGAAGACACTGCGTGCCACGGAGCTGTCTCTTTCCCCCTACAGAAAAGATACACTCTGCCCCAGCCAGGCTCCATCTGTTTCTCTGTTTGGATGGTTGGTTGTTCTCTCATTCATTCATTTTGCTCTTGCGACAGTGTCTCCCTAAGTTGCCCAGGCTAGCCTTGAAGTTCCTGGATCGTGAGATACTCCTGACTCAGTCCCTTGAGTAGCTGGAATCACCGGTGTGTGCCTCCATGCCTGGCTTCACAAGGGGTAAGAGGAGATTGGATTAGAATCAAGATTTAGCTCCTCTAGAGGCCTCCTAACGAGGGGTCTGCAAAGAGACACAGTGGAACGTGGAAATTTTTTTTTTTGGTGTTTAGTTTTTGCAACAGAGTCTCGTGTAGTCCAGGCTAGCCTCAAATTGGCCTTTCAATCAAGGATGACATTTAGTTCTTGACAGGTCTGCCTGCACTTCCCAAATGCTGGGGATTCAGGGCTGTACCACAAGTTCTGTAACAGAGGAACCTCGTTCAAGAAAGTTACAAATGAGGCTGGAGGGATGCCTCTGTGATGGCTGCTCTTCCAGAAGACCCAGGTTCAATTCCCAGCACCTACATCATCTGTAATTCCTGTCCCAGGGAACCTGCTACCCTCTCCTACTTGCAAAGGCGCTACATTAAATGCAGTATACAGACACACAGGCAGACAGAACAGCCATACATATAAAATAAAGATAAGGAAATGTTTTTAAAGAAAGTTACATATCCTACTGGAAATCACATGACCTCCAAACTCCTGAACATGTCAGATAAAATTGTTCTAATCCCGAGTGTCGATCCACATATGCAGTTCTCAATCCATTTGCCTGGCTCAGGAGGAGACAGAGCATGGCCTAATGATAATTGCTCTGTCCTGGTTTCGCTGACATCCTGGTACACGCTGGGCATCTCTGTATCCATAGTAATTATAAAACCTGAGCATATTTAGCAAGCATTTGCTGGTTGTCCTATGCTTCTGCCTTCCACTCATTTAACAGACCCTTATTGAGGATCTGCTACGTGCCAGGCACTGTTTTAGGCACTGAATACACCGCAAGAGATAAAGCAGAGAAACCCTGCCCCCAGGGGGCTGATCTCATGTGCAGACCCTCTGTAGACAGATGAGTAAATACATAAGCTTACTGTCAGTGGTAGGTGTTCTGGGAAAAAATAAGCCAGACTGATATAACAGAGTGGCAGTGGGGTAAGGAAACCTCAGCAAGGGGGCGGAGTGGCACGTAGCCTCTCCAAGAAGATGGCCTTTGACCTTTGGGCCTTAACCAAATAGAAGCAGGACTGGTTGTCTGTAGGGAATGTTCCAGAGAGGCAGCCTGTACAAAGGCCTGTGGCCAGGGAGTGTAGGGGATGTCCAGGAGTGACAAGTGAAATGGGACAGTGGGATCAGCAGGAATAAGGGAGGTTATGAGGCCAGACAGAGACTTATATGGACCCTTTGAATCCTTATTGGGTGTTTTTATTCTCTCTCTCTCCCTCTCTCTCTCTCTCTCTCTCTCTCTCTCTCTCTCTCTCTCTCTCTCTCTCTCTCTCTCTCTCTCTCTCTCTCTCCACATTTCCAGATGAGGAAACTGAGCACAGTCAGGAAAAAATATTTAAATCACTTTCCCAAGCAGAAACAGCAAGTGAATGGCAAAACCAGGATGTAAATCAGAACCGGGAATCTAGTCATCATGGCAAACCTAATCCCATGGTACGGACTCGCACTCCCTCTGGCTCCAAGCGCTGCTCCCAAAACTGGCTGAAACGATGCACCTGTAGTCCCATCTACTCCAGAAGCTGAGACAGAGGATCACGTGAGTCCAGGGGCTCAAGACCAGCCTGAACAATATACCAAAGCCCTATCTTGATGAAATAAAGAGAAAGACTGGGGAAGAGAGTAGGGAGAGAGGCAGGGAGGAAGGAAGGAAAAAGAAAGGTAGATAGATAATAGATAATAGATATATAGAGATGTATAGAGATAGCTACATAGATGATATATAGACGATAGATAAATAGATGATAGATATATAAACAATAGATACATGGATGATAGATATATAAACGATAGATACATAGATGATAGATACATAGACGATAGATACGTAGATGATAAATAGATGATAGATATGTAGATGACAGATACATAGATGATAGGTAGGTAGGTAGATAGGTGACTAAATGAGTAGATAATAAGTAGATGATGGCAGAGAAGAACAGAATACAATAGTGTGATTTCCAAAGCCAGGCTGGGTGCCTATTAATACCTATTAATGACTCCAAATATTTTAGAGGTGGAGGCAGGAGGATATGGGATTCGAGATCAACAGTAGCATGGGTTATATTAGACCCTGTCTCAAACAAACAAACCAAAAATCAGCTTCCCTGTACCCTAGCGCCCCACTGCCACCACTCCCATCATTGAACCAGTGACTGTGGAGTCTGCGCAGGTTCTGCACCTTTAACCTGCCCCCTGTCCTCTGGAGGTTCTGACTTGACCAGGTTCTCAGAGATTCCAGTGTGAGCAGAGCCTGAGGTCACAATATTCAAAACAAGGGAAATGATCTGTATGGTTATGGCCAGGACCCTTAATAATCAAAAAAAATAGAACAAGAACAAGAAACAAGCATGCCTAATCTGACATCAGGGTGACTGATCTGTTATGAAAGTTGTTATTTAAAACGGGTGTGTCAAGACAGGTGCGGTTGTGCCTGTCAGCACCCCGGAGGCAGAGGCAGATGGATCTCTGAATTCAAGGCCAGCTTGATCTACAGAGTGAATTTCAGGACAGCCAGGGATACACATGAAATCCTGTTTCAAACCACTTCCTTCAAAAAAAAAAAGGTGTGAAAAAAAAAGCCAGGAAAAGAAAAAAAAAAGGTGTGTGACTATACCTTTAATCCCAGTATTAGGGAAGCAGAGGCATGTAGATATCAGTGAATTTGAAGCCAATCTGGCCTACATAGGGAGTTCTACATACATGAATGTTTACTGGGATTGTCTGTAGTAACAAAATATTGCAGACATGGACATGGTGACCTCGGTGTGCACCAGGCAAGTGAAGGTATAAGCAAACTGCAATACAGTCACACAGCAGGATAGCAATAAGCTCCCCTTATTAGGAACACATGCTACATGTCAAAAATACCCTAAGCAGTCAGAGAGAAATGAACACATACTGTATATAAAACTCTAGAGGTCACTGGTGGAGTCTATGTGGCGACCGAAGGACAGGGTGACTGCTGCAAAGGGCAGGAGGATTTTTCTGGGGTGCAGCAAGTGTTCTTTGCCTTGATTACAAAGGTGGTTACTTAGTTTACATAATAGGTCAAAACCCACTGAAGCCAGCCATGGTACACACGCCTGTAAGCCCAGCACTTGGGAGGTGGAGACAGGAGGATCAAGAGTTCAAGGTCGTTCTTGGCTACGTACCAAGTTTAAAGCCAGCTTTCAATACCTGAAACCCTCTCTAACACTGTGCACACACACATAAATACATACATACACACACACACACACACACACATACCCCCCCCCCAGGAAAAGTACTGAGGTTTGTTAACTATTTTGAACCTGTGAATTTTGTTGCTTGTTAATTACGCCATCAAGCAGATGGGTCTTGAACTATGTTGTCCAGTGTGGCCTTGAACTTTCAGTCCTCCTGCCTCAGCTTGCTGAACGCTGGAATCACAGGTATAGATCACCACACCATGCTTTAAAGTTGGACTTTTTATTTTTATTTAATAATACCTATGATGCCGGGCGGCGGTGGCGCACGCCTTTAATCCCAGCACTTGGGAGGCAGAGGCAGGAGGATCTCTGTGAGTTCGAGGCCAGCCTGGTCTACAAGAGCTAGTTCCAGGACAGGCTCCAAAGCTACAGAGAAACCCTGTCTCGAAAAAACAAAAATAAATAAATAAATAAATAAATAAATAATACCTATGAATATGTAGTCCATGCCCTGGGTTGCAATACAGATTCTTTCTTACAGGTGGGTTATGATTCATAAAAAATATTTTTTTGAAGAAGGTATCACACAACCTTAGTAACACTGAGGAAAACGGACTCAGCCTGGGTGAGCCTGGCCTGACTGTCTACCTCAGCAAGCCTGGGACTAGATTCCCTCTGTCAAAAGCAAGAGTTGGCCTTGCAGGCACTCGGTGGTACCACTTCCTGTCCTTGACCTTGGGCAAGTTCACCACCTGGGGCTTGGTTTCTCTCAGATCTCCCAGGGAGATAAAGATAGGGCCCTACCTCAGAAGATAGGGCAGTGAGAATATAATTAGACGCCTCAGGAGGCTGAGGCCCTGGGCACTGGGCCTGGTGCAGAGTGACTGCTCAGAGCTGGTAGCCACAGCCATGGGCTTATTAGGCTGTGGAAGGCCAAACCCATGGTGTAGGTTAAGGGGCTGGGGCTGGGGAGAGGCCCTCCTCCAGTGGCTTCATATCCAGCTGTCCCCATCCTTCACTACCAGTCCCAGCTGTTTGTTCCGCCCTCCCAAGAAACTGGACCCAGCCTGCCAGGGTCCTATTCTGGGTCAGGAATGCTGCGTCAGCATTTCTGCATGGACCTAGGGCCTGGGGGAGAGGGGACAGTGCAGGGTCAGCAGACCTGGCCCGAAAGAGAGAATATCACTCATGCTCATAAACCAACCCCCCATCTCAGCCTCTGGGAGGATGTGGTAGAAAGGACTAAGAAAGAGGCAGCCCTTCCCCCCTTTTGTCCCCTCCCTGTCCCCTGCTCAGAGCCCAGAAAAGAGGGCTATTCTGGGAGAGACACCTGTTGTCCCAAGTCCTATCCCTGCCCCCAGCTGGGGATCAGAGATTCAGGGAGACAGGACCAGAGGGACAGCAAAACTCAGAGGGCTGAAACCAAGGGACAAAAGACAGAGACAGACCCAAGACATACCGAGGAGATGGGAGAGACATCACCCAGACACCCTCAGAGGCCACTAGCAGACATAGTTAATCCTCCTCACCAAAACCAAGGAGGAAAGAACAGTCAAGATCCAAGAGACTCCCCCCCCCCCACCCAGGAAACCACCAAAGGCTAGGAGTTCAAAAGTACAGTGTCGTCCAACCCACCCCAGCCCCCTTTCCAAGAATTTAAATAGGTCAGAGCCTGGAGCAAGAAGGGAATAAGGGCTAAGGGTGGGGGTGGAGGACAGCTAAATTAAGCCCAAGAATTAGAATCACCTTCCTCAAGTGTCTGCTTCCAGGATGGCAGGAGGGGGTACTCCCTCAGTGACCCCAAATCTCTCATGTCAACAGAGAGTAACTAAGGATCTCCCCCTCCCCATTCGATCCTCCCAAATCCTGATAATTCTCCATGTTCAAAAAAGTGAAGGGAAGAGACAGAAAGGCGAAGTGACAGTCACCCAAAGTGACCTCGAATTTCAGAGACCACCAGCAAGCAGACGAGTCAGAAAGACGCTAAGAGATCAGCGAGAAATCCCCACAAAGTCTCCTAACCCAGACCATACGCACCGTCCTCAAAAACTGAACTTCGTCCTCGCCTTCTCCTCCTCCGTCACCCATGATGGCAATCCCTCTTTGTCCCGGGCTAGGATCTGAGAATGGCGAGAGGGGGCTGTAGGCTAGGAAGGTGGGCTGAGGGAGGGCTGGGGTCGGAGACCTCTAGGGACGCCAGAGGCACCCGCGAGGTAGATGGAACTGCTGGTAGCGAACCGGTGCGGGACCCAGATGCAAAGAGGTCCCCGCCCCACCGACACCCATTGGGCCAGAATGGGACGGGCCACGCCCCTGTCCAGAACCCCGCCCACAGGACAAACTCTAGAGAAAGTGTTTGCTCCCGCGGTCTGGCTGTCTAGAAAGTAGCCGAGTGGTCAAAGTCACCATGAGATGCCATAATTCTGTCATTTATGTATTTGTTTATGTAGTTATTTCTCTCTTTTTCCTCCTCCCTCCCTCCCTCCCTCTCTCTGAGGCTCTCACATACTTCACGCTAGCCTTAAACTTCATTTGTAGTCAAGGATGACCTTGAACTTCTGGGAACACTTGATTTACGAAGGGCTGTAGTTCAAACCCTGGGCAGCGCACATGCTAGGTAAATATTCTGCCATTGGGCTATATTCTTAGCCTAGTTCCGTTATTTCTTAACGAGTAAACTAAAGGTTTACTCTTGCTACATAATCACACAGTTGTGCCCGGATGCACACATCTCCTACCTTAAAACACACACACACACACACACACACACACACACACTTAGAGCTAGTCATAGTGTCACAGGCTTGTCATCCAAACACTGAAGGGGTTGAGGCAGAAGGATTGCAAATTTGGAGCTGGGGCTGCATAATAAGACCCTGTCTCAAAACAGGAACAACAACAGGGCCCCTGGTGTGTGTCTTAGTTAGTGGAGTGGTTGTCTTGCTTGCACAAAACCCCGGGTTCCGGCACATGAACTGAGTGTGACAGTACACATTTGTAATCCTGGCGCTCAGACCGTTAGAGACAAGAGGCAATGTAGCTCAGAGTCATCCTCAGCTACACGGCAAGTTAAGAGGCCAGCCTGGGCTGCACGATAGAGTCCCTGTCTCAAAACAGCGCGGGGGAGGGGGGTGAGTGTGTCTGTCTGTCTCTCCACCAGACTGGTCTCAAACTCACGAACATCTCACAGGCATCTCCCGGCCTCTGACTCCCTAGCGCTGAGTTTACAGAAATGCATCGCCACCCCCGGGGCTAAAAACTGCCTTTTGAACAGTCCTAGCTGGTGTCTCTTACCCACCTGTTGCATTTCAGGCGTGAGCTAAGATCTTTTTATTACCACTCCTGTCTCAACCCGGCTATTGTTGGCATCCTTCACAGCAGAAACTAAAAGCACGTGGCCCCTACAGACACCCCCTAAAATGTCCTGTAGTCCTCATAGCAACCTTTGGGGGTCGCACTTCCACCATTCTCAAGTTCCAGGGCGGGAGAGACGCGGTTGGGAGCTGGAGACAGGCAAAGTCCTGGAGGCTGACCTGGGGAAGGTAGGGCTCCTAGCTAAGCTTTGACATCTCCGTATTTCCATATGACTTTCTAATTTAGCTATGTGGTGGCACATGCCTGTAACCCCCAATTTAGGAGGTAAAGGTAGAAGTTCGAGGCCAGTACTGGTTACATGAAACTCTGTCTCAAAAATAAAAAATAAGAGCCAGGAGTGGTGGTGCATGCCTTAAACGTCAGCACTCAGGAGGCACAGGCAGGTTGATCTTGGTGAGTTTGAGGCCAGTTTGGTCTACGTATCAAGTTTCAGGACAGACAAAGCTATATTCAATCATCTGTCTCAAAATATAAATACAATAAATAAGAGCAAACTGATGATGGCCTGAATTTGACCCCAGGAACCCTTATAATGGAATGAAAGAAAGATTCCTGTAAGTTGACCTCTGACCTCCATTTGCAGGCCATGGTGTGGGCAACCTCCTGACACACACACACACACACACACACACACACACACAATACATTTTTAAATGTAATTTAAATTGTTTTTAGGGACTGGAGAGATGGCTCAGGGATTAAGAGCACCTGCTGCTCTTGCAGAGAACCTGGGTTTGATTCCCAGTGCCCACATGGTGACTCACAACCATTCATAACTCCAGTTCTAGGGGATCTGATGCTCACTTCTGACCTCCTCCGGCACCAGGCCTAAAGCCCATATGCACAACGTTTAATAAATCTGAAAGATAAATAAAGGCAGAGGAGCCTTGTATGTGGAAAGCCTTCGGTTCAGACCCCAGCACTGTACATATAAACCAGCCCTGGTGGTGGATGCCTGTGATCCCAGCACTTGGAGTGTAGGCAGGAAAATCGAGACTTCAAGCTCCTCCCCAGCTATGTAGCAAATTAGAGGCCAGGCTGGGCTACATGAAACCTTGTTTCAAACAAATAAAATGGGAATATATACACCATTTTAAAAGGGTTTAGGCCCATGCCTGTCAGTCCCAGCATTAGGGACACAGAGGCAGGTGAATCTCTGTGAGTTCAAGGTCAGCCTGCTCTACACAGTGAGTTCTAATCCAGCCAGATCCTGTCTCGAAAAAAAACAAAAAACTTAAAAAAATCAATGGCTGAGAATATATAATTGAATAATAGAACCCTCAACTCTAGCATATTTAGACAAAACAATATTTTGGAGATGGTATGATTGCTGAGCACGCATGAGAGCTGATTTCTATTTACTTATTTGTTTGCTTGTTGGAGGACAGAAGAGGGTATCGGGTCCCCTGGGACTGGAGTTACAGCCAATTGTAAACCAACATGTATGTCCTGGTAAATGAACCCAGGTTCTCTGGAAAAGCAGTCAGTGCTCTTAACCACTGAGTCATCTCTCCAGCTCCTAAGGACCTGCTTTCAAATCCCCAGACCTAAATAAAATCAGGGCACTTCAGCAAGCAACTATAATCCCATTGCTTGGACCATGGAAGGGGAGGTGGACCTTGGGAGGGGAAGTGGACCATGGGAGGGGAGGGGGACCATGGGAGGGGAGGAGGATCATGGGAGGGGAGGAGGACCATGGGAGGGGAGGAGGATCATGGGAGGGGAGGAGGACCATGGGAGGGGAGGAGGACCATGGGAGGGGAGGGGGACCATGGGAGGGGAGGTGGATCATGGGAGGGGAGGAGGACCATGGGAGGGGAGGTGGATCATGGGAGGGGAGGGGGACCATGGGAGGGGAGGGGGACCATGGGAGGGGAGAGGGACCATGGGAGGGGAGGGGGACCATGGGAGGGGAGGGGGACCATGGGAGAAGAGGAGAATTATGGGAGGGGGAGGTGGAACACGGGAGGGGAGGGGGAACACGGAAGGGGAGGGGGAACACGGGAGGGGAGGTAAAGACTGAAAATCTCCAGGGTTTGCTGGCCTGCAAGCCTGTGTGCAGAGGTGAAAAGTGAAGAGACCCCCATCTCAAACAAGGCAGAAAATTAGGACAGACGCCAAGGTTGTCCTCTGACCTCCATATATACGTGACATCACCCACACCTACAATAACATACCTGAACACACACGCACAAATCATACACACGCGCAATTAAAACCAGTGTTCTACAGTTCAACAAAACTATACTAAAGTGCTTTTCAGTGTAGGTCTTGCTTATTAAACACAGGTGCTAATACACTTGGATTAAACTGCATCATTTTCTTTTTTAGATAGGGTCTCACTGTGTAGCCCTGAATGGTCTCAGACTTGCTATGTAGGCTGAACTTGAACTCATGGAGATCTATCTGCCTCTGCCTCCTGAGTGTTGAGACTAAGCAGTTATATTTCATTATTGAATTATATAATTCAGCAAATTATATAGTCATATGCATTATTTATATATATCATGTATATAACATAGCTATTATGTTTATTATGTTGTACAATATAATTTTGTTTTATATTTCATATATGGTTGCATGGTAAATATTTTTTCTTAAATGCTCTATACAGAATGTGGAATTATACTGTCATTATGAATTATATCATAAGATATTAATAGTGTTTCTTAGTTCCTTAGTTATTACTACATGTTTTAAGACTTTTCCATGTTGCTTTGGGGACTTCTTAGTGGCAGGTCCCTGGGGGTGGACACCCAAGCTGCCTCTGGCTCCTGTAACTATTCTTGTGCGTGTCATCTGATGTGAGAAATCCAGATTGTCAATGTGACTGGATTTGGGAACACTTAGGAAGACCAAGCCTCAGAAGTGTCTGGGATGGCATTTCCAGATGGTTTAACTGACCAAGACAGATTCGGTGTGACCTCTGGCTGGGTCTCCAAGTGAAGAGAGCGAGCTGACTGCAGCATTTGTTTCTCTCCGTGTCCTGCTTTCGGATATAGCATAAGCAGCTGCCTCCTGCTCCCGCAGTCATGGCAGTCTGGACCTTCACAGTAGAACCGGAACAAACCCCCAGCTGTCTCCTACTCCCGCAGCCATGGCGGTCTGGACCTTTACAGTAGAACCGGAACAAACTCCCAGCTGCCTCCTGCTCCATCAGCCATAGTGGTCCAGAGACCTTCACAGGTTCTAACCGGACAAACCCTTCCTTACTTAGTCGCTTACATCAGGTATTTTCTCTCACCAATGGGGAAAATGATGAGACATCCCTTTACGGAGCTGGCACCATTTCGGTATACACGCTCCAGAACCTAACTGCTGGATAACACACCCATACACACAATTCCTCTAAGCAGCCAGCCTCCATCTCCCAACCTCCCCTTGCCATCTTCTAACTTCTCATTTGTATGGTAAGGGATGAGGGTCATGCGGGTGCACATTGCTGTGGAGGAACATATGTGTATATGGAGGACAGAGACTACCTTAGGTGCTGTTCTTCATCTGGCCTGGAGCTCACCATGAGGATAGGCTAGATGGCCCTCGAGCCCCAGGGATCCACCTGGCTCTGCTTCCCCAGCGCTGGCATTAGAGCATGCCTCACCTGGCTTCTTAGGTGGATGCTGGAGCTTGAACTCAGGTCCTCATGGTTGTGTGACGAGCTGATAACTGACTGAGCCATCTCCCCAGTTACCTGGCTACTAACGTTTAACAGACTTATAGACTGAGTTACAGTCACTAATCAGTTGTCAATGATTTCTATTATCTTCTCTGGGATCTGTCATATTTGGGAGTCATGGCTACCTGGACATCCTCTTCACCTACTTTTATTTTTTTTTTGTTTATCTATTTCTTGTTGTTTTTGGTTTTCATTGCTTGCTTGTTTGAGACAGTGTCACTAAGTAGCCTGAACTAGCCTTAAACACCTGATTCTCCCAAGTGGTGAGATGACAGGCTTTCTGGAGACTCCCATCTCTGCCTTCAGAGCTCTAGAATGACAAGAAAGCTTCCACATCCACATTGGGTTCTGGGGATCCAATCTAGTGCAAGCTTGTTATTCCTCAAAAAAGCATTATCACCTTTGCGATATCTCCCCAGCCAACACACTCAGCTTTAAAAAAAGTGTATGAATGTGTGTGTGTGTGCTCGCGTGTGTATGTATCATCTGTGTGGGTGCCCTTGGAGCAAAAAAGAGGATGGTGCATCCCCCCTGGAGCTGGAATTACAGGCCACTATGAAGGACCTGACATGGGTGCGGTGGGGAATTGAACGCTGGTCCTCTACAAGAGCAGCAGGGCTCTTAACCACTGTGAAAGTGTTTGAACCACTAAAGCCATCTCTGCAGCCCACATACCCAGCTTTTTATGTGGGTGCTGGGGATACAAATTCAGGTCCTCATGCTTGGGCAGCAGGCACTCTTATTTATTTATTTATTTATTTATTTATTTATTTATTTATTTAGGTTTTTCAAGACAGGGTTTCTCGGGCTAGAGAGATGGTTCAGTGGTTAAGAACAATGACTGCTCTTCCAGAGGACCCGGCTTCAATTCCCAGCACCGATATGGCAGCTCACAACTGTCTGAAGATCCAATTTCAGGGGATCTGACACTTTCACACCAATGCACATAAAATAAAAGTTAAATAAACCCTTAAAAATTTTTTTAAAAAGACAGGGTTTCTCTGTGTAACAGTCCTAGTTATCCTGGGACTAGCTCTTGTAGACCAGACTGGCCTTGAACTAACACCTGCCTCTGCCTCCCAAGTGCTGGGATTAAAGGCATTGGCCACCACTGCCAGACTAGCAACAAGCACTCTTGTGCCCTAAGCAATCTCTCCAACTGATTGCCCGATTTTCTACTGGAGTTGCCAACCTGTTGTCTTGACTTACAGCTGTTCTTTTTCCCTTCTAGATACTTTCTGGCTGGCTTTAAACATTACAAATACCTTTCCCCAGCGGCCGGTTAACATTGGTCCCGTGGTGCCTCGTGGAAAGAAATCTACTTCGATGCTTATCAAGCTTTTCCCCTTGTGGGTTTCTGCCCTTTGACTCAGAAGGCTCTTCCTTTGTGGCCATCAATGTTCTTAGGGGTGCTCATCCAGAGGGCCTTGAAGGCTGAGTGTTTACCCCTAGGTCCTTCCCCATCTCTTTCTTGGGGGCTTTTCTGCATCCTCAGGGCCTGGAGACACTCTCACACCAGGGGCTAAGCAGGTGCGAGGGGAAATGAAGAGAAGGAGAAGGCTCTGTACCATTCAAAGACTACACTACTTGAGACATAGTGGGAGACATAGCAGGGGACATAGGAAGGCAAAGAGCCGGGAAGAGAGCGAGTACCGAACCAAGGCAGTTCATTTGACGGGAAAACTAAAGTAGGCCTTCTGGGCTATGTACAAAGACACCCGCTGCGGGCACTTTCAATGAAAACGAAGGGATCAAACATAGTCCTCCCGAAAGTGCCACTTCAGTGAACCCGCTAAAAGTACTAGGTTTGGCAGAATCGTTCTCCTGTGACCCATTTATTCTACTCCTGGAAACTGCCCTACAGAACTGAAGGCTTTGTGTTCGCCAAGAGCGGAATGCTTGAGGAGTCCCAGCAGGGCTCAGCGGAAGAGTACCCACTGGAACGTGTGTGCTATAGGCTCCATCCGGGCATGGTAAGAACAAATGCGTTTTGGGGAGTGGTGGCGCACACCTGGAATCCCAGCACTTGGAAGGAGATCCGGCATTCGAGGTCATCCTTCTCTGTTACATTGTAAGTTCAAGGACAGCCTAAGCTACAGGACTTTCTCCAAGAACAAAATAGCCCTCTCCTCGCAAAACATATCAGTGTTCCGCCTGCATCTACATATTTTGTATTCTGTGCATGCTTGGTCCCTCAGAGGCCAGTAGAGAGTGCTGGGTTCCTAGAACTAGAACTAGAATTAATACAGCCAGTTTGGGTCCAGCATGTGGGTACTGGGGATTGAATTTAGGTCCTCAGGAGGACCACTGAGCCATCCTTCCAGCCCTGAAATGTACTGTGGGTTTTTTTTGTTTTGTTTTTGTTTTTGTTTTCGTTTTTGTTTTTGTTTGGGGTTTCTTTGTTGTTTTTGTTTGTTTGTTGTTTTGGGTTTTTTTTGTTTTGTTTTTTGAGACAGGGTTTCTCTGTAGCTTTGGAGCCTGTCCTGGAACTAGCTCTTGTAGACCAGGCTGGCCTCAAACTCACAGAGATCTGCCTGCCTCTGCCTCCCAAGTGCTGGGATTAAAGGCGTGCACCACCACCACCTGGCTAAATGTACTGTTTTTAACAGAATCAAGAAAGCAAGTCAACTGTCCATTGTAAGAAAATTGATAGCCGGGCGGTGGTGGCGCACGCCTTTAATCCCAGCACTCGGGAGGCAGAGGCAGGCGGATCTCTGTGAGTTCGAGGCCAGCCTGGTCTACAAGAGCTAGTTCCAGGACAGGCTCTAAAAAAGCTGTCTCGAAAAACCAAAAAAAGAAAAAAGAAAAAAAAAAGAAAATTGATTAACAAATCATACGCTAGCACACAATGAAAGATAATAAAGCAACAAAAAGGGAGGAAGCGTAGCCAAGTAAAATAACATGGGAAGAGGAATGAGAGAGACTTGACACAATCCATGAGTCCATGTACACAGAGTACTTTTTAAGATGTGTTTTTATTTCGGTTATGTGCAGGTATCTGTGTCTGTATGTGAGTGTTTGCGAACTGAGTAGCTTTAGGGGCCAGGGTGTTATATCACCTGGAGCTGGACTTACATGTGGTTGTGAGCTGTCTGATGTGGGAGATGGAAAGTGGACTCCAGTTCTTGCAAGAACAGTGAGTGCTCTTAACTGCTGAGCCATCTCTCTAGCCCCTTCATAGAGTTTTAAAGCAGACAAAACTACTCTGTTATGTATCAGGCTGCAGATAAATTGTGGGAGGCAGTGATGGAAGAAAGAGGGAACTTAGATTAAGAATGTTCTGGAGTCACTTGACATTTTTGGTTTTGAATGGGTGGGGGCAGTTTAGGCCCAGTCTAGAGCTATGTAGACCAGGTTAATATTGAATTCATAGAGATCAGTCTGCCTTAGCTTCTCCTACCCCCATCAAAGGGGCTAGAATTAAAAGTGTATGTTCTCTCTCTCTCTCTCTCTTTCTCTCTCTCTCTCTCTCTCTCTCTCTCTCTCTCTCTCTCTCTCTCTCTCAGAGTGGCTTCAATCTCAACAAGTAGCAGAAGATGACCTTGAACCCCGATCCTCCAACATTACCTGTCAAGCGCCAGGGATCGGAGTGGCAACACTAGTCCCTGCTAATGTCCTGTTCTTGAATGGAGTCATCACCGGGGTTTCCTCAGTTACTGACAACTCATCAACCTAAGTAGCAATGTGTGCTCTTTTTTGGACTTCAATTAAAAATATGTCAAGCATGACACATTAAGATAAAAGAACAAAACATACATACTCAAAAGGAAAGTCTGCTTCCACGGGTACAAAACTTTGTACACACACACACACACACACACACACACACATATCACAGTTGAGACAAAACTGAATCATGTATGGGACTGTTCACAGTAACCAGAGAGGGGCAGTGCAAAGGGAGAAGATTTTAAAACAGTCATCCTGGCCAAGACAGGCAGATCTCTGAGTTCGTGATCAGCCTGGTCTACAGAGCTAGTTTCAGGACAGCCAGGACTACACAGAGAAACCCTGTCTTGAAAAACAAAACAAGACAACAACAACAAAACCCCAGTCATTTTGTCTGTTTTAAAACTGTCTGAAGGGGCTGAAGACACGACTCAGGGTTCACCTCTATCAGGACATTTTTATAAAAAGATAACCCTGGAAATAGAGGGCAAGACTCAGTTGGTAGAATGCTCGCTCAGAACACACAAAGCCCCAGGTTGAGACCCAGCACTGTGTGAACCGGGCATGGTGAGTCATAGCTACGGTCTCAGCATTTGAGAGATGGAGGGGGAAGTTATTCTCAGCTCCAAAGAGAATCTGAGATCAGTCTGATCTACATGAAAAATTCCTTGAAACACAACACACACACACACACACACACACACACACACACACACACACACACGCACAGGAAGGAGGCTAGCACAACAAAAAACCAGTACAGTACCCTGAGTCAATATCAAAGTGAAAGCCACAGGACTGCCCTGCTCTTGCAGAAGACCTCAGCCCATGCCGTGTGGCTCACAACTGCCTGAAACTCCAGCTCCAGGGGAATCTGAGGCTTCTAGCCTCCTCCGAGGGCACCAGCACCTGTGGACACATAGCCACATACAGACAACACATACACAGGGTTCAAAGTAAAAATAAAATACAACAAAAGGTGAGTATACCTTTAGAAATAAAAATAGATAAATAAATAAAAACCCAAACTCTTAGAGAAGTTAACGGTACACAGGAGGTGCAACCTGAAGGATTTTACCAAGAAGTGAATAAAGCAAAAATGTTTTCCCAGGATAAACAATATCCTCCAAACCAGCCTTGCATTACATGCCTGTTGTCCTAGCATGTGGGAGGCTGAAGCAGGAGACTCTCTGTGAGTACTGAGGCCAGCCTGAGGTACTTGAGAGTCTGGCTTTAAAGAACAAAACACAATAAGAGAAATCCAGACCTTTCCTCTGAGCTTGTGTTTTTACATAAATATCAGTCACACTTTTTAAAGCTGTTTTGTGTGTGTGTGTGTGTGTGTGTGTGTGTGTGTATTACAGAGGTGGGGGAAAAGGAAGATGGGGAGATAGCTAGAGAGACAGCTGAGAGGGGGTAGGCAGCACCGGAAACCTCAGCAGGCAGGGATCCCCTTGGGGGGAGGGGAGCCTTTGGTCTCTC
This sequence comes from Arvicola amphibius, assembly GCF_903992535.2. Taxonomy (NCBI): domain Eukaryota; kingdom Metazoa; phylum Chordata; class Mammalia; order Rodentia; family Cricetidae; genus Arvicola; species Arvicola amphibius. The sequence goes on from NC_052054.1 coordinate 78,545,092, forward strand.
CCCAGCCTCTTCCTTCCCCCTGGCCTGGGGGGGAGTGGGGAGGGGCAGTTCCTCTTTCCTTCCTAAACACCGTGGACGCCGCAGCAGCTCCCAGGGGGCTGACAATCTGGCCAGAGAAGGAACAGAATCATATGCCTGTCAGGACCCCTGTCCCCTCCAGAAACCATGAACCGGAAAGACAGCAAAAGGTAAGAGGACTCCCCAAGGGAGACCTGGGAGAGCCGAAGGACTCTCCCCAGGGAGATCTGGAAGAGCCAGAGTCTGCTACCTCCGGCTGTGGCCAGTGGGGGGACAATAGGAGAAGGGGTGCCCCCATTCCTCCAATGGGGCTCTCGTGGGTCCGAGGGATGAATGAGATGCTTCAGGGAGCTGAGCACCTGAGCCTCCGTTCCTGTTGTTGTCTCTGCCTGGAGTTTGAGCTGTCCTGTATCCCTCCATCCCAGCTCCCTCAGCTGGCTGCCTCTGTCTTCCCTGGGGTCTTCCCTGTCCCATATTATGGTCACTACCCCACTGGACTGGAAACTCCAGGCTCCTGCAGGACTGTGCCCCAGGAGAGAGGTTTATGACGTAGGTCTCTGCAGCTTCCCTGCCTCTTAAGCCACTGCTGGCTGCTCCAGGCACCACTGGGGGCTGCCGTGCAGCAGGTAAGGGTCAGGTGGCCAACCGTGCCAGCAGGATCGGGAATGGGCTTCTCTCTCCTGGCATTGCTAGCCCTCCTGTCCCCATAAGGAAAGATGGTGCAGGGTCCCCAGCCTGGATAGCTCCCCCAGTCTCCTAACGTGGTCCTGATGAGCAAAGGGGTTCCCTCTTACTCAGCAATATGGTGAGAGAATGCTGGGTGCCTCGGCTCCTGGCTGTGTGACCTTAGGTAAGTTACTCAACTACTCTGTCTCAGTTTCTGATTCCGTCATAACTAGCATGGGTATCACTTTAGAGCGGCTTGCAGAACTTACTCTGCTTTGACCTCCAGTTCTCAAAGGTGAGCGTGTACAGCAGCCACACAGAGGGCTTGAAAGCACCAGCCGCTTGGCCTACCCCTAAAGCCCTAAAGCTTTAGATTCCGTGAGTCTGTGCTGGCGCCTGAGAAACTGTGCTTATATGGAATGCCCAGGAAGGCGATGCTTTTGGTACTTGGTGTGAGTACCTGAAAAACACAAAGTGCAGCCCTCGGGCTGCTTCCAAATCAGTGCTCAAATGTCCATTCTCATTTAACATTTAACAGCTATATTAAGCCCTTATGAGGTTGCAGGAGACATGGCAGATGTATTTTAGGGTGTCCCTGTTTGTGTTTTCACACCCATGCTGTAAGCCTGGCTGCTTCCTCCTGTCTTTTTTTTTTTTTTTTTAGATCGTGTCTTGCTCTGTAGCCCAGGCTGAACTTGAACTTGCAATCCCCCTGCCTCATTCTCCCAGGCAGCTAGAATTACACGGTAGCACCATCATACGCGGCTTTCTCTCCATGTCTCACTGTCTGCTTCCCCACCAGCTGGGCCCCTTTGAGGAGCCAGGCTTACGAACACTGGGGAAAATCCAAGGATAAAGCAAGGGCTAGAAAGTTACCAATGTGGGTAACTTATGAAGAGGCACAGGGCCGGCAGAAACTTCTCGAGCCCAGTTCTGAATGATTCTGACAACTAGAATCCAACCCCTCCCTCCATTCCTCCATTCCTTCCACATCGTCCCTTTTTCCTCACCTGGGCCAGACTCCTAGGGAGGCAGACGACAAGGTTATTTTTAAACTTTCCTTGAAGCGGCTGTGGCCCCAGGGACCCCGCCTACCTCTGAGGAGCCCAGGAGAAGCTCTGTACTTCCTCTCTGGGCTCCAAATGTGGAGAAAGGCTAGAGGCTAAGACTCTGTGTGAAGGGGAGCTCGAGGAGGGCCTGCTGCCTTGCAGAGGCAGGCTACATTTCTAGAGGCCTGACTGCAGGAGTCGACTCCATCACTGGGTCACAGGGGCAGGACTCCTAACTCCAGATGTCATTCTGGCTCTGGCAGGAGCCTGAAGGCCAACTTGTAGGCACCTAAGATGCCCTGGAGTTGGTCCGAGGGCCATTTCCTGGGTTCCCTGAAAACTCAGGATGAATCCTGGGGGCTTGCTTACAAAAAGATTTCCCTGTGCTGCTTTGGGGTTATATCATCAAGAAGAACTTGAAGAGAGGTGGGAATGACAGAAAGTAACAGGGGAGAGACAAAATACTACGTGTGTTTTCCTTTATATGTGAAACCTATATTTAAGTATGTGTATACGCACATACATATATATGACATGAAAGCAGAGAACAATATTTGGGAAAGGGAAGGAACCAATGATATGAAGGAGGGCAGATGGGTGGCAAATAGGAACAAGGTATGGGTACAAAGATAAAGATTATGTGTGATAAATGTCATGATGAAACCCACTATTTTGTATACTAACTTTAAAAACAATAATTAAGTCAATGCCTGGAGGAGGGAGTTAAGCTTTTGGAAGGCCCTCTGTCCTGGGTCTTTGACCATGATTGCCTGGGGAATCTGAAATATTTTGGAGCTTGTCGCCCATGAGTCCCTAGTGGGTAGCCCTGGGCCTTGGTCTGCGAGAACTTTGGGTCATGGTGCTTAGAAGTACTGGGATCAAGAGGAATTCGGGGAGTATACTTGGAGGAAGGGACTCCCATGATTCTTTGCGGCAGGGTGTTTTGCGTGTGTACCTGCAGGAAGTCTCATCAGGAATGCTCTGGGAAGGCCGGAGGGCGGGGTCGGCCGCGACAGGCCCGCCGCCACAAGACGTGCCCCACCCCCCGGGAAATCATCAAGGTTATGGCTTCCATGAATCTGGGGGTGCTGAACGAAGGCAGCTGCAGCGAAGATGAGCTACTGGAGAAATGTATCCAATGCTTCGGTGAGTAGGCCTACCCAGACCAGCCTTCCCAGCGCACACAGACAGCTAAGCCTTCCTGTCAGCCTCACTGGTAGGGGCAGAAAGCAGGTCAGTAGGGTGACTCTGCCCTACGTAAATAACATAAATTATGAGAGAGAGCTTGGGTCTAGTCCCATAGTTTTGAAGGCTGAAGCAAGAGGATAAATTTCGAGGCCTAGCGGGGTGATATGGTGCATGCCTTTAATCCCAGCGCTTGGGAGGCAGAGGCAGGCGGATCTCCGTGATTTGAAGCCAGCCTGATCTAAATAGCAAGCTCCAAGCCAGCCAACGCTACTTAGTGATATCCTGTCCCCCCCAAAAAAATGAGTTAAGGGGCTGAAGTGATAGCTTAGTGATTAAAATCATGTACCCCTCTTGCAGAGGGACTGAGTTTGGTTCCCAGTATCTTCATCAGAAAGCTCACAAAAACTTGTAACTCTAGCTCCAGGGAGCCTGATACCCCTGGCATGAGAGGGGGCTCCCAGCACCCGTGTGAACAAACCCACACTACACACACACACACTTACACACACACTTCACACACACACACACTTCACACACACTTCACACACACACACACACTTCACACACACACACACTTCACACACACACACACTTCACACACACACACACTTCACACACAATTTAAGGCAATAAAAATAAATCTTAAAAATTCAAGGAAGCCGGGTAGCATTCAGGAGGGAGAGGCAGGTAGATCTCTGGAAGTTTGAGGCCAGCCTGGTCTATAAAGCAAATTCCAGGACAGCCTGAGCTATTACATAGAGAAACCCTGTCTCAAAAAGAAAAAGAAAAAAAAAGTTCAAGGAAGACACCTTGAGATGATTGAAGGCCAGGAACCAAACTCATCCCGTCCCGTGCCCCTGACAGATGAGGACGCTGAGGAAATCATATTGCTTGCTCGGGTTCCTGCAGGGCAGCACAAGTAGGCCCAGCCCCTGCAGCAGCCTGTCCACCCAGGCTGGAAGCCATCAGTCTGTTGCCCAGGGCCCAGGCTAATGGACTCTCATCCCTCCTCCAGACTCAACTGGCAGCCTACGCCGTGGGGACCACATTCTCAAGATGGTGCTTACAATGCATAGCTGGGTGCTGCCGTCCTCAGACTTCGCAACCCGGCTGCTGACCTCATATCCTCCCAGAACCGTGATCTCCATCTAGAGGGTTGAGGGCAGACTCCTAAACTCCTGGGAGAAGGGAGAAGGGAGGGGGGGAATGCGGGTGCTGCAAAACAGCCTTGACTAGAACTCAGGTACCAGAAGGCTGCCAAAGATGCGCAGGAGCTAAGACAGCTACAGATCTGTTACCTGGTCAGGTAGGGCTGGGCCAAGACCACCCCCCTTCCCATAAAACACCTCTCCAAGATCCCCCAACCTAACCCACCCCCACATACACTCAGCCCCATTTTCTAAAATCCCAGGCTAAGAGTCCATGTGATAACTCATGCCTGTAATCCTGGCATGAGATAGCCCGAGGTAAAGGTTCTCCTCAAGTTCAAGGGTAGCCTGGGCTATAGAGTAAGGTCCCATCTCAAAAACAAAAAAGTTACAAAAAAAAACCCTTGCTAACACACCACTGACTGTGGCTGGATGGCTCAGCGTTAGGAAGGGCACTAGCTGCTCTTTCAAAGGACCTGGATTCAGATCCCAGCACCCACATGGTGGCTGACTCTAATCCCAGTTCTAGGGGATCCAGCACTGTCTTCTGACCTCCATGGCACCAGGCACACACATGGTACACATACATCCTTATAGGCAAAACACTCATACATACAAAAAGAAAATAAATCTTTTAAGAAAGTTTAAAAACCACCCCTAACCCTAGTTCTTGAGACCACTGCCCCCTGCTCCTTAGAACACCAGTTCTTGGAGACCCAACCCAGATCCCATAGACTCTCCTTGGTGACACCTCACTTCCTACATAATCCTAAGACTTCATCGCCTGAACTCCCCAAATCTCACCCCTACCCAGTTCCTGGCTCCCCTACTGTCTGGCTACCCAGTTGTCTTAAGAGATCCCTGTCCTGTTTTAAGAATCGCCCCCAAGTCCTCTGAATCACCCCTCTGATTCTGACTCCAGAAACCATACACACGGAAATGCCCTTAGTTCCCCTCATGTAGCATTCCTTAGCCTCAGGCCTCTACAGAGCCCCTCTTCACCTACCGCCAGCCCAAGCTTACCTCCCACCTCTGGTCCCTCCCAGGTACTGGCTGACCCATGACCCTGAGGCAGTGCGCCAGGAGCCCCATCTGGAAGAAGTCATAGGTCGGTTTTGGTCCACAGTAGCTCAGGAGGGCAACTTGACCCAAAGAAGCCTAGGAGATGCCTCCAACCTGTGAGCCAGCCCTCCCCTTCTTCCCTGCCCTCACCCTATCCTGCCCACACCCTCTATGTCCCCCTCAAACCTTCAACTCTTGAGCCGCTCCAATAACCTGTCCTTCTTGACCTCCAGACTAAGTCCCAGAGGGCCCGGCCCCCCACCTCCCATGAGCAGCCCAGGCCTGGGCAAGAAGCGCAAAGTGTCCTTGCTGTTTGATCACTTGGAGACAGAGGAGCTGGCTCAGCACCTCACTTACCTCGAGTTCCGGGCCTTCCAGGCCATCACAGTAAGAATGCCTTTCCCAGTCTGCCCTGAGGCAACAAACAGAACGGGGGTGTGGGGAGTATAGGGGTGGGGGGGGCATGGAGGAGGTGGGGGGGGCACGGGGGAGGTGGGTGTGCTCCTGGCGGAGGCATCCGCAGGCATCCATATGGGGCTGTAGGTCTTACTATTATTGCTTTTCCTGTGACTGTGTTAACAGTGCTGGTGACTGAACCCAGGGTCTTGCCTACGCTAGGCAAGCTCTAACACCGAGCTACATCCCCAGCCCAGACTGTAAACTTTTTTTTGAAACAGGATCTCACCCTGTAACTTGGGCTGGCTTGCAACTCACTCTGTAGACCAGGTTGCCTTGAACTCACAGAGATCCGCCTGCCTCTGCCTCCTGAGTTCTGGGGCTAAAGGTGTGCTCCAGCACTCTGGGCCGATGCTCTTAAGCAGTCTACCCTGGCAGCAGGAGGGTCTGAGCTGGCTGAGTGCTAAGCCCTTCAGTTCAAATCCCATCCCCTTCTCCCTTCCTTCTAGACATTTTTATTTTACACATTTATTACCTGTGTGTGTGTGTGCACGTGCGTGTGTGCGCGTGCGTGTGTGCGTGCGTGTGTGTGTGCGCGCGCGCGTGTGTGTGTGCGCGCGTGTGTGTGCGCGCGTGTGTGCGCGTGTGTGTGCATGTGCGTGTGTGTGCGTACGTGTGTGTGCGTGTGTGCGTGCGTGTGCGTGAGTGTGTGCGTGCGTGTGCGTGTGTGTGCACGTGTGTGTGTGTGCGTGTGTGTGCGTGTGTGTGTGAGTGACATGGTCATCTCTTTCTGCCACCATGCCCAGGAACGCAGCTCGGGCTCTTTTGTCCACTGTGTCATTGTAGAGGCCATTTCTTTCTTTTCCACTCATTCTTACTCCCTGTCTGCCCTGTTGTTTGGATGGGAGTCTCATGGCCTCCAGCTGTGGAACCAAGGATGACTTTTGAACTCTGGTCCACTCCCTCCACCTCTCGAGTGCTAGCACCCCAGATGTGTGCCAACACAGCGGTTTCTGCAGGGACGCAGGTCAGACCCAGGGCTTTGTGCAGGCACACTAGGCAAGCTTTCGACCCAGGGCCCATGTCCCCAGCCCGCCTCAGCTCCCGTTGACCTCGCTAGCTTTGAACTAGTTTCTCCATCTCCCATTCATACAAGGCAGAGACCACACCACTTCAGAGAGAGGGGAAGGAATTATATTCTCATTTAGAAGTGCTTTTTGTAGTGTGGTGTGGTGATGCAGGCCCAAAATCCTAGCACTCGTGGGGCTGACGCAGGTGGGTGTGAAGCTCAGGGCCAGCTTGGCCTCCATGAGACCCTGTCCTTGCTTACTGCAATAGAATCACATAGCTGAGTGCTCAAAGTATTTTCTCAGTTATTCATGTATTCCCTACGCATTTCATCTTACCATACCTCGGTTCCCCTGTACATAAAGGTAAAAATTAAAATGGAGTCGGGTGGTCGTGGCTCATACCTTTAATCTCAGCATTTGAATGGGAGGCAGAGGCAGGCAGATCTCTGTGAGTTTGAGGCCAGCCTGGTCTACAGAGCTAGTTCCAGGACAGCCAGGGCAACATAGAGACCCCCCCCAAAAAAAAATCAGGCGGGATATTAAGAGTTCCTACAACAGAGACCAGTGCATGGTTAGAGTAAATGCTATCTAAGGAAAACCTTTGAAATTGTTGTGTTTCCCTTCCCTAAAGGCAACTGCGTGTGCTTCTGGGTTGAAATGTCGCAGCTGCTAACATCTAGACATTGTTTTGAAGGAAAATGGGGATCTGATTCCTCTAGGGGACATATTTCCAGATTTTGTGAGTGTGTGTATGTGTGTGTGTGTGTGTGTGTGTGTGTGTGTGTGCGCGCGCGCGTGCGCGCATGCGCGCGCGCATGCGCGTGTGCACATGTGCATGTATGTGCGTGCATGTATGCGCGTGCCTGTGTGGCGTGGTGGTGGACATGAGTGTGGAGTGTACATATTATTGAACAGATTACATATTATCTTGCCCACGCCTCCCTGTGCTGAGCATGCCCCAGTCAGACACATAAAGATGCGCACAGACTGGAGCGGGACAAGGTGGTGGTGTCTGGGACCTACAGTAGCCCGGTGGGAGACGTAGACTGTGTTAGGACGGTAGAGGTTGGGACTGCCAGGAAGGTGGCAGTGAGCTCTAGCACCCGCCCTGACCGATTCTGTCCTCAGCCCCAAGACCTTCGGGGCTATGTTTTGCAGGGCTCAGTGAGGGGTTGTCCCGCTCTGGAAGGTTCTGTGGGTCTGAGCAACAGTGTGTCCCGCTGGGTACAGGTCATGGTACTGAGCCGTCCTGGACCTGCACAGCGGGCCCAGGTACTAGACAAATTCATCCATGTGGCACAGGTAAGCCCTTCTGAACGCCCAGTCTTTCCGCCTTTTTTTTTTTTTTGAGATAGGGTCTTTCTGTTTAGCCCTGGATATCCTAGAACTTGCTATGTAGACCAGATGGTCTCGAATTTAAAGAGATCTGCCTGCCTCTGCCTACCAAATACTGAGATTAAAGTATGTGCCACCACAGCTGGCTTCTGCTTGCTTCCGGGACTGTATACTAGATTTGCGACAGCTACGTGGCTTCCATATTGTGACTGACTAAGGCTTTTTTCCCCCTTTCTTCTTCTTCGATATTTATTTATTTATTTTGACGTTTTGAGACAGAGTTTCTCTGTGTAACCCTGGCTGTCCTGGAACTAGCTCTGTAGACCAGGCTGGCCACAGATCAGTATTTATTTATTTATTTATTATTTATTTATTTATTTTGGTTTTCCGAGACAGGGTTTCCCTGTAGTTTCTAGAGCCTGTCCTAGAGCCTGACCAGGCTGGCCTCAAACTCAGAGATCCGCCTGCCTCTGCCTCCCGAGTGCTGGGATTAAAAGGCGTGTGCCACCACCGCCCGGCCAGTATTTATTTTTTTTTAATTATTTTAAATTGTGTCCCCATTTAGAGGCCAGTGACACTGGAGTTACAGGAGGCGGTTGTGAGCTGCTCAGTATGGGTGCTGGGAACGGAGTTCAGATCCCCTTGCAAGAGCAGTATGTGCTCCTAAGCACTGAGCCATCTCTCCAGCCGTGACTCCAGCCCATCCTGTGGTGGCATGATTCATCTCCCTCACCCACCATACCTACCACACAGTACCCTGGCATCATCCGAGTCCGTACTTTGCTGTGACATTGATATCACAGAGTCAAACCATACTTGGCCCCACCTCTGGCTCTATAGTTAGGAATTAGCACTGTTTCCCAGGCCCAAAGTCAAATTCTACATATCATATCCCCCCCTCCACTTTCTGTGTCTTCAACTTTGTATCTCCAGTCCTTAGCCCCACTGGTGTCTTCAGACAGTGACGGTATCACTTTTAGTGATGCTTAGATACAAAGAGACTTAGTCCAGTCTCTCTGGCCTTGACCGTTGAGTCAGCCTCTCCTCCCTTCTGGGAAAAGGGAAGCCCTGTGGTCTGACCTCTTTGAATATCTCCAAAGCAGACCACGCCCTTCCTGATGAGCCTTCCAACACTTTGCTTCCTCTTGCTTGGCTATTTCTGTTAGTACGGGGGATTGAACCCAGGGCCTCCTGCACCTTTAAATAAGTCCTTTACCATTGAGCCACATCCCCAGTCCTTCACTGGTCAAGTCTATATGCAGGTGCTCTACCACTGAGACATGCTGCCAGCACCTTACTGGGGGATTCTAGGCAGGGGCTCTACCACTGAGCCACACCCCAGCCCCTCACTGGGAGGGTCTAGGCAGGGACTCTACCACTGAGCTATGTCCCTAGCTCCTCACTGGGGGATTCTAGGCAGGGACTCTATTACTAAGCCACACCCCCAGCTCCTCACTGGGGGATTCTAGACAGGGCTTTACTACTGAGCCACACCCCCAGCTCCTCACTGGGGGATTCTAGGCAAGGGCTCTACCACTGAGCTATATCTTGCTCGGCTCTTTAGACCTGGGAGCAGGTCTGGCATCAGCCTGAGCTTCTTGGCCTGAGCATTTTCTTCTTGGTCCTGCCTCACCTGTCTCCAAAGTGACCTTCAAGCTTTGAGTAGGGAAGGAGAAAGAATTCTCCCGATACCCTGTGAACCTTACGCTCATCCCACATCTGTTTTACTCTTTTATGTCACAGTTAATTTATTCCATTCTGTCAGTCATGCCTTCACCTGCGTGACTCGCTTGTGTGTTGTTTGACTCCGCCCCCAGAAGCCCGATGCCTGATATACTTCTGAAGTCTCTACACCTGGCCAACACACACCTGTCTGTTCTCCGAATCTGTCTAACCCTAAATACATGCCTGGCACCTTGCCAGCCCGACCCACTCATCTGCTCACACCTGGTGCATACTCACACATGACTGACCGCCCCCAGTCTGTGCCCCAACCTACCGCCGTTCTGCAGTACCTCCCACCTCTGTCATTACCTCCCTTCTAGAGGCTTCACCAGCTACAGAATTTCAACACACTGATGGCGGTCACGGGTGGCCTGTGTCATAGTTCCATCTCCAGGCTGAAGGACTCCCACACCCACCTGAGCCCCGACAGCACTAAGGTAACCTCCTCAACTCCCCAAAGTCCAAATGGTCATCTGCCCTGAACCTTCACATATTGCTCTAACTGCTGTCAGTCCCTTCAAGGGCTCTGGAGCCATTGTAGGACTCCAAATTCCATAGACCTTCCCCGCCCCACCCCCAGCTCTCCCTATTCTTTCTTCCTGAGCCACCTATGTCCGGAGCAATGAACTGGCCCCTCGCTGGTGGAGGAGCATCCCCTGTCAGTCTTGCTTTTCTGCCTGTAGGACAGTGGAGCAGCCAACTCGCAAGACTACCCTTTGTAGCTGGGCAGTGGTGGCACATGCCTTTAATCCCAGCCCTTGGGAGGCAGAGGCAGGTGGATTTCTATGAGTTTGAGGCCAGCCTGATCTGCAAAAGGTTCCAAAACTACAAAGAAACCCTGTCTTGAAAAACCAAAAAAAAGAAAAAAAGAAAAAAAAAAAAGAAAAGACTGCCGGCATACCTAAAGACGGTGGTTTGATAGCCCTGGCCGTTCCGTTCCACATCCATAAAGTAGGAATTGGGGCTCTGCACCAGGTGCTTTCTCTTGTGTTTCCTCTTCTCCTCTTCTGTAGAGGATTAAGGGAATCCCCTGTGAGGGGCATGTTCAACAGAGACATTCTTATCCTAGCAAGCACTTTCTACACAGGCCCTGCTGGAGCTGACAGAACTCCTTGCCTCCCAAAACAACTATGCCTGCTACCGCCGCACCTGGGCCAGCTGTACTGGCTTCCGGCTGCCCATACTGGGTGTACACCTCAAGGATCTGGTGTCCCTGTATGAGGCCCATCCGGACAGGTTGCCGGATGGTCGCCTGCACCTCCCGAAGCTGAACAGCCTCTACCTACGGCTACAGGAACTGGCAACACTCCAGGGACAGCATCCCCCTTGCAGCGCCAATGAGGACCTGCTGCACCTGCTGACGGTGAAGTGTGGGCCCTGTGTCACCTGAGCTCCCTGAAGACCACAAGGGACCAGTAATTAGAGTCCTGGGCTGGGGGGTTCTGGAGGACCAGGATAGACAGGGAATGAGAGACTTTGGTTGGTTTTTGCTGTACTGGAAAGTGAAACTAGGACCTCACTTACAATATGTGAGCACTTGGCTATGGAGCCATAGCCCCTCACTGGGGGATTCTAGGCAGGGGCTCTACCACTGAGCCACACCCCAGCCTCTCACTGGGGGATTCTAGGCAGGGGCTCTACCACTGAGCCACACCCCAGCCCCTCACTGGGGGATTCTAGGCAGGGGCTCTACCACTGAGCCACACCCCCTGCATGATGAATTCTAGGCAAGTTTTCCACCACTAGACTACATCCCTCTAGTATTTACTTTAAGGTCAGGTCTCACAGTGTAGCTCAGGCAGGGAACTTGGTGTGTGAGCCAGGCAGCTGTCCTCTTGTTGGACCCTTCCAAGTACAGTGATTACAGGTGTGTAGTAGGAAGCCCAGCTGTGGAACTCATAAAGCCACAGCTTCTAGGAGTCTAGCTAGCTATGTGACTTCCGGTAGGTCACATCCCTGTGAACACTTCATTACTTGTAAAACAAGGACAGCACTAGGACCGGTGTGGCTAAGAAGAAACAATGTAGTAAGAAGTAATCAAAACAGTATCTGAGCTGGGTGTGGTGGCTCACACCTTTAGTAATCCTGGCACTCAAGAGGAGAAGACTGGAAGACTAGCCTGGGCTACCTGTGTCTCAAAGAAAACAAGCAGAATCAGGGACACAGTTTATCCTGGCTCAAGGGCCTGCTTCAGGTCCCCGGGTTGCTTTGGGCTGCTGAATCCCTTCAACAGCAAGGGGCTGGGAATGCTGGTCGGTAATAGAGTGCTTGCCCCGCAAGTGAGAGGGCCCAGGTGTAAAGAGGCCCTTTCTTTGCTCATCTCTGGAAAAAAAAAAAAACCAAAACAAAGTAACTCAGTGTCTGAGCTCCTCCTATCAACAGTCTTGAGCTGCCAGGGTGTGGCATAGCTGAGGTGTGACTGGAAGCTCTGACTGATATTGATAACATGTGCCCCAAACTTGGAAGGCAGAGGCAGGAGAATCATGGGTTCCCAGCCAGCCTAGGCTACACAGTGAGTTCCAGGCCATCTAGGGCTACATAGTGAGACCTTGTCTCCAAAAACATTAACAACAACAAAAATAATAGAGAAATTAAGGAAGACAACCAAACATTGACCTCAGAAGCCACATGCATGTGAGCCCATATGCCTGCACACACACACACACACACACACACACACACACACACACACACACACACACACAGAGTCCAAGATCTAAGGATAATTCAGTGGTGGACCATTTTTTGTTTGCTTGCTTTTTGCTTTGTTTTGTTGAGACCTGGTCTTACTATATAGCCCTTGCTGGCCTAGAACTCGCTATGTAGACCAGGATAACCCTAAGCTGGTGACACTCCTCTGTCCTCTGCATACCACACACTATGATTCAGGCATGTTCACCATGCCCAAAGAGTAGCAGAGCATGTTCAAGACTCCAGGTTTGAGCTTTAAAAGTATGTAAAGGAACCTGCAGGTCACTTCAACTTAGAACCCTACAACGTGAGTGCCCGTACTATGCTCATTTCGTGGGTCAAGAAGGTTGAGGCAGTGCCAAATTCTGAACGTGGCGTAGTTGACTGAAAAGTTGAGTTCAGAGACCCCGAGACAAGGCCGTGCATAACTTTTGTCAGGACCCAGTGGAAAACTGAAAATATGTGGCTCATTGTTTAATTCTAAAAGGAACTTAGCAGGATGTGTAGACACATGCTTGAAATCCCAGCATTCAGGAGGCCAAGAGAGGAAGATGTGAGTTCCCGGCCAGCCTGGACTGTGTGATGAGACTGTCTCAGAAGGGGATGGGGAACGGTTGGCAGCTCAGTGGTTCAGAGCTCTTTCTGCTCATCCCATTCCCATTCCAGCATGCACGTGGTAGCTCACAGTGACCTGCAGCTGCAGCTCCTGGGGACCCAGTGCCTCTCCTGGTCTCCGTGGGCACCCACTACTCATACACACACACAATTTTTAAAAAAGGCCTCAGTGGGAACAAGGCACTTTGGATTGTGGAGGGTGGCAGGTGTGGCAGGACAGGTCCAAGGAAAGGGTCTGAGAAGAGGATAGGGGACCAGGGTCCAGGCGGAGACCTGGAGGAGGAACTTTACTGCCCTGCCCATCCCCCAGCTCTCCCTGGATCTCTTCTATACCGAAGATGAGATCTACGAGCTTTCTTATGCCCGGGAACCACGCTGTCCCAAGAGTCTGGTGAGCCTTGAGTCCTGACCTCCGACCCCCGCCCTCTCCACCCCGTCACCCTTCCACTCCGCTTAAGCCTGTGCTTTGTGTCCCTCTGTGTTCTTCTAGCCACCCTCCCCCTACAAAGCCCCTCTGGTGGCGGAGTGGGCCCATGGTGTGACCCCAAAGCCAGACAGCGTGACCCTGGGTCAGCATGTGGAACAACTAGTGGCGGTGAGGAGGGGCTGCGGGTCCCTGGAGGGCTGTGCAATGAGCGGTGGAGAGGGGCTGCGGGTCCCTGCTGTCCGATGAGCGGTGGAGAGGGGCTGCGGGTCTCTGCTGTCCGATGAGCGGTGGAGAGGGGCTGCGGGTCTCTGCTGTCCGATGAGCAGTGGGGAGGGGCTGTGGGTCTCTGGACTGCGGGTCTCTGCTGTCCGATGAGCGGTGGGGAGGGGCTGCGGGTCCCGGGAGGGCTGTCCGATGAGCGGTGGGGAGGGATTGCGGGTCCCTGGAAGAGCGGTGGAAGGAAGCCAAGCCCACAGGACTGGGCCTGGGTGTCTTGTCCTCACTCTCTTCTTCGTGTCCCTCTCAAGTCCGTGTTCAAGAACTATGACCCAGAAGGCCATGGCACCATCTCTCTGGAGGACTTTGAGCGACTGTCAGGCAACTTCCCCTTTGCCTGCCATGGGCTTCACCCACCTCCCCGCCACGGGTAAGAGGCCCTGGCTCCTGGATCTTCCAAAAGCAAGGATCCTGAACTTGCCCCGCGAGGGGCCAGTCATGCTGAGGTGTGGCCTTTGCCCTGTAGGAGCGGCTCCTTCAGCAAAGAGGAGCTGACGGAATACCTGCTTCGGGCCAGCGCCATCTGCTCCAAGCTGGGCCTGGCCTTCCTGCACACCTTCCATGAAGTCACCTTCCGCAAGCCCACCTTCTGTCACAGCTGCAGCGGCTTCGTGAGCACTTGGCCCTGTTAGCACCCTTGGGCCCTGACTCCCCTGGATTAGTGCCTCACAACCTAACTCGAGGCAGTGGGGGTGGGGGTCTGGTGGACATGGTAGTGTGCCAGAATCCAGGACTGCAAGGTCATCCTCAGCTACATAGTGAGTTTGAGGCCAGCCTGGGCTATATGAGACCCTGTCTTAAAAAACACCAACACAGCTGGGCATGGCGGTGCACAACTTTAGTCCCAACACTTGAGAGGCAGAGGCAAACTGATTTCTGAGTTTGAGGACAGTCTGGGTTACATACAGATACCCTGAATTGGAAAACCAAAATAAATAATGAAAAATGAATGAATGAACGAACGAACAAACACCAGCAGAGCTGGAGAGGTGGCTCAGCAGGTAATAAATATCACTTGGCTGCCCTTGCTGAGCGACTGGATTTGGTCCCCGGCACCCACATCAGGTAGCTCACAATTGCCTGTGATTCTAGTTTAAGGGGAGCCGGTACCCTAACTCCACGAAGTCGTTCTCTGATGTCAACATGCTCTGTGATGTGGGTGTGCGTGGTGTGCGTGGGTGGTAAAGTCTCAAGTTACTCAAATTATTTTTCAAAGAACAACAAAAATAAATAAGTAAAACAAATTATTTATTTATTTATTTATTTGGTTTTTCGAGACAGGGTTTTCCTGTAGTTTTTTAGAGCCTGTCCTGAAACTAGCTCTTATAGACCAGGCTGGCCTCGAACTCAGAGATCCGCCTGCCTCTGCCTCCCGAGTGCTGGGATTAAAGGCGTGCGCCACCACCACCGAGCAGTAAAACAAATTTTAAATATTGGTCTCTTGCTGGTGTGGCACTCACCTTCAATGCCAGCATCTGCGAGGCAGAGGCAGGCAGAGCTCTGTGAGTTCGAGGCCAGCCTGGTCTACTACATATGGAACTCCAGGTCAGTCAGTCTACACAGAGAAACCTGGTCCCCCAAATCACTCTCTGTCCTCATACCTTGGACCACCCAAAGCTTTCTTCATTTTCAACTTAAAGACATCTTTTATTTTTGTTTGTTTTCTCTCAAATTTTGGGTTTTTGAGACAGGGTCTTCCCATGTAGCTCAGGCTGGCTTCAAATTTATTTTATATGGCAAGAGATTTAACTCAGTGGTAGAGTGCTTGCCTGCCATATACAAGGTCCTGAATTCAATCCTCAGAATGCACACACACAAAAAATTAAATGGATTATGTAGCCCAGGCTTGACTCTTAACTCCCAGTCTTTGCCTTGGCCTCTTGGGATTATAGGTATGTGTCACCACACTGCCTTCAAATTCTTGATAGTGAACAAATCTTTTTTTAAAAATATTTTATTTATTTCTTATGTATACAATATCCTGTCTGTATATATGCCTGCAGGCCAGAAGAGGGCACCAGACCCCACTACAGATGGTTGTGAGCCACCATGTGGTTGCTGGGAATTGAACTCAGGACCTTTGGAAGAGCAGGCAATGCTCTTAACCTCTGAGCCATCTCTCCAGCCCTAGTGAACAAATCTTAATCATCAAACTGAGACGAAACTGCAGATCTCACCATTTATTTACTGCTAGGTCTGCACCTGACACAGCCCGTGAGCCAGGCAGTGCTGGGCTGGAGACCGTGAATGACACACAGCCCCTATCCACAGGATATACATTTTCGTTAACTCAGCAGTTTGCCCATTTGTAATACCCTGCTTGATTCCCTAAATTTGAGATAATCTCCAAGTTCCTATAAATTTGGTTAATTCTCAGAATCTTGAGAAATTTCAAAACCTTTTGGCTTCCATCCTCTTTCTCCCATGTGTCCTCCTCTAGTCCGACTGACCAATTCTCCTTTCTTTCCTCAGCTCTGGGGTGTCACCAAGCAAGGTTATCGCTGTCGGGGTAAGTGGGGGGGGGTTGGCTCTCGACCTGCAGGCTGCAAGAATGGGGTGTTCAGCAGCTCCTTTCCCCCCAGACTGTGGGCTGTGCTGTCACCGGCACTGCAAGGACCAAGTGAGAGTGGAGTGCAAGAAGAGGCCAGAGACGAAGGGTGAGCCTGGTCCCCCAGGGGCGCCTGTGCCAGCCGCACTTCCTCGTGCCAGCTGCGGTAAGACCCAGAACACAGTGCCCGGGAGGAAGGCCCAGAGGCTGGAGTCCTTCCTGTCATAGTCACATCTCTGCCACCCCTCACATCCCAAACAGACTCTGAGGAAAATCTCTCCTACACACTATCCCTGGATGCTGAGTCTGGTTGCCACCTTCGCCACGCTTGGACCCAGACGGAGTCCTCACACTCTTCCTAGGAGGCAGAGATGGTAAGGAGTCCCGAGCTGGATCCAGGAGAGGAAGACTATTTGTCTGGGATAAACCAGACAGATCTGGGAATCACAGAGAGGCAAAACTATATAAAAATCCTCTGTCACCAGGATGGGAGGTTAGAGACACTAAGGAAAAAAAGAAAAAAAAAATTTGAGATGGTATCTCACTATGTGTCCTAGTCGACTTTCTGCTGCTATGCTACAACACTGGCCAAAGTCAACTTGGGGAAGAAGGGGTTTATTTGACTTGTACTTCCTGGTCACAGTCCATTTCCTGGAGGAAGTCAGGCAGGAACTGAAGCAGAGAACATGGAGGAATGCTGCTCTCCATGGCTTCCTCACCTTCCTTTCTTACACAACCCGGGACCACCCACCTCCCCCTCCTCTACCCTTTCCCCATCAATCATTAATCAAGAAAATGCCTTAGGGACATGTCTACAGGTCGATCTGATGGAAGCAATCCCTTAATTGATGTTCTCTCTGCCCGGGTGACTCTAGTTTGTGTGAAGATGGCAAAAACCTAACCAGTTCACTTTGTAACCCAGGCTGGCCTCAAACTCACAATCATCTTGCATTTATGTTCCAGAGTGTCACAGGCATGAGCCGCCATGCCCAGTGGACACTGACTAGTTTTCAGTGTTAGCAGAGAAATAATACAGTCATTTTGTCACTCAGGTGACAAAAGTGGGCAGTTACTAGCACAAAAACAAAGATCTAGGGAGGAAAAGAAAAAGCTAGGCATGGTTGCTCAAACCTATACTCCTATCGCTGAAGAAGCTGAGAGAGGAGAATAGCCACAACTTGAGGGCTACGTGGTGAGGATCCAGGTCAGACTGTCATAGTGAGAGACCAAAACAAAAAAAGGTCAAGTGAGAACATGGCCAAGAGCACTTGCCTACCGAGGAGTCCTTGACCTGCTCTTTAGGGTCAGGATCAACAGCATCCACATGGAACATGATGCTCCCCCCCCACCCCCGCACAGCAACAACAAAAATAAGACCAAGTATGTCAGAAGCTACAATAAATATTATTGGAACAATTTCCACTCCTGAAGGGCAAAGATTTCATCTGGGAGTATTGGTCATTTAGCCACAATATGAGAGAGACCCGGGTCCTGGTTATGAACTGTCCCCTACAGAAATGAAGGGCCCCTCATTGTGCATTCTTCTCCCTCCAGGTGCCCTTCCCAGCACCGGTTTCACGGCCCAAAGCTTCCTCAAAGCCCAGTGCCTGAACAGCATCTGGAGTCTTTTCCCCTAGAAAAGGTTCTTCTGTACTGACTGTCAGCCGTATTCCCTCCGGCCTCACTCAGCATCTGCGGCTGTGTTGGATGGATTTGGACTCTTGTCACATCATCTCTCCAGCTCCTCACTTCCCAGATAAGGAGACTAAAGCTTCAAGCTCCAAGTGAAGCTGTGAACCAGTGGACCATACTGACTGCTGGCACGGCTCTGGAGGTTGTGAGAACGGAGGGGACAGGGTCCTATCCAGTGTCAGAACAGAGGCCGGTGTGGGCAGTGTGTGTGAAATGCCTTCCTCTGCTCGGGGCCTCCTGCAGTTTGCTCAAGGTGAAACCCAGTCTTAGGTTTACAAAGCTCTGTGAGATCTGTCCCCAGCACCCGTCTTCCCTGTCCAAGTCCCCTCCTTACTCACGTCTCCCGCCTACGATGGCCTCCATGTTCCTAGGACAAGACTCAAAATGCTCTGACCTCGGGCCTTTGCACTGGCCATCCCCTTTTCTGGAATGCTCTGTCAGAGGTCTGCATGGCTCACCTGCTCCAGAGCGTTGCTCAGGTGACCTCAGTGATGTCACACAGGCAGTCTGACCTCCCCTGCTTTCTCTTTCTCCATGGTGCTTTGGTCCTCTAACAAACTAGACATTTCACCTGTTGGCCTTGAGATGGCCAAAAGGCAGAGATGTTTACCCATATTATCCCGCTGTGTCCCAGATGCCTAGACCTGCAAAGTGTTTCTCCAATGCTTCAATGTGTCTTTCCCCACACCCACATGAGAAGCAAAAAGCTTATCCCGACCTGGGGGCAGAAACTCCCCTTTGCCCCTCCACAAACACACACCTTGAGCTGGTCCCTATACAGAAACAGATCCTATAACCATCAAAAGAATTAAATTTATTTTTCAGACAACATGGTTCAGAGCGTTAAGGGATGGGTGGGTATAGGAAGCTCAGGGTCTCTCTACAACAGGGAATGCCTGGCTTAGGTGCCAAGGAAAATCCTGCCAGTGACTCTCAAAGGTTACTGGCAGCACCAGCACCTGGCAGAGCCTCTGACCGACCCTCTGAGACCCTTTACTTCTTCTTCTTTCTGCGACCCCAGCGCTGCTGGCCAGCTTTTCCCCTTCCTCCATCTTCCCTTCGGCTCCTCCAGGTAGGCATGGGTGCCTCCAGCTCATCTGGGCGCCCCCCACGGTCCGGCACATCACCCATAAGCACCTGAAAGTTGATTAGACTTGAGTTTCAGTAGGTTAAAAAAAGCAGGGGTGTGCTCATGCATCCCATCATCGCAGCATTTGGGAAGTGGAAGAGGACTGGGAGTTCAAGGCTGACCTCTTGGCTACATAATGAGTTGGCTTCAAGGCTAGCCTGGGCTACATGAGGCTATCTCAAAAAAGAATTAGAAAACTTCCCTCTGCTATGGAGAGTGGTTAGTTTGAGCCCAGTTAACTCCAGAGGAGAAGCCCCAGAAGACCAATCTAAAGGTCAAGGATGCTCAGATTCTCCCCTGACTGAGGTGTGCCCACCTTGTTGATGGCACAGCTGGTCCCTCGGCGGGAAGCCACACTGGTAGCTGGGACAAGACGGGAAAGGTCAGCTCGGGCAGCCAGAACATGTGCGACAGAGACATTAGATTCTGGTGTCAGAAGTCCTCGGATTGGAAACAGCACTGCCTTCATGGCTTCTCCTCGGGCCTGGAGTGGGGAAAAGGTCATCCATAGAGAAGGAGCCCAAGAGCTCGTCCCCACTCAGGGCCTCTGAATACTTCAGAGGGGGTCATTAACCAAGGTGCATGTGCTGTGACAGACAGCTGGGCATGGTGGCACAAGAACCATCATCTCAGCCCTAGGGGAGCAGAGGCTAAATGGTCAGCAGTTCAAGGTCATCCTCAGCCACGTGGCAAGTTAAGAAGCAAAAACAAAATCTTAAAAGTGGCTGACCATGTGAGAGAGCAACCTTTGGTGACATATCAAGGTCACAGGGACTGACCTTGGAGGAGACGTACGCAAGTCCCACAACCTGCCCAAGCTTCCACGTGTTTCAGCCTCCAAAACCATAAGCCAAAATGAACCTAATTTTCCTACCCAGTTCCGGGTACCTTGTATTGACAACAATTAAGACAGTCTTAACTGTCCATTTTATTACTAGGGAATAGTTCTGAAGACACTCCCAGCTGAGAACATTCTAGAATGCCCTTGAGGCCCCAAGAGTCAAGACATCTTGAACTGTAAGATTCTGAAGTGTGGGCTGGAGGGACGGCTGGGCAGTTAAGAAAACAGACTGCTCTTGCAGGGGACCAGGGTTCAGTTCCCAGCACCCACAGGGCAGCTCACAACTCTCTATAACTCCAGTTCCCAGGGATCCAATGCCCTTTCCTTACCCTGCAAGCACCAGCCATGCACGTGCTGCACACACACACACACACACACACACACACACACACACATGCACATAAAAGCATACACATAAAAGAAAAATGAATAAATCCTTTAGAAAAGATCCCTAAATGTGCGCTGGAGAGATGGCTCAGCAGTTGAGAGAACTTACTGCTCTTTGAAAGACCTGGCTTCAGTTCCCAGTACCCACATGGAAGCTCACAACCATCTCCATCTCTGCTTCCAAGGGATCTGACACCCCCTGCTGGCCTCTGTGAATACTGCACACACATGATGCACATACAAATGTAAGCAAAACACATCAAATAAAAAAAAATCTTACAAGGTTCTAAGGTGGTCTCTTTCCCTTGCCCCTCCACCCTGCTGCTGTGCTTCCCAACGCCCTGCTTATTCTGGCTAAGGTCCCCACACCTCTGCCCGGTCACCCCAGTGGAAGGCAGACGTCGTAAGGTCCAGACGCTTCAGAAGGAGGCAGCGGCGGCAGCAGTACTGCTCTGTCAGGCTTTGGGACAAGGTCTCCAGGACTTCCTAAGAGAAAAGGTCTTGGTCTCAGCATGGGTTGCATGTCTGGGTGAGGATACTGTTCACAGGCATCTATACATGCTCTTACCCATTGTGACGCACCCAGAGGGGAGCTGAGGAGCGGCTGCATGGACTCTGGGGGCAGGGAAGGCAGCAGCTCAGAGATCTGGTGGAAGAAATCAGGAGCCAATAAGACACAAGCAGGATGGACTTTGTTAAGTACTCCAGTTCCCCGGGCCCACATGAACCCAGGGCCTCAGATGCAACAACGGTGTTAACGGCTTTTGTCAACATGACACAAATCTAGACAGACCTAAGAAAAGGGAATCTCAATTTGAGAACTGCTCCATCAGACTGGTCTGTAGGCATGCTTGCTGGGGTATTTTCTTGACTGCTATTTAATGTAAGAATGCCTTGCCTGCTATAGGCAGTGCTACGCAAACACACAAACAAAAGAAAAGGTAGCTGAACAAGGCAGAAATGAATTAGTAAACAGTATTCCCCCAAGGTCACGACTTCAGTTCCCTCAACGATGGGCTGGAATTTGTGAATGGAAACAAACCCTTTCCTCCTCACACTGGTTTTGGGCAGTGTTACATCACAGCAAAAAAGCAAATTAGAACAAATAGCGACCAAAAATCTAAAACCATCCCTGTCGTTGGATCATTCTAGAGATGGCTTTGAAGACGGGAGCCTCCAAGTAAGGTAGCTCAAGAGGTGACTGTCTCTCTACCTTCTCGTGAAACTCCCGAAGTAGCTGGCTGGCCAGGGTTCCACGAACGGGTCTAGGGAGCCCCAGTGCTTGAAGAGTTAGCATCAGCTCTTGAACCACGCCATTTCCCTCCTTTGTCCCTTCTAAGGACTGTACAGGCATAGCATGTAGCTGGAGCCGCAGATGCAAGAGGCGGGCAGCCTGGAGCTCGGAGCAAAGAAACCCTAAAAATAGGAACAGATCCCCCAGAGTAAGCCCACCCACTTCAAGGCTGCAGCTCCTCCTCCTCCAGCCCACTTCAGAACCACCCGACCGACCGGTCAGTCTATCTCAACTCATTAAAGCTTTCAGAGGCCTTCAGAATTCCAGCCCAGCCCTAAACCGGTCCCATCTACCGGCGGCCTTCAGGAGACCCTCAAAGGTTTGGCCACGCCCCCCGAGCACAGTCTCAGATCAGAACCCGCCCACTTCCGGGGCCCCGCCCACTCCCGCCTCCCGGGCCTTCCAGGCTCACGCAGCAGGCGCAGGCCGCCGCCGGGCTCCCGCAGCACTGTGGCGCAGTCTCCGCCGCAGAGCGCGCGATCCGGGCAGTGCAACGCCCGCAGCAGGCCAGTCAACTGCCGCAGGAATTCTTCTTCTGCGTCCGGGCCTGCGGGAGGAGGAAGCCATCAAGGGAGCGGCAGGTCCCGCGGCTCCACCCGCAGTCCACGCAGATCCTCACGCACCGTGGCCAGCGCCCAGTACTGCGGTGCCCTCCTCTCGCAGCTCCAGAGCTCCCAGAGCCGTCATCTCGGCCGCCAGCCGCGCGCACAGCGCCCTGAAGTCCGCACACGCGGGGCCCCGGAACGCCGCCTCCGGGAGGGCACCGTACCTGCGGCGGGGCGCGCGTCAGTGCGAGTCCCTCTGCGTCCGCGTCCCGGGGCGAGTGTGCCCTTCCCGTACCCCCAGCCACACCGCCGAACCCCTTACCCCAAAGTCAGTAGGTCGCCGGCCACTGTGGCCCCATCCATGGTAGCTTCGGCTGGGGACCCTGGGCGCTCACCCCTTTCCGCCTGGGACAGGCTCCGCCCCGAGGGCTCCTCCTCCCCCCCCCCCCCGCCTCCATCCAATCACATTCTCGTGCGAAGGAGCTTCGGCGCTACGATTGGCTCAGTAGCCCGCCACGTGCACCTCTCAGGTAATTTGTCCAGGGTTGTAGATTTTACAGTTTGAGATTAGGATCCCTAAAGTCGGGGGAGGCTCGTGTGTCCCTAAAAACAAACGGCAACCTGTTTTTCTTTCCCACGCTTTTTTCAATTTAATTTATTTTTGAGGCAGGGTCTCGATATGTATGTAGTTCAGGCTGGCCTCTTGGTTCTGCTTCCTCCTTCCTTGTGTTGGTTGACAGGCGTGTGCCACGCCAGACTGCCCTTTGCTCTTAGACCCCAGACCGAAAAGCTCATACAGCTTCTTCCATCGTAGGGTTAGAACGATGTCAGCACATCTTCACACACACAAACACACACCCCTCCCACTACAGCTAGGCTCTCCTTCCACATCACAGTGGGCTCCTGTGCTATCCGACCTCTGCCTCTTTGGGCCTTTGAAAGGAGAAAAGAGCGCCATGGAGAATGCATCATCCTAGAGAGGCAGGCAGGCAAGACTTTCACCATTAACCAACACATGTTCCTGCCAAATTGGTTTTCCATTTATGTAATTGGGGTCCGAGTAATTTAATTTTATTTTATGTGCATGATTGTTTTTACCTGCACGTGTTTATGTGAACCTCATGTGTGCCCTGTGCCCATGAAAGTAAGACGGTAATACAGTTCTCTGAAATTTGAGTTATGAATAACAGTGAACCCTCATGTGGGTGTTGCGAAAGAAACCCAAATCTTCTGCAAGAGCAACAAGTGCTCTTAACCACTTAGCCATCATTCCAGCCTCTCGGTCTGCCTCCCGAGGTCTGGGACTACCAAATTTGTGCCACGCCTGGCCTCTCAGTCAGTCACTCTTAAAAGGCATCTATGAGGATCAATTGGCTCTTATGTAAAAAATGCTTAGAAGTTACATGGGCCTCAATACAGCCTCAGTTAAGAATAACAAGCAGCAGTGGCCTTTAACTCCAGCACTCGGGAGGCAGAGGGATCTGTCTTGAGCTCAAGGCCAGCCTGGTCTAAAGAGTGAGTTCCGGGACCGCTAGGGCTGCACAGAGAAATCCCAGTCTTGGGTGGGGGGGACCAAAAAACAAAAAAGTAGGGTGATTGGAGACAGTTAAGAGCACTTGCTGCTCTTTTAGAGGTTAGTACCAGCGCTGACCTCCAGAGACTCATTAGCACTAGAGGACCCACCATGCACTTCTGGCCTCTTGGGGCACCCCTGAACACACACACGCACACACAATCTATTCAAAGCCAGGACTGGTGGCTTAAAGGTGTGTTCCCATAGGAATATGGCCACAAGTTCCCATGTGGGTAGCTCACAACCGCTTGTAACTCCAGCTCACACACATGTACCCACAAATAATTAAATCTTTCCCCCAAACACTTGAGCTACTAACCTTGACTTCCCTTTATCTTTTGGCACAGGGGCCTTAACCCAGGCCATTGTTCATGCTAAGCATGTATTCTACCACTGCTTTTAAACTCCATCTGTAAATCTATGGGCTGAGTAAGAGCATTTGTTGCTCTCATGGAGGACCTAGGTTCCCAGCAACCACACAGTGGCTAACAGCTGCAACTCCAGCTCCAGGGGATCTGATGCCAGGTAACCAGGTGGCACACATACAAGCAAACACTCATAAAAAAAATCTCTGGACTCATTCAAAACATCCATTATTTCCCCCATTCTTTCACATTACCTGCACCACCGCAGCCTCCACAGGGAATGGCCTGGCCCCTTCCCCAGGGGTCTTCCCCACACAGCTACAATTAGCCTGTGAAAATCGGCACCCTGCTCGGGAGCCTTCCTGTGGCTCCATCTCACTTGCTCAGGGAACAAAGACCATGCAATGTCATGAGAAGCCTGGCACACCCTGCCACCTTTCCATCCCCCTCTCCCAGGATTGCCCCTTGCTTAACTCCTCTCCCAGTTAACCAGATACATCCCCGCCTTAGTGACTAGTGCTGGCTGCTACACCCACAAAACCCCTCCCCTGCAGGGTTTTATGCAAATACCCGCTGCCGGCTGCAGCACCACCAGTACCTATGGGGCTTGACACATGCTAGGTGTTTAGTAAACGCAGTGGAGCGATTGGACAAATAAAACCCAGCTAGATGGTCAGCTACTGGGGACTAAAGGATGTAGAAGGAAAGAACAGGAGTCCAGCACTTCTGGTAAACAGGTGGACAGGGCGCGCCAATGCAAATAAAGACCAGGCTGAGACACTGTCACAGACATTTCTTGGAGCAGATCTCAAGTCCCCCTCCCCCAATGCCATGGCTGGGTCTTTGGGCCCCATTCTCCCTCCGCTTCAGCCTGTACCGACACAATATCGAGGTCACAGACTGGCTTGGAATCATGATCAGGAAGGTAAATGTTGGCATGCCTCCCCCAAAATCTGGGGGGCAGGCAGTTGGAAAAGTGGGGGCTCCAGGGTCTGAGGTCTTCCTGGCTCCCAGGGTTCAGCCCTCCACGCACCCCAGATATGGGGGCAATGAAAGCTAATCATGGATCAGAGGTGGGTATCAGCAGGGAACAGGGTTGGGGACCTGGAAGAGGGGGTACTGGGAGAGGGGGACTAGGGAACCTTCCCCAGTCCCCACTGCTTAATCAGAAGATCTCACAGCACCATACAGCACTCTGGTCCCCCATCCCACCCCTTCCCAAAACGAGGTAGGTTAAGAATGGAGCTTCCCCCCACTCACCATGGAAGGGGGGAGACCGAGGCACAGAGAGGGGGATGGGGACCCAGGCTGCCCCAGCCCCCAGCTCCTCCGCCCTCAGCTGATGGGTCTGACAGTGGTGAGAGCAGCTGGACAGAGTGGGGATGGGAGGGGCAACCCCTGTCCCATTTCTCTCACCCAGCCCAGGGTCTGGTTGGGAGAGCTGAATCACAGGTTCCGGATACAATAAATAGTTAATAATTTAAAGGAAGTGACATAAATATTAATCCCTTGAATCCCCACAAGGCCACCCAAACCTGGATGGTGAGGAATGTTTAAGTGCACATTCCCAGGTACTTAGGGCCAGATGTAGTCCTAAGCCGGTAAACCATCAAGACTGTCCTGGCTGGGGAGACCTTGGTTTCTCTATCCAGGACACCAGATCCTATGTACAATGGGACACCTCCCTCTTCTCCAGAAGAAAAGCATGGGGAGTGCCATGAAAGGGTGCTGAACTTTCCAGAGCCACTCCCAACGGAGATAGAAGAGGTTGACAAAGAGATGGAACTGAACAAACTAGGGGTTGCAGCAGGAAGATCTTCAAGGTTAGGGATGATGGGGCTTCTGTGGAGCAAAAGCCAACTTGAAAGGTACTGTTGTGCCAAGTAGAGAAAGGGAAGCCTCCCTCTGATGTCCCTGCTTGACCCCAGCAGCTGCCAGCCTCTGCTTAGCAACTTTGTACAATCCTCTGTGGCAATGCCAGGCCCTAGAGGTGGGAGAGGAACACTGCTGGGTGGTCCAGGATTCCAGCAATCTGAGTTCACACTGGTGACAAGTGTCCCCCCAGGATAAAGTGGCGATCGGTGTTGCTGGGACTTGGAGGTCTTATGGCCCTCTGGATGGCGGAACTCAGGGGGATCTGGTGGTGAGGTATCTAGGGGCTTCATCAGTCTCGGAGTACTTTAAATTCAAGAAAATCTGGCATCTAAAGGTGCAGGCCCTGGGGCATCTTGTTTCTGAATGTCTCTGGTATAGAGGCACCAAGGTCTCAGGCCATAAACAATCAAGATTGTGGGGGCTCAAATCCTGCACCTTGGGGTCGATTGGTATCTCAGAGTCTTAGACCCAGCACTCTTAAAGCACCTTGGAATTGCTCTAGAGCTGAGTCAAGGGATGAGAGGCCTGGGTTACCACGACCACAGCAGCTTCTGAAATCCCAGCTCCCACCTATATGAAAGAGGATTAGGGAATGCAGGGAGAAGGAAACTAATGTCTCCACAACATTTGGGTTCTTAAAATTAAGGCCCCAAGGAAACTGGAAGGCTATCCAAGCACTTGAGACCAGTGCATTAGGGTCAAAGTGCTGATGGCCTTCAGCCTTACATCTGAGGGGATCAGGAACCTCAGAGACCACCTGTGAGACCCAAGTTCTCAAAAACTTGAGGAGCAGGTAGGTGTTCAGGCCCTGGCTCACAGGACAACTTAATGTCTAATATCTGGACCTTGCTGAGCTCTGAAAAGGGCCTCCCAAGTTATTTTGGTCAGAAAACACCTCGTGTTTGAGGCTATCTGAGGACCTGGTGCATCTTAAGTCTGGGGAGCGAGGGGGTCTGAGTCACTTGAACGGATGGTGAGATCTGTGGACTCTCGGGAGTGGGTAGACTTCAGGTCAGTATGTGGTGAGCCCAGACCATCCTGGTGTCTCTAACCCAGGAGGATTTGGTGTTTTCGGGTCCTGGGGCTATAAGAACATTCAGATGTAGGCATAGCAGGTCTCAGGTGAAAATTCAGGGACAGTTTTCTGGTGATTCTGGTCTCAAGGTCTAAGTCATTTGATAAAGGGTCAGGTTTTAGCAACTCCTGACTAATTTGGGGGCTGTAATATGAGTGTTTACAATGTCAAGTATGACCTGGAGTCTGGGTTGGGTATTTAGACAGAGTCAGGGTCCAAGATCCCTGGGTCTCAGGGGTGTGAGCTCCTGGGCCCTCTTAGATGTTTGGAGATGTCACGATCCTCCTCAGTGGGGAAGAGGGAGGGAGAATCCAGAATTCAGGACTCCTGGGTGCACTTGACAGACATCCTGATGAAGCTGGGTATGGGATCTTAGTGCTAAGTTTGATTTCCAGGTACCAGATCTGGGATCTCTCTAATCAATTCAAGCTCCAAGTTCTAGACGTACCTAAGTTTGGGTTTTAGGTTCGTATGGAGTTCAGGGTCCTGGATCCTCCATTTTGGGTCTTCAGGCCGATTTTCAAACCAGCCCAAGGATCCTCACCGAGCAGCCTCCTCATGACGACCCCCGCAGCCAGCACAGCCACAGCGTGCCGCAACCCAGTGACAGGCGCGCAGAGGCGCGTAGCAGCAGAGACAGGGCACTGCCAGAGACAGTGCAGCCAGAGCGGCCCAGCGTGCAGCAGGGCGTGGGTGGCCTGGCTCACAAGCGCACGGGTCCGAGAAGTCGCCCTCGGCGTCCGACAGGCAGTGGTACAGCAAGCTCTCGGCGCACCACAGGCAACTGAGCCTGCGCACTAGCAAGCGACCTGGGTCAGGTGCCTCTGCGCAGCGGCCACCACGACCATCCGCACGGCGGCGGAAGAGTGCTCGGCAGTGCACACAACGTGCAGCCTCCTCGGCCTCAGGGGAGGCCTTGGCTGGAGCAGAGGTGGGGCCCGGACCTGGGGGTGGACGAGCAGGAGGTGCTGGGGGTGCAGCCTCAGTGAGAGGGGCAGGGAGTGACACTGGGGGACCCAGGGCTGCACCCCTCAATGCACCAGTCTTCACAAAGCCCACGACGCAGGTAGACAGAGGAAGAGGTGCCGGTAGTCCAGATCGCCGGTAGTCCTCATAGCCACGGCCGCCCCAGCCCTGGCTCCCTGCCCCGGCTAGAGACTCTGAGGCTTCTGGAATACCAGTGAACGGTAGAAGCGGAGGGTAGCTCTGCAGAGCCAAGGGACAGAGATCAGGTTAGGGACATCTGCAACTCACAAAATCCCCATGGACTACCCAGGTTCAGAAGACCCAAAATCCCAGAAAGTAGAAACAGTCATCAGTCAAGAGGGACTGTGTTCCCCCCAAATCTCTTGGTTTTGGGGTTTAGACTTCCCGCCTATGCCCTCAGTGACAGATGAATGTAGGCACCCCATGGCTTCAGATTGCCCAGTTCATTCACACTCAACCCCCAGCCCTTCCTTCAGGAGAAAGGAAACAGTCTTAAAGAGTCCTTCAATGAGTTCCAGCATCTTCTAACATGTTTGGAAATCTGTGCATGCCCTCCCTCGAGTCCCTGCACGAAGTAGACAACCCTCCAATCTCCCAGAAGACTAGCAACACTTGGAAGCTCCTACCCGCTCTCAGGAGTCCAGGCGTCTTTCTTTCTGCCCCAGTACTGGGGTTTGAACTCAGCATCTCCAGCACCTTCTACACGACAGGCTAGACGAGCACTCTTAACACTGAACTACTCCCCCAGCCCCAAACCCAGGTCTGTTTCACTACCACGGACAGCAGAGTCAGGCTGGCCATTTCCTGGGATCTGTGTCCCCTCTCATTCAGTTGGGTTTCAGCTAGGGTCAGTTTAGGGAGCAGTACAATTCTATTGGATTATACAATGATTTGATTTGCTGAGGGTCGGGGAAGCCTTACCTGAGCAGAGGAGCGGCGCTGTTGTGGGGGAGTGGCCGGTGGGAAGGCAGTTGTTGACTCCACCGTGACAATAGGCGCTGAGACAGCTGTGGGAGGAGTTTCCTGGCGGCTGTGACTGGAGGAGGAGTCGCTATCTACATGGGACTGAGGGAGATTGGAGAGGCCTTAGTGCAGAGAGTTCTCCAACCAAAGATGAAGCCCTTACATAGACCCTCCTTCCCTGGAGAGCAAGAGCTCTGCATCAGGAGGCCTGGGCTCAAACCTCCGCTCTGTCACTGACAGGTTGGTTGTGTGGCAAGTGAACTTATGTCTGAGCCTCAGAGTTCTCCTCTGTAAAATGGGGGTGGGGGGTGATCACAATTCATTCATAAGGATTTGTTTAGGACACCACAAGGGCCCGACATCTGTCTTACAGTGTCCTCTACATCTGAGCCTCTATGGTCCCTCACCAGGGCTCCTAGGCAACAGCTGTCTCTGAGTTAGCACTTTACCATTTAGCCACGCCCCCAGCCCCTCACTGGTGGATTCCACCATGTCACACCCACAACCTTGGTTATTTAATAAGAATCTCACTTAGATCAGGCCTCAAACTTAGATCATCCTGCCTTCCCTCAGGAGAAGCTGGGATTCTAGGTGCCTGCCACCTGACTCTGGATATGGGTATCATTTATCCTGGACTCCTAATGAACTGCTCAGATCACCAGCCTACAGGCCATCCACCACCCTCTCCCTTCCCAGAAGCCCTAACCTGAAGGAGCAAGCACCTCTTCCTTGGCCAGTCAGTACATTCCTGCTTCATTTTCACTACAGTTCAAAAAGATCTTTTCCCTGCCCAGACATCTTGCTTTCACCCAAACCAGGCCCCTTCTTCACTAGCTGCAAGCCCACTCCTCAGGCCCCCCCACTTATCCATTCACAGCCCTCTGTCTACAGCTGCCGAGCACCACGGCATGCCAGACACAAAGGTCACTCAACTTCCTGCTTTGAAGAAGAGCTCCCTAGACAGACATTGTGTGTGACTGCCAGAGAGCCACCTCCATCCCCTATGACCTTGACAGTTTCATTGACCCGAGGAACTAGTTTTGTTGCTCCCGGTATTCTCAGCCGCTCCCCAAGCGCATCTGGACATTCGGTGCCTCGTTCATTATCATCTCATCCATTCATTCAACCCGTTTACTCAACACTGAATGTGCGCCAGGCACTGTTTCAGGGACTGGATATGTAGCAAGGAACTAGCAAAAGATCCTCGGCCTATTGGAGCTGATGTGCTAGCATGAAGGATAGGCAGGGAACCTACGGATAAGAAAACTGTCTTAGAAGGTGGTAGAGGAGGTTAGAACCCAATAAGGAACATTGGAGATTGTCCTTGGGGTGGCAGGGGTGGGGGGAGTGGCACACAAAGGTTTTGTTTAGTTTTTGAGAAAGGTTTTCTTTATGTAGCCCTGGATGTCCTAGAACTCACTCTGTAGACTAGGTTGGCCTCAAACCCACAGAAGTCCACCGGCCTCTGTCTCACAAATGCTGGGATTAAAGGCATGTATCACTATGTCCAGCTGGGGAAGGAGTTTTATGTATTCCAAACCAACCTCAAACTTGTAACATAGCCAAAGGATGACCTTGAATTTAGATCATCCTGCCTCCACCTCCCTAGTGCTGGGATCACAGATGCTAGCTGAAGAATCAAAGGCAGGGCTTTGTGTATGCTAGACAAGCTGAGGATCCCAATCCAAGGATGCAGTTTTAAATGGCTGCTCAGTGAAGCCACCAAGAAGACATTTGTAGAGCGCCTCAGAAATGATAAAAAGACAGATGGAAATCCGAAGAAGTGTTCTAGACAGAAGGGCTCCAGGACAGGAATGTGTCAACCCTGTTGCAATGACAGTGAGGAGTCTGGTGTGACTAGAACAGGGTGAGGGGAGGCCAGCCCAGGCCCAAATGGGTGTCATGTGCCACCTTGAGTGGAGGAGTCATGGGAAGGTTCTGAGCGGAGAAAGGGCACGATCTGACTCAGCTATTGTTAAGAGCACCTTGCCCCCCACCCATGTGGATTTGTTCTAGGGGTCAGGAGAGACAGTGACAAGGAGAAGCCGTGTAGACATTCAGTTGGGAGATGACGTTGGACACCATTGGGTGGAAAGCAGATTTAGTCATTTTGAAAGTAGAACCTGGGCTAGGGCTGTCACTCGGTGGTATAGTACTTGCCTAGCATGAACAAAACCCTGAGTGTGAGTGCCGATACAGAGAGAGAGAGAGAGAGAGAGAGAGAGAGAAAGGGAGGGAGGGAGGGAGGGAGGGAGGGAGGGAGGGAGGGAGGAAAGAAGAAGAAGAAGAAGAAGAGGAGGAGGAGGAGGAGGAGGAGGAGGAAGAAGAAGAAGAAGAAAGGAAATAGAAAGAGGGCTAGAGAGATAGCTCGGCAGGTAAAAGCACTGGCTGCTCTTTCAGAGGATCCTGGTTTGATTCCTAGTCCCCACATGGCAGCTCACAATCAGATGTAACACAATTCCAGGGTGAGCTAACAGCTTGTCAGGACTCCGGTAGTGCCTGCACTATGCACACAAGCAGGTGCACACACATACATGCAAGCAAAGCACTCTCTCTCTCTCTCTCTCTCTCTCTCACACACACACACACACACACACACACACTTAAAGGAAAAAAGCAGAACCAATATTGTGACAGATTCTTTGGGAAGCAGGAAAGCACAAGCACCAGCCAGGCATGGTGGTGCACACCTGTATCCCCACACTTGGGAGACCAAGATGGGTCACGAGGTCCACGCTGACTTCATCTGCTGACAGAACCATCGCCACAGCTTCTCATGGTCACCCTTCTCCTGACTGCTACCATCAGTTTCCCCAGCAGAGTCAAGGAGATTCTATTGATGGTTTACAGATAGCACACCCTTCCCTCACTCAGAACCTTCTATGGCTCCATCACTCAAGGTAAAGGAAAAAGCCTTCACAGGGGCACATAAGAGCCCACACCATCAGTCCCTGGATCACATGACCTGGGCTGTGTAATAAGGCCCTGACTAAAAAGGAAAACAAACAAACAAAAACTAAACGATGGCATCAAGGATGACTCCAAGTTTACAAGCCCACAGCTTGGCAGTAACTAGATCATAGAATTATTAACTTATAGCCAGGTGGTGGTGGCGCATGCCTTTAATCCTAGCACTCGGGAGGCAGAGGAGAGGCAAGTGGATCTCTGAGTTCCAGGCCTGCCTGGCCTATAGGCAGGGCTACACAGAGAAACCCAGTCTCAAAATTAAAAAAAAAAAAAAAAAGAGGAAGAATTATCAATTGATTTGTTCATGCACTTATTTTAAAGTTTATTGCTTCTTATGTTTTATCTTTTTCTCTGTCTTTCACATTGGACTAAAGCACCAAGAAAGAAAAGGAAGTTTGCTGTTTTGCTTGTTAATAAAAATATCCCTGGTGCCTAAAACACTTCCTGGTGCTTTTTCAGTACCCTTGAACATATGTATGAATGACAACAGCAGAGAAAAACTGAGCCAGGGTGTGAGGGTGCACTACTGTAATCCCACCATGTAAGAAGATCCAAGATCCAAGCTGCAGACCAGCCTAGGCCACAGAGTGAGAACCTGTGCCACCTTTCCACACCCCACCCTCGAGAGAAAGAAAGAAAGAAAGAAAGAAAGAAAGAAAGAAAGAAAGAAAGAAAGAAAGAGGAAGGAAGGAAGGAAGGAAGGAAGGAAGGAAGGAAGGAAGGAAGAAAAAGGAATGAAGAAGCAAGCCAGCCACACTGCTGGCACACACCAGGAATCCCAGCACTCTGGGGGATCTAAATCCAAGGTCATTCCTCAGATACATATGGAGCTTTGGGGCTGGCCTGGGCTACATTAGACCCTAACTAAAAATAAATTGATTGATACATATAAAAGAACAGAAAAACTAAAACATCCATGGTTGAATTGCCACTATCAATTTGGGCCTGATTTTGTGTTCCCAGTATGTGGCCTTTTGCCAGCTCCACAGCAAGTATTCAGGAATATTTGTAGATTAGAACCACCCCCACACACCCATAGCAGACCCCAAGACTCACCGTCAGAGGGCAGGGGGTCTCTGCAGTGTCCTGGGAAGGGGAGGAGGAGGAAGAGGAAGAGGAGGGAGTAAGTGAGCCTAGAACAGGGAGAGAGGCAGAAGTGAGTTCCCAGACCCCAGCTTCTCCTATGTCTGTTCCCCAGCCTGGGCATCTGTGCCTACACCACTGACCTCGGCTGAGTGCAGCCAGCGCAGCTAGAAGACCCTTCTGGAATTCATCGGCCTCGGCAGGACTCTGAAACGTCAGCCCAAACTTGCAATCACCCAGGCTCCAGTGGTGGAAGATAGGGTTCACTTTGTTGTAAACCAAACCTGGCCTCAGGGTACACTCCAAGGTGATCTGAGGGGCGGGAAGGGACTAGGTCACACCACCCTAGCCATGCCTGTGACCTTCAAGCCCAGTCGCTCTGTACACCCCAACTACTTCATTCACAACAGCAGGTGAACCTAAACACAAGCTAACTACCCTAATTGGAGGGGACATGTCTCTGATTCTGCAACATCCCCTCAATACTTTGATTTCTATACTTATCTAATTTCTTCCTCTGATGTCCCAGTAGGAACCTTGAATCTTATTAAATGTTAAAAAAAATATATAACCTTTTCTCATAACCTAACGTGTCCTGTTCTGATGGAAGAAAAAGCATTATTCACACTTTACTGAATGTATGAAAATATTACAACCAGTTCCCTTCTGATGCCTCAATAATCCCCTGAACTCTGGCTCAGAGATTCTAACCTTCTATACAGAGATGCCAACCTTCTAACCACTCGATGCTGACCACCCCTGGATGTTTCCTCCACGGCCTTGTCTGATACCAACACTCCTCTACACTGTTTCTGCTCTGCTTCGCAATGCATCCCTTACCCAAGCTTTCCTTTTGAAGAAAAAAAAAAGGTTTCACAACCTAGCCCAGGTTGTCCTGTAACTTCACAATCCTCCTGCCACAGTGTCCCTAGTGCTGGGATTAGAAGCATGTGACATAGGACTGTCAACCATATGTGACACTTCTAAGCAGAGCCCACAAATGCCTCCAGATACTTAGGGCAGACAAGGGCCAGTTGGTAGGAAGGCATCTCTGAACAAGATGGAGCCAGAAGAGGGTTCTGAGCAAAGAAGGGACAGGATGTGAGCTGGGTGTGAGCTGGGTCGTTGTGGACAGATCAAGGTTGGAGGAGAAGCAGGAACAGGGCAGGAAGGCCACTACGGAAGTAGCTGTGTGACAGAACAGCCAGAGAAGCAGTGGACACAAATTTCCCAATACCCCATCCCACCCCCAAATTCCAGCTCTTAATTCACAAACCAGGTATTCATTCCAAAACCCATCCCAAGGCCCACTTTGAATCCCAGTGGTAGAGGGACAACGTGATCTCTCCTTGTCCCCCCCCTTCCCAGACCCTTCCCTCCTTCCCCAGGGTTCATCCCATTCCCACACCCCAGGGTGGCTCACTTTCTGGTCCCGAAGCCGCTCCCCGTGGATGACGTAGTGCCCCTGGCGGGCCCCCCCCTCGGGCCTGGCCCCTCGGACCCGACATACGCTCACCTGGCTGAGGCCCCCGCCCCCCACAGGCAGCCAGCCCCCACTGGAGTCATCTCGGGCCATCACCACGGCTCGGACCCGCACCATGTACCTGGAGGAGGTGGGGAGGATAGGAACAACACAGGCCGTGAACTCAAATCTTCCTCCCGATTTTAGCGTTCCTCTAACCCTGCTCCCTTCTTTATCTCCTACCTCTGAATTTACCTCACCCTCAAGCCACCAGTACCTCCACCCCTTGCCCACTTTCTTCTTGGTGACATCTTGCCCACCTACCTTTTCCGTATCTACCTTTTTTTCACCATCCCCACCTTTTCAGCATCTTCCCCCATCCCCACCCTCATAGCCTGGGTTTGCCACTTCCCCTCCCCCTACTGCTTCTCCCCTCAACCCCAGTCTCCTTCCCTCTCTCTCATCACAAACCCATAGCCCCACCCATTGTCCCCCTCACAGCTGGGTTCCTGCGCACATCTATTTTCTCTGGACCCATCAACTCAGCTTCAGTGCCCCCAACACTGCCTCCGCACCCTAGTCACCCAGGCCACTAGCTGGGTGAGAAACCTTGGCTCTTTCCCCCCACCCTTTCCCGGATTTATGAATGAGACCGGATGCAAAGCTCACTGAGTCACCCAGCAACCGGGAGATGGGCAGGGAGCAGAGAGAGAACCAGAAATGGCCAGAAAGAGAGGCCGAGAAGGAGATGGAGGCAGAGGAAGCCAGTAACCGGCTATCGAAAAGATCCAAAAAGCATTTCATTCACAAAAATCAAGGTTGCTCCCTTTGGTCTCACTTAAGGGACGCCAAAGAAAACAGATGGGAGGGGGAGATAATGATCCATACCCCCCCCACCAATCCTTCAGAAACATTTTACCCCGCCCCCAGCTTATGGGATCTAGCCCTCCGCCCAGCAATCAGAATTAGCACCCAGCCCCACTGCCCCCAGCTCAGGGACCCTGGAGTCCCAACCTTAGGGACCCAGGCAACGAGTTCTAGCCCCCTCCCCCACCTGCAGGCTGTCGGGTTTCCCCAGCCTTTCAGGAGGGGAAGGGGCGGCCACAGCGCCCCCAGCCCCCTTTTCTCAATGGGATGGGATTTTGTGAATGAGCAGTCACGTGACACTGCTTCCTTTGTCCGCCCGCCTCCCCCAACAACAGGTGAAGCAGGGAAAGAGGGCAGGGGTCCCCCCAAAGGCCTAGTTGAGATGGGGCACTGAGATCTCGGGGTGTCCTACGTTCCCACACATCTATTTTCCCAGGGAGAGTAGTCCTCAGAGTTCCTCAATGGCGAGGGTCCACGATGGAATTTTGTGAATGGGGCATCCTCGGAAGAAGTCCAGGACCCCCCAAATGGAAACTGGTACCCCAAATGGCTACCGCGTAGATTGGGGCCCCCACCCCTCTTGTTCTCCCAGCTTGTATCCGCTGGGAGCAAGGGTGGGCAGAGGGGTGCAGCTGCAGTCCTAGCTACCCCCTCACCCGGGCAGGCGGTCTCGTCAACCCCCCGCCCCCTCGCCGCTCTGGGCACCTGCCTGGGAGGCTCCGGCCGGGCTCCGAGCGGCGGCGACGCGGCCTCCTCCTCCTCCTCCTCCTGTTCGCTCCCGCTCCCTCGCTGGTTCCGGCGGCGCTGGAGACGGGCACCGGGAGCCGGGGCGAGGGGGGGAGGGAGGGGGAACCTGGAAGACGTGTGGGGGGGAGGGGGCGGCTTGGGGGAGGGGTAGGAGCAAAGCGGGCGTACTTGCCCGCTGGGTCCTAGAGCCCGGCTCGGGCTATAACGAACACCCCTTATAGCCCCCATTTTCTAGGGACCCAGAGGGGAATCCCCCACTTTTCCACTTATCTGAACGGTTGGTCCCTGATGATGTGAGAAGGGAACAGAGACAGGGCCTGATCTTCGGATTCTAGAAAGAAGGTGGTCCACGGTCTGGACTTTGAATGGGAGGGGCGGGATGCCTGGCAGGGTTCGAAAAGAGGCGGGGCCTGGGAGCCTGAGTAAGGAGGAGGCTTGGGCGCTGAAGGAACTGAGAGGGTGCGTCACGGAAGGGGAGGGAGGGTGGGCCCTCTGAGCCATCCGAGTGAAGACAGGGTCTTGGAAAGAGATGCAGCCTAGACTGAGCAAGGCGGATCTTGGAGATAAATTTCCTTAGGGGCAGGTCAGATATGAGGCCTAAAAGGAGGAGCCACGTAGCAGTGTTCGCAATTGGCGGGGTCCGGGGAGGTATTTAAAGGAGAGGGGCGGGGCATTATAAAGGGGTGGGGCATAAGGCAAAGGGGCCTGCACATCGGGAAGACACCCTAGTGTTTCTAAGGCTGAGCTAAGTTCGAAGGACTGCGCTCAAGCTGGCCCACGGGGACGTGGCCTCGAGCTCGGGGCGGGGCCTAGATCTTGGGGGTCGTCCTCGCTGTCTCGCCCACTTGCCTTCACCCGCACACTCGTTCTTTTCGGTTATTTTCTGCTACGGCCGTTCCCCGCCCTGCCCTGGTCCACGGGGCCGTGGTCTGGTCTTTGGCCGGCTGTAGGAGTCGGTGAGTGGGGTTTACTGAGCGAAGGAGCCGGGGCGGAGCTTGAGGAAAAGGGGTGGAGCCTAAGTTAAGAGCTGTCACAGACGCCGAGCGGGAAAAGTTTAGACTTGAGGATTTGCTGCTGGCTGAGAAGAGGGAGGGATCCAAATGATCGACAGAGAGAGACGGTGGGTGATCGGAGGGTTAGGACTGAAGGACTGGGGGATTAGTTATACTACAGTCCCTTGTATTTGTTAGGCAGAAGCAGACCTGACGCGGGTGGGGGCGGGGTGAGGATGCGGCCGATTCCTTGACAATCGGGGGCGGGGCTTAGGCCTCAAGGACTTGGTTAGAGTGTTAGGATAGGAACCTGAATTCCTTGTTGGCTACTGGGCATAACCATCATAACCGGTGTGGTTTAAAACTCAACAAAGAGGCTGGCGAGAACTGACCCCTGAAGCCTTGAAATCCCGGGTGTGGCTAAAGTGTTAGGGATGTGATCTAAGCAACTAAGGAGTCAGGGTTGGCACCTTAGTGCGTTAAGAAGTTGGGTTCGAAGAGTGAACCGCTTTTGAGACCATGGGGGAAGTGGGCGTGGCCATGACGAATCGGAGAACTGGAGACCGGGGCTGAGAGAATATTGGAGGACGGGACACACCAATGCAGACAGGGACAGTCCAAGAACAGCCTGAGCCGTGGAGTCCCCGCAGAACCCGCCGACTGACTGGTGGAAGTTTATTTAACCACAGTCTCCGACCTCCGTTGAAAATGGGGAACGTGCAGTCGGAGCCTTCCGCAGGCGGGGGCTCCCGTAAAGAGCAGGCCTCAGACCGCGCATCCGACTCCCGCAGGACGCCTCTGGTGGAGCCCGAGGTGACCCCCTCATCCCCAGCCATGCGCCTGGCTCGAGGGCTGGGCGTCTGGTTCCCTGGCAGTTCCGGGCCCCCGGGACTCCTGATACCCCCGGAGCCCCAGGCCTCACCCTCGCCCCTGCCCCTGACCTTAGAACTGCCCTCACCAGTGACACCCCCTCCAGAGGAGGCGGCTACGGCGGCGGTCTCTACACCACCCCCGCCCCCCGTGGGGTCCCTGCTGCCCGCGCCATCTAAGTGGCGAAAACCCACGGGCACTGCAGTGCCTCGGATCCGCGGCCTGTTGGAGGCAAGCCATCGTGGTCAGGGTGACCCTCCGAGCCTCCGCCCGCTGCCACCGCTGCCCCGGCAACTGACCGAAAAAGAACCGGTCCCGAAGGCCCCAGCCCCACCTCCGACGCTCCTAGAGCCTCGGAAGCAGCTACCGCCAGCACCTCCGCCTTGCGACCCGCAGCCCCCTAGCCGGAGAATCACTCTGGCCTCGTCGGCCACAAGCCCCGCAGAAAGCCAGGTCAGGCATAGCAGCGAGGGTCAGGCAGCCCCCGGGGGAGCCCGCGGAGGGCCGCCGACCCAAGTCGGAGAGGGCGAAATGGCTCGGTCTGCTACTTCCGAGTCCGGCCTGAGTCTGCTATGTAAAGTCACCTTCAAGTCTGGGCCCCACTTGTCCCCCGCATCAGCCTCGGTCCCCTTAGCAGCCAAACCCTCAGTTGGGGCCGGCGGTGGCGGAGGACTGTTTGCCTCGTCGGGGGCCATCTCTTATGCCGAGGTCCTGAAGCAAGGGCCCCAACCTCCTGGAGCCACTCGTCCCATGGGAGAGGTCCCTCGTGCAGCTCAGGAAACCGAGGGCGGTGATGGAGATGGCGAAGGGTGTTCAGGTCCCCCTTCGACGCCTGCTCCCCTTGCCCGGGCTCTACCACCACCCCCTTACACCACCTTCCCAGGTTCAAAGCCCAAATTCGACTGGGTGAGCCCTCCCGATGGCACTGAACGGCACTTCCGATTCAACGGGGCTGCAGGGGGAATCGGGGCATCCCGAAGGCGCACAACCACACTCTCAGGGCCATGGGGCTCCCCTCCACCAAGGTCAGGTCAGACGCATCCAGCTTCAGGGCCCCGGAGACCCTCACCTGCCTTGCTGGCGCCACCTATGTTCATCTTCCCAGCGCCCACCAATAGCGACCCTGTACACTCAGTGCCTCCAGGTCCGCAGCAGATACCTCCGTTGCCACCGCCACCACCCACACCACCAACCACTCCGCCACCGGCGCCGCCACCCACACCACAGCCACCAGCGCTCCCGAGGACGCCGATACTGGTGGCCCGTCCGCCTACCCCAGGCCCTGGCCACGCGGAGTCAGCCTTGGCTCCCACTCCTCCCCCCTCTCTGCCCCCTACCGTGGCGGCTGACCAGGTCCCGCCCCCACTCCCGGCCCCTGTTCCGGCCACATCCCCAGCTCCAGCAACTCCCTCTGCTGAGCCTTCACCGCCAGTGCCTCAACCCACCAAGATTCGTACACGCAAGAACAAAGGTCCCCGAGCGGCCCGGGGTGTGATCCGTGAAGAGGTTATATCTGGGGACGGTCCTAGAGAACTGACTTCAGCTCCGGTGACTGACAGCAACAGAGGGGGTGGCGGTAGCAGCAGCGGAACCTCCTCAGCCGGTGCCCCTAACAAGGGTGCAGTGCGCCACTGGCCGCCTTTCGAGGTGCTTAATTCTTGCCCCTGCAAGTGCTACTGCCGCCATCAACCCCGCCACCGACGCCTGCCTCGCAACGTGTCTGCCTGGTGAGGGAGATGAGGAGCGGAGGGCACACACCCAAGTCCAGCACCCATTTTCCCTGGATAGAATAAGATTCAACGCTTTGGCATCCTGACCATAGGCTGGCCCTTATGTGGGTCTCGGCCTAACTGGGCCTCAGGAGCTGACCTTTGACTGGCCTTTAGCTCAACTCCTTGACCCTTCTTAGTCAATCCCATAACCTTTCAGTTGGTCTGACCCTATTCTGCCTTAACCCTGTCCCTGAGGGCACTAAGGACCAACCCCAAGGTTTTTCAGAGACGGGATGAAGCAACTGTCTTCTTGGAACCTGAGGGTGGAGTAAATAACAGGCCCCCAACCCTTCTGGGCCCAGTGAGACCCTCACCTTCCATACCTTATCCCAACCCCCTACTCACCTACCCTTGGCCCAAGCTTTGGCAACTAGAGGGTAGACCTTTGCCTACGAAGATTACTTTCCCATCAGGGGGCACTGCCCCTCTCTCCACCTTCACTACTATACTAAGCCCCTGGATTCTGTCGCCAGGTCTAAACCTTGCTATGGACAAAATCCTGCCTTGGAGGCTTAGCTAGGGCTCATCATACTTCCTATTCCACATGGATATACCTCTGCCCCAAATGCCCTTAGGAACCTTATGACACTTCAGAGTAGTCCAGCAGACTACACAGACACTGTCAATTCTTCCTTCTCCCAGGCTGAGCACACCCACCAACCACCTGAGTGAGCCGCCCTGGGTGGCCACCGTCAAGCTGGCTGGCTCCCTAGTAGCTGGACTGGAGCACTACGACTTGCAGGCCACCCATTCCAACTGAGCGTGGCCTGCCCAACACCCTCTGCCTCACCTTCCTTGCCAATAAAGCACCCAGTCTACACAGCTTGCCTAGCTGCCTATCAGTTACCACTGGGGAAGCTGAAGTGCAGCCATGAGCAAAGCCAGGCCTCCTTCAAAGAACCAACTCTTGCACATACCAAATAAGGTGACTGGGTCCTCTGAGCAGCCACACGTGGCCCAGGTCATGGGTCACAGGAACCACAGTGAAGATAACCAACTGAATGGCTTTCTCAAAACCCCGCAGGTAGCTTGGCCAGACTTGGACTTTGCCCCTTAGAGTTTTCCAAGGACTTCAAAGCAGGAAGCAGGCTAGTGGGCCAGCCAGCAGGGTCTACATTACAATGTCGGCTCAAGGAGGCCAGATCAGCCATACCCACATCACGGCCCATACCATTTATTGCAGAGGGCACAAATGGCAACCACAGACAAGGTCAGTTTCATGTATCATTTGAAAAATTATTTAATCCATGGCCAACATTTTTAAAATTGAGACACATGGTACTTCACTGAAAAAAATCTAGTCCCCTGGCCCAGCGCCACAGTGTATCCACAGCTGGCTAGAAGAGTCCTCAATCTGGGCCTGTGCTGTGGGCCACTGGGCATCTACACATAAAACCCAGAGCAATGGCTGCTGGATAACACATCCCTGGGGGCCCAAAGGCCCCAAACTCCCAATTCTCCAGGAGCAACTATTTCCCACGGTCCCACTGGGAGACTAGGGCCCATAAAAGGTTAATCTGCCTTTATTGAAGGCTAGCCTCTACTGGGTTTGTTGGACTAGCCATGTCCACCCGTCCTGGCCGAGGCTCAGACAATCATCTCCAGCTGCCGGGCATACTCGATGACCTGTTTGGCCAGCTCAGTGGAGGGGATGGTGGTGTCTTCTGGCTTCTGCTGCTGACTGGCAAAACTGTAGTAGTTGTTAGGGCCCAGGACCCAACCTCGCTAAAGGAAGAGAAATCAGAAATAAGAGGGTGATCCCACAGGCTGCTCCCCACCCCATGTAGCCACCACTTGGTATGCCATGGCTCCTTTCTTCACAGATCACTGCCACCAAATGTCGCCCCTCCATGTTTTAGATGGGCACCATAATCATGTTCCTCTATAGGTCTACCGCGAGGACTCAGTGCAGTTGGTCCACAGGAAGTAGTTAACAGCTGTCACTATCATCACACCTCAAATCCATCCCTTTGACAGTCTGCTCTTGAGCCTGGTGTCTTGGACAACTAGGCTGGCCTGACATCTTCCCAGTCTGCTCTTGACTCTTCAGTTCCTGGACACCAAGGTCAGCATGAGTCAACATCTTCTGGGGCACTGCTCCTACTCAAACGTTCCCACCAAATGAAGCAGTCTTATGGGACAAGCTGCTTCTAAGGAATTCTGTTAACCTAACATGCAGAACATCCTTGGAGCTGGTGCCAGGCGCCATGCTAACCTCCACGCATATGTCAAACTCTAGTCCCTTCTATGGAAAGGCCAGCAAGCTCAGGAGAGGCTTGAGCCATTTGTCTGAGGTCTCATTACTAGATTTAATCATGAGCAGACTTTAACCTCCCAGTGTCTCCCAGACTACACACTCTGCACTAACACTGTTGAGACAGGATACAACACCCTCCATTCCCCAACTCCAATCCACAACCTTCTTGGCGTAGTCTGTCATCTTCTTGGGTGTATTGAAGAAGAGAATCCGAGTAGCCTCAGCAAAAAGGATTTTCTCATAGGCCTTCTCGATGCATCCTGCGATTTCATCCCTGTGGGAAGGTGACAGTTCTCATTGCAGAGCAGACAACCTCCAGACCCTGTCCTGCTGGGACTGACTGCAGTACTGAGGGCTTAGAAAGAGGGAGCTAACTTGACCAGTCACAAGTAGGCACGGGCCCCTTCTTCAGTCTGGAGGAGGTTCTTGCATGAAGAAGAGGGCTCATCTAGCATGCCTGTACTCCCAGCACTTGAGAGGTAAGGCAGGAGGATCAGGTTCACGGCCAGTCTTGGTTATACGGAAACCTTTTCTCAAGTGCTCTACCTCCCAAAAAAGGTACCATGCCTGGGAGTGCAGCTCAGCGGCAGAGTGCTCGCTTAATCTGCACAAGGCTCTAATTCAACTCTCAGAAGCGGGGGGGGGGGGGGGGGGGGAGAGATCCACTATGAAAAACACCAAGGCATCAAACCCCAGGAATTGGGAGGGTAGCATCGGGGAAAAGAGCAAGACTAGGAATTCTGGGGACCCAGCTCCCACATACATACCTGATAGTATCCAGCAGGATGTCAATGAAGAAAGTATAACTTTCGGCAGGGATGTTTCCCTTGGCCAGGAACACCTTGTTGTAGCTACCCTCCATCAGGTACTGCCAAGGCCAAGAATGAGGAGGAAGAGGATGAAGGGAGCACAGGGCTTCCCTATGCCCTTGTTGCCTCCCAACCCCTGCTCTACCACAACATTCTTGCCACACAGCCCACCCATGCCCAATAGATCCTCCTCTTCCAAGAAACCCTACCTGGCTTACACACCTGGCAGACCACTCTGTGCTGACAATCAAGCATCTTTTCTCCAGTTATGAGCCCAGCTCCCACTCCACACACATCTGAACTGCTGCTCCTACCCGACACTCTGTCACCCCACCCAACCCCACCCCACGGGAAATCCTCCCGAGGCCTCAGCACCAGACACAATTCCCTAACAGCTCCCAAGGCTCTACCCTAGCCTTATCCCCTTGCTCCTGTACCTTTTTTGCTGTCCCTCAGATATGACAGGCAGGTTTTAGCCTCAGGACATAGAGAGCCTCTACCAGATGAGCTCTTAGCCCTGTCAGATCCTCACCGACCCCTCCCAGGCCCAGGTTCCCATAACACTTCCGGTCTTACACACAACACAGGTGACTCATTCTTCTGGTACCTAACGCTTCCCTCACTGTCTCAAGATTAGGGGTTTTACCTGTTTGATTCACCGAACAAGAAAACCTTCCTAGTGCCTGGCACACATCTGTTTTTATTTGCTGGTTAAATGAATTGACGGGTTGAAAATGATTGAACCCTGATAACCCCTCCAGGAAACTCTCCTCGCCAGGCTCCCCCTTCCCTGGCCAGCCTTACCTGCTCGAGGGACACAGGGTGCTTGATGTAGACATTGGTCTGGATGTCCCTGGCAGGCAAGCGCTCTAATTCTGTGTGGAACTCAGCTACTCGATTCTGGGACAGCAGGAAGAGCAGGTTGAGGCCCAGGAGCTGGTGCATGTAGGCTGACTCAGGAAGCTGTTCTCTGTAAGCCAGGGAGGGGGGAACGAAGGTCAGCAGGTCCTGGAGACCTAGCCAAGAGCCTCGTCTATCTTCCAGAGTCCTCCCAACTACGTGTGGGATTTCAGACAAGTGACGTACAGAGAGGCTAGAAAAGCCACAAGTCATATGGACCTAGCAAGGTACCTCAACTCACAGTGACTCAACATATTTCCCCATCTGTTAAACAGTTGTCACTAATATCCACACCACAAAGACAGGTTCCTTAAATATAGTTAATCAAATGGCCTAACCTAGGTATAAAGTCATAAGAATAGCATCCAAAGGTTAGGAACTCAGTAAGTAGAATGTTGTCCTAGCATGAACAACACTCTGGGTTCCATCCCCAGAACTACATAAACCAGACAGACATGGGGGTGCACACCTGTAATCCCAGCTACCGGAGGTCAAGACCGGGGTATCACAAGTTCAAGATCACCCTGGGCTACATACTGAGTTCTCAGCCAGCCTGGGGAACAGGAGACACAGACTTCCAAAAACTACAGCTGGGTGTGGTGGCCCATGCCTTAAATGCCAGCACTCAAGAGGCAGGATGACAATAAATTTAAGGATAGCTTGAACTATACAGTAAAAACTCAAAAACAAGCAGGCCAATGGGGCCTTTAATCCAGCATTTGGGAGGCAGAGGCAGGTGGATCTCTTGAGTTCCAGGATAGCCAGGGCTACACAGAGAAACCCTGTCTCAAAACAAACCAGCAGGGGGCAGCACTACTTATACTCTCCACCCAAAGGCAAGGGGACTGCCTTGAACTCTGTCTCAAAACAAAAGAACCAAAGAACCAGCAAACAGTGGAGCAAAGCATCCTTTTTTTTTTTTTTTTTTTTTTTTTTTTTTTTTTTTTTGGTTTTTCGAGACAGGGTTTCTCTGCAGCTTTTTAGAGCCTGTCCTGGAACTAGCTCTTGTAGACCAGGCTGGCCTCGAACTCAGAGATCCGCCTGCCTCTGCCTCCCGAGCGCTGGGATTAAAGGCATGCACCACTACCGCCCGGCTGCAAAATAGCATCCTATTGGCTGCTATAGATATGTCAGTTGGAGGAGCCAAGAATAAATACCGTCTAGTAGCTGAAGGGTAACAAGTAGCCACACTGCGTAGAGGGAACACAGTGTAAGGATCAGGGATAAAAGCACTTGCAGAGGTCCTGAGTTCAACTCCCAGCATCCACTTG
This sequence comes from Arvicola amphibius, assembly GCF_903992535.2. Classification (NCBI taxonomy): domain Eukaryota; kingdom Metazoa; phylum Chordata; class Mammalia; order Rodentia; family Cricetidae; genus Arvicola; species Arvicola amphibius. The sequence continues at coordinate 78,590,029 of NC_052054.1, forward strand.
GGGGCTCACAACCATCTATAACAGGATCCGATGCCGTCCTCTGATGTGCAGACATACATGCAAGACACCCATATACATTAAAATACAGACATAAATCTTTAAGAAAAAGGAAAACCAGTTAGAAACTTACAGAAATGACCACACAAACCAAGTAGACTACATAAACCCAGGTCAAGATTTTCAAGGCAATCCCCTGTCCCTCCAGCTTCTGCAGACAGAGCTAAGAATAGCAACAGTTACCAGGAGAAAAGCCAACAGGAGGGAGCCAGAGGTAAAGGAGCTACTACTACCCAGGAACCACCCGACTCCAGCCCCTCTCCGGAGGGCCCAACCTCACTTGTAATCAAAGTAGTAGCATTTGAGCTGGGCCATGTAGCGCTCGAAGGAGGGGATGTCCTTGCATAGGATGCTCCACTGGGCCCCGATCTCCAGTATGTCACCTGTTGGTAAGGGGATGACTCTGAGGTGGTGACTGGAATCCCTCCTGGGATCATCACTACCTCATTCTTACCATTACCGCTCCCCCATTCCCCCCTCCCCCCCCCCACCAACCAGTGACACTCACGGGCCAAAATGAGCTGCTGTTTGGTCAGTTTGGTCCCTGTGGTTGGCAGGAAATTGAGCTCCAACAGAACCAGCTGAGGGGGAAGGAATGAAGACGAGACTTCAAACACAGGTCACCCACTTGCTCTGGACTTTGATGCTCCTCCTTGGGAAATGGAGCTGACGAGCATACTAACTCATAGAACGCTATGAGTACCAAGGGAGTCAGCCCCGGGAAAGCGCTCAGCCTAGGGCCTCAGCACACAGAGGCTCCACTGGATGACCTCATCACAACGCCACCGGGAAACAGGAGGCACTCGGGGCTGGACCCAGTGGAATCCTGGGGTGGGGAGACACTGATGATCTTAATTGTTCCTGTTATTTTTTGGCTTGCTTTGTGTTTCTGTTTTGTTTGAGACAAGACCTCCCTATGCAGGCCAGTCAGTCTGGTCTAGAACTGGAGATCCTGTGGTAGTCTCCAAAGTGCTAGGATTACAAGTTGGGGACATCTTATGCCCAGCTAGGACACTTAGTTCTGGGGAGACCTCCCCCACCACACTCTGCCTGAGAAGGGGTAACTAGGCCAAATCTACGTCAAGGAGTGTAGGACACTCTCATTTTCCCCTTCCCCCAGTCCAGCCCTGATACCACTTCTTAGTAAACTTAGAGACCTAAAACACATTTTGTTGCTGTTGTTTGCTTATTTATTAATAATAATTATTATTTTTGAGATGAGGTCTCTCTGGGTCATTCTAGCCGTCTTGAACTGGCTATTAAGAGACCAGGCTGGCCTTGCATACATCAAATGTATTTACAACCGAATCTCAGGTTCTTCTGGATTCGGTACGACCACAAACACACAGACTCATTCTTAACCTCTGCTCGCCCACGGCTTGCCTCGTCTTGGTCTTTAACACACATACCCTCACAGCCCATCATCTCTACCTCATTCTTCCACCATCCCCTCGTTCTACCTTCGGTTGTGTCTGATCCCACTCCTGCCCCTCCAAACCCCAAAGCTGTAAACATCTCATACGATTCAGCCAAACAATCTTTCCATCACTCCCTTCCCGCCACTGCAAGGGCCGCGTTTGGTCTGTTCCAGCCGCCTCACTTCGGAGCCCTCCAGGCCGAACCTCGCTCTTTCCCTTCCTCCGCCCGCTCTACCGGCCCTGAGCTCCTGTCACCGTCCCTCCGGCACCAAGGCACCGAGGGCCCGCCGACTCCTACCTTCAGACGGCCCAGCTCTTCTCCACATTTACTAAGATTCGGGCTCTTCCGGTTCCACTCATCCTTGAGCTGCTCGTACATGCCGGCCGCGGCCTGCAAGATCGCGCCCGAAGTGGCCGCGGGCCCCGAGCTCGAGACGCCGGTCGTCCCGTTCACCGTAGCCGCCGCCGCCGCCATCTTCCGTGATGCGGCAAACTGCCGACCTGATTTACGGCAGCGACGCCGAGAAACGCTCTCCCGGCGGAAATGAGGCCGAGAGGTGGAGCCCAGAGCTGGAGGCGGAGCTACAACCGCCAGCTTCTGCCCGCCGCGGCTGGAGCGCCGCTCTCCCCGGGGCGCCTTACCGGCCCGGCCCTTAATGAACATAGCAGAGCTCCGCCTCTGCTGTCACTCAAGATGGTGAACGGAAGTCGGTTTGCTCTAACTGAAAATGACGCCCACAAGGCCCCGCCCATTCCCGTAGTCAATATGGCCGCCCTTGCTTCAGTCTGTGGAATTTCCCTCTAAGCCTCTAAGTCTCTAAGCCTCTAAACCTCTAAGCCAAGAGATGGCGATGTGGAGCCGTTCGGAAAATTGTCAAGCGTCACGATATAGGCTTTGAGAGGACTAGCAGGTGGGATTTAAAGACAGGTGGCTCATTCTTCCACATTGAAATTTTTTCTTTCTTTTGAAATTAAAATATAATTATGGAAGCCAGCATAATGGTTCAGGTCTTTAATTCCAGCACTTAAAAGGCAGAGTCTGAGACCAGTTTGGTCTATGCCAAGCTCTAGGACAGTCAGGGTTACACAGAGAAACCCTATCTCAAAAAACCAAAATATTAGCCGGGCTGTGGTGGCGCACGCCTTTAATCCCAGCACTCGGGAGGCAGAGGCAGGCGGATCTCTGTGAGTTCGAGGCCAGCCTGGTCTACAAGAGCTAGTTCCAGGACAGGCTCTAAAAAAGCTGCAGAGAAACCCTGTCTCGAAAAACCAAAAAAAAAAAAAAAAAAAAAAAAAACAAACCAAAATATTATATGTAAAATACATGGTCTCCCTACAGCGGTGAGACCGGGAAGTGGTGCCCTACACTACAGACTACAGTCTGGAGAGATGGCTCAGGGATCAAGAGCACTTGCTCCTTCTGCAGAGAACTTGAGTTGGATTCCCAGCATCCTTGTGGTTGTAACTCTGGTATCAGGGGATTCCATGTTCTCTCTGATCTCTGAAAGCAGCAGGCACGCATGTGGTGCTCATACATGTAGGCATTCATACATAAAGGAATGTTAAAATATCACATCATTTTCTTTTCCCTTTCTTCCCTCCAACCCTTCCCATAAAACATAAATCCCCACCAAATTCACAACCTTTACAGCCTGCTCAATCCATTTAATGCTCCCTGTCTAGATATGAATTCAAGGCTGCTATTGGATGTCAAAAGGGCCAGGTGAGATCTCCCCTTCCGTGCTGGCGTGTGTATTGATGCCCTCCTGTTCGTGCCTTTTTTATTTATTTTTAGTTTTTTGAGGCAGGGTTTCTCGGTGCAGCCCTGGATGTCCTGAGACTAGCTCTGTAGACCAGGCTGGCCCCGAGTTCAGAGATCCACCTGCCTCTGCCTTCAGAGTGCTGGGATGGATTATAGGCCTGCACCACCACTGACGGCTATCTTTTTTTAGATAGTCATGTCTTTGAGACTACATGGGTAGAACTCCCTGACATTTCTAAAGGCCTTCCATACATTTATTCAAATTTATACATAAACAACTTAAACATAAATACATGAACTATTTACAAAAATCATCCAGGGTTATGGTTTTCAATAACAAAAGGCAGAAGATTCATGTGCTTGCTTTTAATACATATTTATTTAGCTTTTTCGAGACAGGGCTTCTCTGTATAGCCCCGGCTGCTCCAGAGATCTTGTTTAAGGCATTAACATATGTATTGTGAGGAGGGAGCGTGCACAGCATGAGTATCACAGGACAAATTAAGTGAGATAGTTCTCTCTTTCCATCATGAAGGTTCTGGGGACCAAACCCAGGTTGTCAGGCTTGGCAACAAGTGCCTTTACCTGCAGAGCCATCTCACCAGCTGGAATTTCCCAATTTTTATCTCAACATCCACTTCCTCCATTGGTACGTAAATACCACCCACCAAATCCTGAAACCCTCCCAAAATAGCCCTCTAATACGTTATTTCCAGGATGGGGGCTGTGCCTCCGCTGCCTCAGACTGATGAGCAATTCCAGGCTGTGCTGGGATTACAGGCTGGGCCACCGTGCCTGACCATCACGCTGCTTCCCATCTTTTGTTTTGGTTTTTCGAGACAGGGTTTCACTGTAATTTTAGAGCCTGTCCTGGAACTAGCTCTTGTAGACCAGGATGGCCTCGAACTCACAGAGATCCGCCTGCCTCTGCCTCCCGAGTGTTGAGATTAAAGGTGTGTGCCACCACCGCCCGGCTTTGCTTCCCATCTTTTTGCCTTTTAGACAGTCTCTTCAGAACAGCTATTGCCCACACCAGTAAAAGATTAGGCTGAGACTGACCACCTCAGCATCAGGAATGGGATCTGACTGGTTCCTATCCCTGTCACTGCCCTGTAATGGATACAGTGTTGACCTTGTGATCCAAATCCATACAATCAGAGTGACAATATGACTTTTGGCAGAAACTGTAGAACCTTCATCCCTTCGTGCTCTGGACAATATGACATGGACATTTTAGCCCCAGTGGGTGAAGATGGAAGTCTTGAGGTCAGAGTCCATGGTCAGAGGGTACACGGCAGAGAAACAGAGTCAAACTTCTGCAGACACTGCAGGGTCAAACCTGAAGCTTTTGCTAATGACACCAAGTAGAGTGTGGTAGACAAAGCTTTGGCAGATGGAGGGAGCAGGAAGGATCAGGGTTTGAAATCCTTCAATTACACAACCAGTTCAAGGCCAATCAGAGAGAGATGGAGGAAGGGAGAGAGAAAGAGGTGATGGAAGGGAGGGAGGAAGGGAGGGAGGGAGGGAGGGAGGGAGGGAGGGAGGGAGGGAGGGAGGGAAGGAGGAGAGAAGGAAGGAGGGAAAAAGAGAAGGAGGGAGAGAGGAGGGAAGGAAGGAAGGAGGGAAGGAGAGAGGGAGGGAGGGAAGGAAGGAAGGGAGGGAAGGAGGGAGGAAGGGAGAAGGGAAAGAAGGAAAGGAAGGAAAAAGGAGAGAAGGAGAGAGAGAGGGAGGGAAGGAGGGAAGGAAGAAAGGAAGGAAAGAAGGAAGGAAGGAAGGAAGGGAGGGAGGGAGGGAGGGAGGGAGGGAGGGAGGAAGGGAGGGAGGGGGGAGAGAAGGAAGGAAGGAAAAAGGAGAGAAGGAAGGAGAGAGGAAGGGAAGGAGGGAAGGAGAGAGGGAGGGAGGGAGGGAAGAAGGGAGGAGGGAGGGAAGGAAGGAAAGGAGGAAGGGAGGGAAGGAGGGAAGGAAAGGAGGGAGGGAGGGAGGGCAGGGTGTGGGTGTATCGGGATGGCTCATGTGGCAACTGTGCGGCTGCTGAGTATGATAGCTTGAGTTGGAATTGTGGAACTGACATGGTAGGAGAAAATCTTTGATGGAGTTGTTCTCTGAACCCCACATGCATGCTGTTGCATGTGTGCCTCCTCCAACACATATAAATGAGTAATGATAAAAATCAACCACAGCCAGGTGGTGGTGGTGCACACCTTTAATCCCAGCACTTGGGAGGCAGAGGCAGGTGAATCTCTGTAAGTTTAAAGCCAATCTGGTCTACAAGAGCTAGTTCCAGGACAGGCTCTAAAACTACAGCAAACCCGGTCTCAAAAAAACCAAAAAAAAAAAAATCAACCACAAAAGCCTCATACATTACCACTTCTGTGTAGAACACTCAAGCACACGTTAAGAGCCCTGGTTCTTCCACAGGACAGGGGTTCAGTTCCCAGTGTCCACACCACGGCTCACAACTGCCTGAAAGTCCAATTCCAGGGGATCAGACACCTTCACACCAATACACATAAAATAACATTAAATAAATAATGAAGAGCTGGCTTTTGGAACCCATCTCCTATGGTGAGATGACTCTCTCAGCCTTGATGCAGTAGGGAGGAGCCCGGTTCTGCTTCAACTTGATATGCCAGGCTTTGTTGGGAGGTTTTACACTTTCTGAGGAGTGGATGGGGCGATGGGCAGGATTGAAGGGAGGTGGGGGGAGAGAAAAGGAGGAGAGGAGGGAGGGGAAACTGTGGTTGGTATGTAAAACAAAAAAAATTAAACAATCCTTTCATTGCCCATTAACCACTTGACAGACACTGGCACTCAAAATATATACTGGCTGTTACAACTAGGGCACCAGACTGTGAGAACCAGAGACAGAACCAGAGAGTAGAGGACCCTGTGGCGTGAGGGGGCTGAGTTGTTGCTAGTGCCAGCATTCAGCTTGACCTGAGTATAGCCAACTGGAATGGTGGCAGCCATAGCTGCCTGTCCTTCTGTAGCCATCCTCAAGAGTTTCTCAGCAAAATCAAACACAGTGGAAACTTGAATTTTTTTTCTTTTACTTTTTGAGACAGGGTTTCTCTCTGTAGCAGCCCCGGCTGTCCTGGAACTCACTCTGTAGACCAGGCTGGTCTTGAACTCACAGAGATCCGCCTGTCTCTGCGTACTGAGTGTTGGGATTAAAGGCTTGGAATGTGAAGCTTTACAACTGCCTCCCGGCACCAGTACTGGGAACATGCTTGAATTTTTAAGTTATTTATGGTTTGAAGGATCTTTCTCTTGTAGTTCAAGCAAGTCTGGAAGTCACTGAGTGACCCAGACTGGCCTCAAACTCAGACTGTTTCTGCTTCCTTGGGCACCTAAGTGGTCGGATGACAGTTTGAGTCACCATACTAGCTAGCACTGTCTTGTTTGTTCTGAGCAGATTTTGTTTTGTTTTGTTAGAGACGGAATCTGTGCACATATATGGTTGGCCTGGCTATGTAGACCAGGCTGGTCCCACACTCAGAGCTCCACCTGTTTCTGCCTCCTCTGCTGAGATCAAAACGTGTACCTATCCTAACTTCAAAACTTTATCTGTCCGAGGGGACGATCTTCCTGTACGGACCGGAGACTGATGCGTCCTCCTTGACTAGGAAATGGAGTTCTCTCAGCAGCTGGACCTGTTTCCTGAATGCAGAGTGATCCTTCTGTTATTTAAAGACGTAAAAAATGCAGGAGACTTGAGAAAAAAGGCCATGGAAGGAACTCTCAATGGCTCACTGATAAACCCTAATGTGATTGTCGATCCATTTCAGGTACTTGTGGCAGCAAACAAAGCCGTTCATCTCCACAAGCTGGGAAAAATGAAGACAAGAACTCTGTCTACTGAAATTATCTTCAACCTCTCCCCTAATAACAACATTTCAGAGGCTTTGAAAAAATTTGGCATCTCAGAAAGGGACACTTCAGTTCTGATTGTTTACATTGAGGAGGGAGATAAACAGATACACCAGCAACACCTAATATCTCAAGTGGAAGGCCAGCAGGTGCCTTTGGAAAGCCTTCCAGAAATCACAAAGTTCTCGGAAGTCAGAAAGGCGTATAAACTGTCACCACAAGAAGAGAGTATTGGGACATTATTGGATGCTATCATTTGTAGGATGTCAACAAAGGATGTTTTATAAGATTCCCAAAATACCAACACATGATCTCAGAGTTAACCATTAGCTGTTCTTTCCTGGTTATGAAATTAACATATTCATCACCAAAAAAGGGAAAAAGAAACTATATCAGCCTGCTTTTTCACTTCTTAGAGATAATTCCTGTCGAGGTATTTGTCATTGTCTTCTAGTTTTCTGTTTGTACTTCAACATATTTATTTTTTTATACAATTGAAATAAAAAGTGTAAGCACCTAATTATAAAAAAAAAAAAAACTTTATCTGTGTGTGTGCACATGTGAGGACAGCTTCAGGGACTCAGTTGTCTCTTTACACCATATGAGTCCCAGGATGAAACCCAGGCTGTCAGCCTTTGTACTAAGCTCATACAGCTATTGTGCCACCTTGAAAATGTAGATTCTGGTCTTTTAATGGTCACTGCAGCTGTACTGGTACAAACCGAGCAACACATGAACCTTCCGAAAGACTAGGGCTGATTTTCAAATGATGTTTTATTTGGATCTGGACGAGACAGGGACATTCTAGCAAACCAGAAAGCCCTGGGTAGGTGGCAGGCTGCATTCCCACCAGGAGAGGCTTAAGGGTGTGTGGGGAAAGGTATGGACTAGAGGCTCAGGCCGCTTCTCACTTCTTGGCTACATTGTCCTCTTTGGAACCTGCTTTGGAGGGAGCCCTGGAACTTTCCTCCGAGCCACTCTGAGAATGGAAGCTGAAGCCCGCGTTAGAGGTGGCATACGTGTAATAGGATTCTGAGGCCAAGATGTTGTTAATCTTCCAGCGTAACGAGGCCCAGGCCTCCACTATGTGGGGCCAGATGAGGCAGAAGATGATGTAGAAGACCACCAGGCCCACAAGCAGACTGCTGGACACCTGTGAGCACAGTACGGCAGTCATGGGTGTGCAGTGTAGGATGAACCCTCCCACCTAGTAGGGAAGCCTTTGACTGCCACTCACAATGACGATGAAGAGGGAACGCTTGCCGCTGAGCGGTAGCCCATGAATGTGCAGTACAAAGATGAGCTGGTAGTCACAGTATGTGCTGGTGTCTACTCCTCTGATGAGGGAATGGAATCCAGAATTGGGTTAAGTTCTGTGGCATCATCCCATGGAACAGTCTCAGATACCCTCTGCGTGCGCGTGCGCGTGCGCGTGCGCGCACACACACACACACACACACACACACACACACACACACCCGGACTACACGCTTGGCTTACCTATTGCTCACCAACAACTTGAGGAAGAATTCAGGCGCAAAGATGCTTCGGGGAATGATGTCATGGCACGGGGAGTTCTCTAAACACAGCCACCTAGGAGTCCAAGTATAGGCTGCTGCAACACTTCACTTCGGCAAGCACCAACTGAGTACAATCTCCACCTTCTCCAGGCTGTTTGTCCCTTTTAAGGGTGGTGCTTGGACTGAGCTAGGCCTGCACGCTACTGCAGAGCCACGCCCACTGTCAGAGTGCCTTCCAGGCACGGGTTCTCTCACTGAGTTGCTGCCTCAACCCCTTCACTGGTAAATGAAGCCAGAGCTCCCCCACTGAGCCACACCCCATCTCTAGTCTCCACCTTCTCCTGCCTATTCCACTCAAACAGGGATGCTGTCTGAGCACCTGCCAAGGGAACTGGCTGGTCCCTAACTGTCCGCTGCCTCATTGCCTCCACCTGCCAGTTCAGCCACCTGCTGGGCTGAGTGCCTACTGGGAGCCGCCTTCATTCCTCCATCCCACAAGCAGGGTCTGAACACAAGCTAGGCACAAACTCAGGTCTCGTCTCTTATTCCCTCTTGGTTATTGTTCAATAAACCTGAACTAAGGACGAACTTGGGTGCAGTTGGCTAATTTGTTCATTTGCCGCCTTGTGGTATCATGGCTTTCTTTTCGTTGACTCAAAGATGGTTATCAAGCCCTTACATGGTATCGAACTCCGCTAGAGTAGATTCATTCAGTAACAGCTCCATTTAACTGGCAATGGATGCTGACCATACATTGGTTTGTCCCATCTTCACTTTAAAAAAAAAAAGTTACATTGGGGCTGGAGAAATGGCTCAGAGGTTAAGAGCACTGCCTGTTCTTCCAGAGGTCCTGAGTTCAATTCTCAGCAACCACATGGTGGCTCACAACCATCTGTAATGAGATCTGGTACCCTCTTCTGGCCTGTAGGCATACATGGAGGCTGAACCCTGTGTACATAATAAATAAATCAAAAGAAAAAGGATAACAACCAAAAATTATATTTAAAAAGTTATATTGTGTCTATTCAAGAGCTGTGTAAACAGGGAGAGAGGCCCTTCGAGAGAGTAACAGCTTAGAATGGTCAGGACGGAAATGTAAGGCGATGTGCAGACGGAGGGTCAAAGAAGGGCGGGCAGAGGAGTCGACTGCCCTTCTGGAAAGACAGGGCGTGGATAACCTTGCTGAGAAAGGAGAGTGTGAGGCAAGGCCTGAGGACAGAATATGGGACCCAGGCTTCCGGCAGGGCCTCACTACACACATACAAAGGCTTGCCCTCCTTGGGAAGCATAAGCAGTGTGACTCCGGGAAAGCTCCTCAGAGACCACACTGGAGCACAGGGGAGCCGGGGGGGGGGAGGGGGGCTTGTGCAAAGAGCATGGCCGGAATTCCAGATAGCAGAGTCCAACAACCATCATTCTGAGACAAGGCAGAGCTACATAGTGAGACTCTGTGTAACGCCAAACCAAACCAACAAGGTACTGGGGAAGTGGCTCAGTTGGTAGAATGCTTGCCTGGCATTCACCAAGCTTAGCACCCCATAAAGTGGTCTGGGGGTGCACACCTGTAATCCCACAATTCAGGAGACAGAAATGGGAGAATGAGAACAAGGTCATCCTCAGCTAGATGGTAAATTCAAGGCCAGTCTGGGCTACATGAGAGGAGAGCACCAAAACCAAACCAAACCAACAAAAAAAAAAAAAAACCTGGAGGGCAGAACTCTTGGGACTTACTCAATTCCCGGGCTCTGGTAGTTCATTATGTAGAACTTCTTGTCCGGAGTGGTTGTTTCAACCTTTGTTGTCCAGATGCGACTATTGGTCCTGTGCAGGCCCCGATAATGTCAGGGTGGGTTGAGCACAACACAATTGTTGGCACCTAAGGGCGGGGCCCCGGTGGGCGGGGCTGGAGCCTTGGCCTATCTGTAGGTCTAATCTGGGACACTGGGTGGGTGGGTAAGCTTTGCAGCAAGAGCAGCAAGAGTCCCCTGTTTTACTGGAAGTGGGAGGGGAGACCCGCAGATGGGACCCAACTGTGAACAGGGGCCCCAGAGGGATTACTTGTCCAGCGGACTGTTGTAACGGTAGATTTCGTCTTCCGTGTAATCTCTGATGGTGTCCATTGTGGGACCACCACCCACCACCAGCAGCAAGTAACTGCAAAATGAAGAGGCAAACACGGACCACCTAGGCTCCTGAACCCTGCATCTCTCCCTTCCCATTTGTCAAGTACCTGCAGCCTCCAGCCAGCCTTTCCTCACCTGCCTAGGAAGCTGCCCGAAGCTCCCGTCACCATGTCTTGGATTAAGAAGAAGGGCTGAAACACTGTGGGTTGCAGAGGAGAAGAGGGGAAGAAATTAGCTTTGTCCAGAGGGGAGCAGGAAGCAAGTGGAGGGGGGACTTGGGGTTGGAGCAGAAGGTGATGGGCTGTGGCGAAGGGAATGCAGGAGGGAAGTGGCCAGGACAGGAGGGCAGTGGACATGGGAGAAGGGATGGGACACACAGTCACGATAGAGAAAGCACGGCATCTCGGGGTTCGACACCACACAGTCGAAATAGTGTTTGTTTAAGTCCCGGGAGTACATGATCGTGTAGGTGATGTCGAAGGCCAGGCGCTTGCCCGGGGGACAGCCGATTAACACAGGCACCATCAAATGACCCTGGGAAGGAAAAAAGACCTCCTGCTGGGGGGTGGCAACTCCAGCCCTGTGGCAACTCCACCCAACCTTCCACTCCCAATACCAGGCCCAGTACCCAAGTTTTAGTACTTGCATGGTTGCCCCAAGGTATGTGGTCTGGAAGCATTTTCCAGAGGATCCCAACACCTGTAGGTAGGAGTGGCTGATGCCATGGATCCTAAGGGCCAGGGTCCCATCCCCACACCCTCCCCCAGGCTTGGACCATACTTTGACCATCAAGGAAGTCTTCTTGAGGTTATATCCACTGAGGCCCTGATCATAGCAGACCTTTCTGTCCTTGACTGTAATCTGAGGAAAGGAAAGGAGAGGCTGAAGTAAAGGGGTATCCAAAAATGCCCTCGGATCCAGAGACATTGGAAGACCTGATAACTGGGGCTCAGAGGGGGCTAATAAGATCTATGGCTTTCCACTGACTGTGCAGAGGACCAGAGGGACAGCACCCGTGCTCCTCTCTGGCCTCCTCACCTTGTAGAGCACTGCTTTGCGATTAATAAGGACCTCCTGATTCACAGATGCATGAAGGCAGTCGGGATCAGCCACTGCCACAGCCACTGCCAAATTCTTCGCCATCAGGTAGCTAGAGCCTGTCAGGGGAAGTGGGAGGGGCTTGAAGCCTGGAACCCACCCCCAGAGGCTCCAGGCCCCACCCCTCGGTTGCCAAGTAGGCAACCCGCCCACAGACCAGTGCCGCCGTTGAGCTGTGAGGTGTCCCCGTGCGACGACAGGAAGACGGTGAAGCTAAACGAGTTGCCCTTGTCCAGGAAGACAGTCTTGGGCAGCCCGTGGTCTTTGGAGATGTTGTAGAGCTTTTGGTAGCTGCTCATGTCGATATACATGCCTTCCGTTGCCAGCCAGTTGCTGGACAGGTAGAAGTAGTAATCCTGGAAGCACCAGGTGGTCAGCCAGTGGACGCTGGATGGGACGCCAGCATCTCAGTGCTGTCCTTCCACCAATTCCCAACCCGTCCACCTACCTTGAACTGTGTTTTGTGTTCCCACCAGCGCCAAGTGGGATCATGCACAGGGTCCGCGTAGGGCTGTGGGATGGTCAGACACCATGAGGTGACTGGGAGGAGGCAGACAGCTAGCTCTAGGATTGGGTTCTGCTCATAGCCAGAGTAGGAGCTGAACCCCAGCCCACCCCAATACCCGGCTTCCTCTGTCTTGCGAGCTTGTCTCGGGGCCAGAAACCTTGCTTGTGTTTCCAAAGAAGCAGCCAGGATTACAGACCAACCCAGCCCTCACACACAGCTTTTTCTGTGGGTGCCGTGATTCGTACTCAGGGTTTGTGCATCATCTCCCCGGTCTCTTGTTTTGTTCTATGTCTGATTGGTTTCGGGTTTTTTGTTGTTGTTTCTTTTATTAATTTTATTTTATTGATACAGGGTCTCACTACATAGCCTTGGCTGTCCTCCAGCTCACTATGTAGACCAGGCTGCCGCAAACTCAAGAGTTCTGTCTGCCTCTGCTTCTAGGGTGCTCTGATAAGGTATAAAGGCTGGACCCTCACATCAGCCCTCCCCCCCACATTCACACACACAAACAACTTTTTTTGTTGTTTTTTGTTTTTTTTTCAAGACAGGGTTTCTCTGTAGCTTTGGAGCCTGTCCTGGAACTAGCTCTTATAGACCAGGCTGGTCTCAAACTCACAGAAATCCGCCTGCCTCTGCCTCTGCCTCCAGAGCACTGGGATTAAAGGCGTGTGCGACCACCGCCGTGCACTTTTTTTTTTAATGGCAGGGTCTCATGTAGTCAAGGCTGGTCTTGAACTTCTAATCTCTGAGCTTTCTGCCTCCACCTCCAAAGTGCTGAGACTATAGGCATGGGCCAGCATGTGTAACCTAAACCTGGCTTCTTGACTTTTAATCCAAGGGCCTCACCCTTAAGAACCACTCTGAAGTCCAGCTCAAACCTTTTGCCTCTGCCCCTTCACCCTCTGTATGTTTGGACTTCAGGCTCTAATCTGGCTGCACTACCCTGTCAAGCTCACCCCTCCAGGTACCCACCTTGTCATACTTGGAGTGAAGCCACAGCAGGTAATAGACAAGTCCTTGATATACAGCAAGTGTCTTATTATTGTGGAAGCCCTGGGACTCGGAGACCAGAGGTGGTGGAGCACGGTAGATCTCCTGACGTGCAAGATGCTGTGTTTTGGGCAGGTCACGTAGACGCATCACCTTGAAAGGGCAGATGTTGGAGAAGGCGACCATCCTACGGTCCCTGGGCAGCAGTGGGCAGTGGGCATACAAGGGGAGATAGATGCTGATACCTCTGGAATATCGGGAGCGTCCCCAGATCTTTTTTTCCCCACTTCTGAGTTGCTGGTTCCCTAAATTTATCCTGGCTTATAGCAAACTCTGTTCAGACCCTCATGTTCAGCACTCTCTGAGCACACTCTGTTGGCTGTCTCTCAGATGAGAGCCGCCTCCTCCACCTTCAGTTCCCCGAGGATCTCTACTGAATGTCTTCTCCACTCAGCCCAGTTAGGTCCCTTGCCTTGCTTCCACCCCAACCAACCGCCATGTGCTTGTCTGGTTCCACCCTCTGCAGGTCTTTAGAAGCCCCCTCCCCCAGTCTCACTAGTAGCCCAGAGTAGCCTTGAACTGCAAATTCTTTTGTAACCTTGCTCTTACTGAGATTGCATCGGCCATTGCTGGAGTCTGTCGGTTGCTGAAGGAATAGACGCCGGTCCTCTTTAGGGCTTAGGGCTGTCTCCTCTAAGCTCCCTTTCCCACTTCCTCCTCATAATTCCCCTGCACCCTCTCACCATGGCCCCCTCCTCCCTGATGACCAGCTGCACCACATTCTTCCTTTGAGCTTTGCTCCATGCAGGGCACCCATGCATCTGCATCCCAGGTGATCCTTAGGGTGTCTCTTGCTCCTGCCCCTTGCCTGGGAGCTGTCAGACCTCTTTAAGGACCCCTTCTTCTCACCCATCCTTCAGCAGTATCTGGGGGTTGTTCTGGTCAAACAGCAGCACCTGCGCCACGGGCAAGACCCTCTTGACCAATCGTTTATTCCCGGGGGCTTGAAGAAATACCAGCTGGGGCAGAAGCAGGCAGGTAAGCTGGTGGGAACCTCCTTGTGGTCCCCACCTGCGCCCCATCTCCACCCTACCCTCCACCACCATCAGCTACCTGGTAGAGCTCCCCATCTTCATAGAAGACGGAGACCAGGAACTCTTGGTCTGCATAGAGGGAAGACTGCTGCATCTTCTGCAGGTTAAAGAAGATGCTCCAGCCTCTGGATGGGACCAGGCGGTAGACATCATAGCCACCTTCCAGGAAGTACCAGATCTGTGGACCAGCAGTCATTATAGATGGGCTATGGAAAAAAAAAAACCTCTCACCCTCCCTACTCTCCCACTGTGCTGTGTGTCTTTGGAAAAAAATCTCCTATCCTCTCTGAGTTCCAGGGCCCAGTTACAGATAGAGCTTCTACTGACATTATCTTGGGATCCCTTAAGGGTGTTCACCCTGACAGGGCAGGAGGGTTTGGCGGTGAACAAGGAGGGCTTGGGGAGAACGACAGGGTAGCTCACCTCATCTGTTTCTGTAACAAAAGCCATGTCTCCTTGGTAAGAGTTGACCATGTATTTGATGGTGGAGTTCCTGGGGAAGTCCGCCAGAAAAATGAAGTGTAACCTGTTGTAGCTGGAAAGACAGAGAGAGGGAGCTCAGAGAATGGGGACAGGCCGGTGTTCTTGGATGCCTGCATCTCCCATAGCCTAGCACAGGACTCGCTGTCTGTCTGCAGGCACTGTAGACAATAGTGAAGGGACCCCTAATGCCAGTGTCAGCTTCCACCATGCATTGGAGTGTCATTGTGCCCTTGGATCCCCATCTTCTTTTCTCTGATCTTTTGGGATCCCAGGACCCAGCTCTCTGGCCTAGGACTTCAATAAAAGCACCATCTTGCCTACAAATGAAGTCCCAATGTCATACAATCTGAGCCCTGGATCCAGACATGCCTGAAGCTGACTCTCGATCTTTTTAAATGTAAGTCAATAGATTCTTTGTGCTTAAATAATTTTTTAAAGATTTATTCATTATGTATAGAATGTTCTTCCTGCAGGCCACAAGAGGGCACCAGATTTCATTACAGATGGTTGTGAGCCACCATGTGGTTGCTGGGACTTGAACTGAGAACCTCTGGATGAGCAGTCAGTGCTCTTAACCTCTGAGCCATCTCTCCAGCCCTCTTCCCCCCCCCCCTTTTTTTTAGTTTTTTCATGACAGGGTTTCTCCGTGTAGCCCTGGCTGTACTTGCTCTATAGACCAGGCTGGCCTTGAACTCAGAGATCCTCCCATCTCTGCCTTCCAAATCCTGGGATTAAAGGCATACACAACCACTGCTCGCTTTTCCTGCTCTTACAGGTAGGGTCCAAGTACCCTCTGACTCCAGCTCCAGGGTTTCTAATGCCCTCTTCTGGCATCCATGGATACCTACACTCCTATGTGTAGGTCACCACACAGACACACACACATACACATAATGAAAATAAAATAAAACTTTACTGGGCATTATGGCACATGTCTTTAATCTCAAGCACTGGACAGAAGCAGAGGCAGATGGATCTCTGTGAGTTCAAGGCCATCCTGGTCTACAAAGTGAGTTCCAGGACAGCAAGGGCTACATAGTGATATCTGTCTCAAAAACAAACAAATAAAAATTATTTATATAAGTAAATGTGTGGGTGGGGTCCCTGGGGAGATGGCTTATGCCTACCTTTGCAGGATGAAGTTACCCCAGATGTACAGCATATTGTTGAATGTGTTGAAGAACACGCCCCTTGGATTCATCAAACTGCTGGAGTAGGTCTCTGTCCCATCTAGCACCAGGAACTCCAAATCCTGAGCTGAGCACAGCAAAGAAAGAAAGGGCGCGGTGTGGAGGGGGAGCATACACAGTCGCCTGGGCTCTTCCTGGCCACTGCCCACCCCAGAACCCACGCTCACCCTCTAGTCCTACCTTCTGGGATGAACTTTGGTAGTGTGTAGAGAATGGTCATGGTCTGGTTCTCTACAAGGAGGAAAGCAACACTCTGAGAGCCGAAGACCTCTCCATATCTAATGGAGGCACAGTTGCCAGCTCTGCAATCCTCACACACAACTGCGTAGGCAACTGGGCAAGGGGGCACTTTAACCCCAGCACTCAGGAGGGAGAGACATGTGCGTCTTTGTGAGTTCAAGGACAGCCTGGTCTAGATGAGGAGCTCCAGGCCAGTTAGGGCAACATAATGAGACCTTGTTTCAAAAAGTAAATGAATAAATACAGATTTTCACCCATCTTAAAGATTCTACTGACTTTCCATTTAGGGTTGATTTATTATATTTAGTGTGTGTGTGTGTATGTGTGTGTGTGTGTGCGCACGCGCGCACGCCCATGTGTGTACAAATGCACATCCCACAACAACAGATAACAACTTCCAGGAGTCAGTTCTCTCCTTCCACTGTGTGGGTCCTGAGAACTGAGCTTAGGTTGTTGGGCTTGGAGGCGAGTGACTGTTCCCACCAAGTCATCTTGCTGACCCTGAGCTATAGAGATGAATACTTGGCATTGGTATGGATCGTAATCTATTGATACAAATTTAAGGCCAATTTTGTTATATTTCTGCTCTTGATTAAGGTATTGTGTTTGTACAGCACATTTAAAAACGTCATGTATAATTAAGAAATACAGGTCAGTAGACAGTCTTCTATAACAGTCAAGCTTGTAGTCTTGTTTTTTTAGGTTTTTCTAGTTGTACAGAGATATATTTCAGATGGATAGATATGCTTCAGATCTTTCGAAGACTAACAGAACATAGCATTTAAAATGTTTAAGAACTTAGGGCTTTTCATGACAATGAGACACAACTACTTTTGGCAGCACCAAGCTACTTCAAGAGGATGGTGGACATTGAAGAGGCTCCTTATGGAGTTTGTTAGCCATTTTGGCAAGAAACTGCTCTTGACTGGACTGCTTGATGTTATGCTGTATGAAATGGATATGCAGGATCCACAGAAAAATGACTGCTGAACCTGCCTAAATGTGACACAGTCCTTTACGGTACTCGTTTCATGAAAGAGTCTGCTAGACATTCTGCGGGATACAGAAAAAAGTGACTGACAAACTGCCAATATAGGTGGAAATGTCTGAAATTTCCTGATTCATGGAAAGATCTGCCAGATGCTATGGGCCTGTAGGCTAAAGACTGGGTGCCCCAGGATACAAAAGAACTTTGGGTGACTGTCTAGGCAGCAAGATGTCCCTGTCAATTTTGGAGTTTTGGAAGTTGCTTACAATGCACTTTCTGCTTACTTAGGTAATATTTTGTCCTTGTGGAGTCTTTGATGGAGTTGAGAATAGATAGTTATTATTATAGTTTTCCTTAGTTATGATAAAAGATAAAGTATATATAAATATTTTAACTGTAATTCTTGCTTGATACCTGTTTTGTTATATGTAATTTAACTTTGTTAATGTTAAAATCTTCCTTTTTATTTAGACAGAAAAGAAGAGATGATGTGGGATTCCCCTCTGTGTCCTTTGAATATCATTGGTTAACAAAGAAGCTGATTTGGGCCTATTGCAGCGCAGAACAGAGCAAGGCAGGAATTCCAGGCAGATAGAGGATGAAAAGAGGCAAAGTAAGAGAGAAGCCATGTAGTTGCCACAGGAGACAGACGCTGAATGGAACCTTACCGAGTTGCAACACACAGACTAACAGAAATGGGTTAATTTAAGATATAAGAACTAGTCAATAAGAAGTGTAAGCTAATAGGCCAAGCAGTGCTGTAATAATACAGTTTCTGTGTGGTTATTTGGGTCTGGGTGGCCAGGACTGAACTAGCAGTTTCCATCAACATCCCAGAATATTATCAATATCATTGTGTGCGTGTGTGTGTGTGTGTGTGTGTGTGTGTGTGTGTGTTCCAGATCCAGCTTCTGTTCCCCTCTTTATTCTTCCTCCTTGTCTCCGAGATACGCAGGCTTCCCCAGCCCACTCTAAGAGCTAAGAGCAGAGTGTTTGGTATGGACATACTACCCACAGTCTAGGCTCTTACATGTGCCCTCCTGACCTCCAGGCAACCTGATTACCTGTGTTAAAGTTGAGTAGGTAAAAGACGTTAGCAGAAGCTGAGAAGCCCTCCACTAACAACAGCAAGGCCTTCTCATCAGCAATGTATGTAGCCCAATTGATGGAGCACTTTGAACCTGTTGGGAGAGAGCAGAAACGAAAGCAATCCAGGCCATGATCTCTTCCCCAGAACTCTTCTCACCCTCCTCAGAGGCCTCCCACCCTCCAACCCTGATCCCCCCAAAAAGTGAGTACCTGGTAACCTATCACACATTGACCAGCCATCCGGCACCATCTGGAAGGACACGATGCCATCTGTGGATCAAATCAGGTCCCATATTCAGGCCCTTTTTAGTCCACCAGCATCTGTAGGGCATCCCACCAACCAGCACCTTATCAGCATCCCCACACATTGAAACTCTTAGTTCAGGGAGTCTAAGGACTAGGTCTGCCTTCCAGCTTTCTCATCTCTGCACTGATATAGGGTCTCAGAAATGTTCTTAGATTTAGCAATGTGGCCAATGGAAGCCAATCCTAGTGCAGCCCGTGGCTGGGAGTTAGGGTTACTGAAGCAAGGTGTGGTGGTGCACACTGGGGATCCCAGCTCTCACTCACTGCTAGACTCCATGCAAGGCATGGTTTGCATGCCTGTCTGTCTGGGTACTACCTGGGTGCCTGGTGCTAGAGGAGGCCAAAAGAGAACTTCAGAATGTTCTGGTGGAAGCTGCACCTCAATCCCCCTCCCCCATCTCTCTCTCCCCAAACCCTATCTTATCTCTGAAAGCCCTTCAAATTTGGCTCCTCCCACTGAGATGTTCAAGACCACTCCCACAGAGTATTTAAACTGCTCCCCAGAAAACAAACATGCGGTTTTTTGGTATCTCTTCCCCATCTCCTCTCTGGGGGGCCAGAAAATTATCTGGGAGTGTTTTACCCATTAAACCCGGGCTTTTCCTAATTCAGTTTGATTCAGCCTGATTCGGCTTGCTGTGTTGGTGGTGAGGCTTATTGTGGTGCAAACTCTCCATCTGGAGGTTCCACCGAGGAGCTGATTTTCCCTACCAGGCCCTGGGCCTCATGGTGGCCAAACACCCTTCTACCACACACCTGCTCTTCACCAGACTAAGAACCCTTTCAGCTGGGTAAGTTGTTCTTCCAAGTCATTGCCTTAGAAGCCTGGGGCCTCCTCTCATTTTTGGGGTGTCCTGACAAAGACGGGGCTGTGCCAGGCCCCCAATCCATTACCGGAGCAAAGACCTGCCTTTGTTTCACGGGACCGTTCTTGAGAAGACATTCTGTTCAAGTAAATATCCCACACACCCTTTTTTTGACCCAAAGCCTATCGCAGTGGACGCATTGCATTAGGCTTCGGGTCCCAGTATAGACTTGAGAAATGGGCACCTGCAATTCAAAGCCAGATCCCCAAACATCTGTGGGGTGTCTTCTACAAAATCTACTCAATTGGGGCTGACATCATACTTCCTGAACGCCTGATTTCTCTGTCTAAGACCACTAAGTCCTGACCACGACATGCTCTTGATAACCAATCAAGACAGCCACCAGAAGGAAACTTAGAATTTTCTATCCTCTACAATCTTGAAAATTTTTGTCGGAGTAAAGTTAAGCGCCTTCCACAGGTTTGGGGTTCTGCATTCTCACCCTCCCTACAGCAGCCAGTGTCCATGGCTAGGGTCGGGGCACCTCCAGATTTGCCTACCTGGGAACTGGGACCCTGAAATTCTGCTCTAACCATGCCAGAGACATGGGCCCCTCCCTCATTCCCCTCAACCCTGCTTACCCATCCCCCTCCTACTTGCCACAGGTTCCTTCAGGTGACCAACATTTCCCACATCCTCCCTCTATCCTCCCTCATCCCTTCTTCCCCTCTGGGAAAAGGTCCAAAGACCAAATTCCTCCTCCTTTTTACCCACCCTTCCTGTTCTCCCCTCCCTCCTCCTACCCCTTATCCCCCACCAATGCCACAAGCTACATCCAGATCCCCTTCTATACTCTGGCCTAACTCCCCCTCTGCTCCAGTCCTCCCAGATGTCTTCTCATGCCCAGTCTCGCCAGACTGCCCTCCTCTGCCCTCTCTGAGAGGTAGCTGGAGCCCATGGAATTGTTCAAGTCCACGTTCCAGTCTCTCTTCAGGACTTCTCACAAATAGAAAAGTGGCCGGGTTCCTTGGACTGCTAATCCTTTTGTTTATATCAAGGAGTTTTGCAATCTGTCCCGGGCCTATCTGACCTGGCATGACCTCTCTGCCATCCATGGCCTAAACTCTCACTCCCAAGGAGTGAGAGGTCCTGTTCAGGCAACAGCTCGACAGCGTGCAAACCAGACCCACCTAGGGGACAGTGTGGTCCCTTTGGGTGACATGGCAGTGCCAGTTACAAAGCCCTACTGGGACTACCAACTGGGTCAAAGTGGCCATCGGAGGACAGACCTCACAGTTTGTTGCCTCCTGCATGGAAATGGTCTCAGTTGTTGATTTTGATGAACTCTGAGAGATTACACAGCTAGCTGACACACACCTGACTATTTTTCTAAATCACGGACGAGAGTCCATGGTTTAATGTACAGAACCACGGCTCTGGCTACCCATTTCATTTCTCAGTCAGCACCAGATACCAGAAAGAAATTAAAAAAGGCTGAGGAGGGTCTCCAAACTCCCACACAGGTATTGGTGAAAATGGTTTTCAGAATTTGTCATGACTGAGACGAGGCACCTGAGTCCTCCTGTTAGACAAGGCCGCAACAGAAGGCTATGCCCAAGCCCGAGCCTTAGCAGCTGCCCTGAGGGGCCCCCACAAGTCAACTCAACCAGAAGCCTGCTTCAAATGCAGCCAGGAGGCTCACTAGCCACGCTATTGCCCTGCCCCCCAGTCGAGGCTATGCAGTCTGCCTTCTGTGGACAGCCTGGACACTGGCCATCAGAATGTCTCCATGTGGGCTAGTTGTCTATGCCACACCACAGAGGCCAGCCTCACCAGTACTGGCATCTGAGACTCTTCCAACCTTTGAACTACACAGCCTGGTGGAAAACTGGCGTGACTGAGACTTGATGACCCCCATTGACTTCTCTGAGCCTGGGGTAATGCTGCAGGCAGCAGGTGAGTCTTTTGATTGTCTACTGGACACGGCAGCTTCTTACTCTGTTTTAACATCTCACTGGGATCCTAAAGTTCCCTTGTCGACTTCTGTCATGGGGGTAGATGGGACCCGCTCCTTCCCACTTAAGACCCTGTCCCTTCCTGCATTCTTGCAGGGCAATTCTTCTCACACTCTTTCCTGGTTATACCTGCTTGCCCTGCACCCCTACTTGGTGGTCATATTCTCAGCCACTTTAGGGCCACACTCACCTTGGCCCCCACACCCTCTCCTGAGCCCCCACTTTCTTCTCCCCTTAATAGCTTCACAAGTTCCTACCCCAGACTGTCCTTCCCGAATCCAGTGGATCCCCAAGGATGGGATACCACAGCTCCAGTGTGCTGCTCACCACCAGTTCTAATTCACCTCAAGGACCCTTCTTCCTTCCCTTCCAGACCCCAGTTTCCTATTTCTGAAGTGCCTTCTTTACTGTCCCCTTACAGCTTGACTCATACTTCCTCTTTGCCTTCACCTGAGAGGACCCTGACACCCGGTGGTCCTCTAGACAGATTACATGAGCTGTTCACCGTCAGGGTTTTTGAGACAACCCCCATTTCTTTGGCCAATCTCTGGTTTAGATCTCTCCATCTTTGACCCCAGAACTAGCACACACCCTATGTAGACCAGAATGGCCTTGAATCCTGCATGCCATGCACACATGAGGAGGTCAGAAGGACCACTTGTGGGATGAGTTGGCTCTTTTCTTCCATCATGTGGGCCCCACCCAGGGATTGAATTCAAGTCCTCAGGCTGAGCAAGTGATTTCCCTGCTGAGCCATCTCATGGCCCTTTATGTGTTTTGCTCTATTTACTATGTGACTGGTCTCTCCAGCTAGCTTTTGTGCTTTATTTTGAGATAAGGGTCTCACTGTAGCCTTGCCTGGCCTTGAACTTCTGATGCTCCCACCTCCACTTCCCGTGTGCTGGGACTGCAAGCGAGCATTGCTCCATCCAGCTCTGCTGCCCTGATTTTTGAGTTGGGTTCCTGTCCCTTAAAGCCAAAGACTTCATAGAAAGAACCTAACACTGTTCAAGTCCGATCTCCACACACGCAGGTCCATGTCCACACACATGGAACAACCCTGAGCCTGCCACCTCTCCTGAGGACACATGGCAAGGAACAGGAACCCTCGGTGAAAGAGTGTAGAGACTGTCTTCTGAGTTTCCAAAACACACAGGCTTTTACCTGTGATGGTCCCGAAGTGAATGTAACCTTCATGCTTGCCAGTGGTGAGGGCCAGGATGTACTCAGAGCCATTGCCACTGACGAATACAGGGCACAGTTTCTTGATGCACTCGTTGGCCAGGACACGAACCCAGCTGCCTAGGGGGGCAAGCATGGGCAAGCAAAACCAGGTGGTCAGGCTGGTCCTTGGACCCCCAGTCCCCTTCCTTCCAATCTTGCAAACCTATTACTGTCCTCTTAGCCTGGAGCAACATGTCAGTGTGGTATTGGGGTCTCTAGAGCAGCACATGTCATTGTTGTGACCCCTTCCCTCATCCTTACCTCTGAGTCCTAGTCCTGCTATGACCAGCTTTGGTTTTACGAGACAGGGTCTTACATTGTAACCTTAGCTGGGTCAAACCTCCTATGTAGTCTAGGAGGATCTCAAACTCTCCAGCTACCTGCTGCAGCTACCCAGACGATGAGATGTCAGGTGCATACCAGCACATGTGCTGTCCATGAGGTCTAGCTGGGCTCACCCCTCCCTTGTGCCTCCCTGGTTCTGAACTGAGTGTTCAAACAAGAGACCCTCCCAGCTTGTAGCCACTCATAAAAAGGTTCCCTGGGACTACTAAGGGACAGAGAAATGACAGTAGCTGGGTATAGGTAAGAATCACCATGGGTCATCAAGGAGACCAAGGGTTACAATGAGTCCCTGGGTAGACACACTGATGCCTAAAGCCATAATGCTCATGGACAAACCCCATTTGAGAGAAAGAGAGAGAGAGAGAGAGAGAGAGAGAGAGAGAGAGAGAGAGAGAGAGAGAGAAAGAGAGAGAGAGGAAATTAAAGCCGTTCTCACTAAGTTTCCCAGGCTTTCTGGAATCTAATTGCCCAGAACTAGAGATTCTCAAGTGCTAGAATCACAGAGGACTGCAACACTGCCCCCCATGTGTGTGCTCCCCCATCTCCAGGGTCTCACAGACCCAGATTCACCTTCAATATAGCCGAGAATGAATCTGATCCCCTGCCTCTGTCTCGCAAGTGTTGGGATGACAGGTGCATGCCATAATGATACCTGGACATTCTCCTTTCTATTCAACGTTCTTCTTGGTTTTGTTTCTCTAACCCCCACATCTTCCCCAGCCCTCCCATCCCCAGCCCAGTTTTCTCACTGCTGCTGTGGCTATTATCGAAGAGCGTAGTGTATCTGCCTGTGAAATAGTAGACGAGTTGGTTCTGTCGAATGAAGAGCGTGCTCTCGGTGGCAATAGCATCATGAATGGTGGCTGAGAACTGGAGCATGGGGCAGTAGTAGGAGCCAACCCAGCAACTGTCAATGCTCAGCTGCAGAGGGGCAGAGAACAGGTGAGCCACGTGGTTGAGGACTCAGCCTCCAAGCCCTGTCTCGGGGAAAGTGTTCTTTTGTTGTTGTTGTTTGTCTTTTGAAACATGTTGTGGGAAAATTGTGCACTGTGTGAAGATGTGTTGTTGTTATTGGTGTAATAAAAAGCTAAACAGCCAAGAGCTAGGCAGGAGAGTATAGGCAGGAATTCTGGGTAAGAGAACTCAGGGAAGAAGAAAGCAGAATTTTCCAGCCAGATACAGAGAGGAAGCAGGAAGTGAGGTATGAGGGGGAGGTAACAAGCCAGATGGCAGAATATAGATATAAAAATTATTGGATAATTTGAGTTATAAGAGCTAGTTAGGAATAAGCCTAAGCTAAAGCCAGCATCCATAATTATTAAGTCTCCGTGTCATTATTTGGGAGCTGGCTGGTGGTACAAAGACTTATTATATACGGCACTCAATGTGGGGCCACATATATCCACATAAATTCTAAAAAATCTAGAAAAAGGGTCTTAACATGGAGTCAGACATGGCTTCCTGGCCTGGTTGACAAAGGTCTTTCAAGTAGGCTCAGTACCCATGACTTACATGCAGCTCTTTTAAGAGGCCCTGCTACGGCTGGCAGTGGTGTCACATGCCTTTAATTCCAGCACTGGGGAGGCAGAGACAGGTCAATCTCTGTGAGTTCAAAGCCAGCCTGGTCCACAGAGTGAGTTCCAGGAAGGCTCCAAAGTTACAGAGAAACCCTGTCTCAAAAAAAGCACAAATAAATAAACAAGAAAAGAGAGAGAGAGAGAGAGAGAGAGAGAGAGAGAGAGAGAGAGAGAGAGAGAGAGAAAGAAATTACGAAAGAAAGCGAGCCTGCTATGCAGCAGAGCATGAATGGTTCCCTACCCGTGGGAGCCCAGATAGAATAGAAATGCCTGTGTCAACACAGACACAAAAGTTTCCCAGAGCTGGGTTAGCATGGCTGAGACTCTAGACAGACAAAGAGGGTGCAGCCAGCCAACAACACCATGTGCTAAGCTAGTCATGCTGCTGAGGCCCTAACAGCTTATATATAGCACATGAGTTTGGACCTTAAATGGTGCTTTGTGAATTTTAATTCTTTAAATGCTAATAAACAGAAAATGCCAACTGCTGAGAGACATTAGATTGTGAAAGGAACTGCTAAATTAAACCAACTTACATACTCTAGGGATGTCTTGACTTCAAAATAAAAATCAGGATATGTGTTTTGTTGGGGGAGAGGATGTGCTTTTGTTTCCACAGAAATGAAAAGCTATAGATTTCTTTTTTTTGTTTGTTTTTTTTTTTTGTTTTGTTTTGTTTTTCGAGACAGGGTTTCTCTGCAGCTTTAGAGCCTGTCCTGGAGCTAGCTCTTGTAGACCAGGCTGGTCTCGAACTCACAGAGATCCGCCTGCCTCTGCCTCCCAAGTGCTGGGATTAAAGGCGTGCGCCACCATCGCCCGGCTATAGATTTCTTTAAAATTAATAAAGATCGGATTTGACGGTGGGGGGGACTTCCAGAGGTTTTGGCTACAGACATAAGGGGAAAAGCCATAAAAGACTACAGAGCAGGTGATGTGTATACTGATCCATCTATATGGGAACAGCTCTGACTGGATGGGACATGACAAATCTTCTTGGCTACAGAACCCTCATGACGTCCTATGGCATGTATGGAGATTTATATTACAGTTTGCTTATACAGTCCAAACAGACTTATCAAGTTGATGGACGCCTTTTACCTGCTCAAACATGAAACAAACAAATCATCTTTACATAGTCTCCTCAACAATCTGCATCCAGAACAACTTCAAAGCAGCTAGCTGAGATGGTCCAGCCTTACAGACTACACAGCCAGGACTTCAGAGAAGCCCTGCACTTTCCCAACACACAGAGACTAGCTAACTAACTAACTAATAAAAAAGCTAGCTCTCCCAGGACTTGACCATTATCCCAATTTTCTCAAGGTCCCCTAAAAATGTCATCATCCCCAGACAACAGGATGCAGTCTAGAGGGCATGGTGCCCATATTCCCAAGAGGTGGGGTAGGTAGTTTTTGGTCATTTGGTGAGTTATGAAGTGTTGGTTGCAAGTTGTTATTGGGCATAATCAGAGAGGAAACTAAGCAAAGGAGATTAGATTCAGGGATCTCATTATGAAAAGAAAAAAGGGGTAGGAGATTATAGGGAAAAAGGGTAGATTATTGAATCTACTATTTTTTAATAGATTTTGTTGAGCTATACATTTTTCTCTGCTCCCCTCCCTTTTGAATCTACTTTTGAACTAATAAAATCCTACTAATCTCAAATATTTTAATTGGTTTTGATTTTTGTATATTGATAGAAATGTAAGACTTTTTGTTAGAACATACTATATATATGTTTCTGCTCTTTTTTTTTCTTTTTTGGCCTTTTCATGACAGGGATTCTCTGTAGCTTTGGAGCCTTTGGAGCCTATCCTGGAACTCATTCTGTAGAACAAGCTGGTCTTGAACTCACGGAGATCCACCTGTCTTTGCCAACCAAGTACTGGGATTAAAGGCATGTGCCACCACTGCCCAGCATGTTTTAATCTTCTTTCTACAATAACATATTGTACCTATGTAGCTCATTTAAAAATAATGTAAAGTTCGACTTCTTGAAAATTATTATCATAAACTATAAGATAATTAAGAAATGTAAGTTATTAGTTAACTATCATTAACAATCAAATTTGTGACCATGTTAGGTATGTTTTCAAGGTCAAACAGAAATATATTTTAGATAGATAGATGGTCTTCAAACACTTCAGAGGCCTACAGAATATGGCATTTAAGATGTTTTAATAACATAGGCTTGTCATGACAAGAGACACATCTGCTCCTATCAGCACCAATTTACTACAAAAAATAATGATGGGCATCGAAGAGCCTCCATATGGAGTTTGCTTTCTTCAACCACCTGTGACTTTAGCTCCAGGAGATCCAATTCCAGTGCTATCTCCTGGCCTCCTTTGTTACTCACTCACACATATACAGGACATTTTTAAAATGAACTTGTTTCCTTGCATTAAATTTTTTTTCATAGCCTGTTGCTGAAGATTGGGCATATCTTTGGGGTCCCATTCTGTAGCCCCACACCCCATCCAAGGTCTGCCTGGCATCACTCACCTCAATGAGAGAGTAGTCCTGGAAATTAGTGTCTGAAAGCAAAATGACCTTTTCATTTTCAATTCCTCCAAGGATGAGCACAGGTGAATGGTTTACAGTGTACCACAGGGGTCTCGATTTTGAACGACTGAAGAGAGCACTCTTCACCATAGAGCTCTGTCAGAGGACCAGAAATGCCGTTTAGCCTTCCCTTACCTGATCACACACACACACCAAAGCCTCTGTAGTTTGCTCCCACCTCCCTAACTCACTCCCGCCACTCTAGCCCAGTCTGATCAGGGGCCTCTTCCTTTTCAGCTCACCCCAGGTGCTTTGCACCAGATGCCTCTTTATTCCTTTTCCTTCTTTCATTCTCCTTTTTTATTTAACTTTATTTTATGTGCATTGATGTGAAGGTATCAGATCCCTTGGAACTGGAGTAACAGACAATTGTGAGCTGCCATGTGGGTGCTGGGAATTGAAACCAGGTCCTCTGCAAGAACAGTCAGTGCTCTGACCCATCTTTCCAGTCCCTCATTCCCCCTTTTTTGAGGTGAGGTGCACTGAACCCTACCAAATGCTGAGCAACATCCTCATGATTTGGAAGCATTTGCTGGCTGAATGCATAGTGAACTCAGAACTTGGGCAGAGGGCTGGGGATTTGGCTCAGTTGTAGAGTTGCTGGTCTTCAAGAACCTGAGTTCAAGCCCCAACATCATAAACATGTGTGCGTGTGCACACACACACACAATGGAATATGGTGCAGAAATTATGAAGACCGGTTTCAAGTTTCTTTCTCTAGTAAGAGGTAGTAAATGATTCTCTCCCTTGGAGCCTCAGTGTTTCTCTCTCTCTCTCCTCTCTCTCTCTCTCTCTCTCTCTCTCTCTCTCTCTCTCTCTCTCCCTCTCCTCTCTTTTTTAAGACAGCATTTCCCTGTGTAGCCCTGGCTGTCCTGGAATTTGCTCTGTACCAGGCTGGCCTCAAACTCAGAGATCCTCCTACCTCTGCCTCCTGAATGCTGGGATTAAATGTGTGCACCACCACCTGGCTAGTGTTCTCATCTTTGAAATGAGTATACATGTGTGTGAGATGGCTCAGTGGGTAAAAGACAAGGTTAATGATGGAAGGAGAGAAGCAGCTCCTGAGAGTTGTCTTCTGCCTTCTACATACATGCCGCATGTGTGCCACACACACACACACACACACACACACACAAAATAGATAAGTGTGATAGAAAAACTGAGTATTTAAGGTCAGGCTTGGTGCTCCATATCTATGATTCTAGCACTTAGGAGGCTGAGGCAGAAATTTCACAGAGCTTGCCTGGTCTGCTTCAGACCACTGTGGGCTATATTGAGACCCTGTTCAAAAAACAAAACTACGGAGCACTACAGAGGGCTAGTGAGATGGCCTGGCAGGCTACAACTCCTGCTGTCAAGTCTAATGTCTTAAGTTCAATCCCAGGCAATTCCACATGGTGGGAGGAGAGAACCGACTTCTGAAAGCTGTCCACGTGCATTCCATAGTATAGGTATAAGTGCACACAGAATGATAATGTAATAAAAGATCCAATGAGGCAATGGGGAATGTGCCCTCCTCCTATGACTGTGTTTCACTGGAGAGCATGAGGTTCTGTTCAGTCCCCAGCACCTGGGGAGGGTGTGTGGGTGTGTGCGTGTGTCCACACACACATGTGTGCAAGCACCCCTGCCTTCCAGAGTCACTTTGAAAAAGAAACTGGTACATTTAGGAAGTTATCACCTGGAGCCTGGAGCTCAAGTAAGTGTTCTGCAAATAGGGTCTGTGTTGGTTTGGGGGACACTCAGGCCATGTGTGTGTGACGCATACTTTCTCCCAGTCAGCTGCCCTCACCTCATATCCCATGGTGAAGATGGTTTTGCCACTTGCATCTCTCTTCAAGAAGCCATTGATATTGATATAGAACCTGCGAGTAGGCTCCAGTGAGGAAGGCCCTCTCAGGGGAACTTCACCCCTCGCAGCCACCTTCCCCTACTCCTCCCTTTTGCCTCCCTTACTTTCCTTGGGATTCTGGGGGCTGGGATTCCTGACTGTGCCCTGGGCTTGAATACCTTTCGCGAGGAATGAAGACCCCCAAGCCATTGCTGCTGATGTCCACGCTCATAACTACGCTGCCGTTTTTGATGGGCATGGGTGCATACCAGTTCAAGGTGCACATGACCTCCGCTGAGCAGAATCCTGCTGGTCAGATGGAGTACTGAGGGGCTAGAGGCTGCCAGATGCCCCTAAAGGCCTCAGAGATCCTCCAGACTTCCCATCTCCGCCCATCACCACCAGCAGGGGCAGTTTGGCCCACCTGAGGTACGTAATGGGGCAGCTTCCATCTGAATCTGCAGATTTTCAACCTCCCAGCGATAGAAATTGACTGGGTGCTTGTAGCTGATCAGGATCATGGGTCTCATCCCCATCAGGTGGCTCTTTCGGACCAGCTCCTCATCATTCTGAGGGTTACAAGGCATGCCTTAGTCTCGGGATCCATCTGTCCCGAGCCCCGTGTGAGCTGAGTGGGGACAGCAGGCACTCCACTATGGGAGGGTAAGAGAACATGGCTGTGCAGCCTGCTGTGACGTCACAAACTTGTTCCCAGCACTCGGAGCTGGAGACAGCAGGCTCTCCAGTTCAAGGCTATGGGGACACTTAGGGAATTTGAAGTCAGCCTAGACTATAAAGTGAGACTGTCTCAAAAAAAAAAAAAAAAAAAAAAAAAAAAAAAAAAAAAAAGCCCAAGCACCTTGAGCCCAGGTGTAGCTCCATTCCTCGCTCACCCCAGGAGACTGAAGCAGAGACAACAGCAAGCTTGGTCTATAAGCGAGTCCTAGGTAAGTAAGGACTGTGTATCTATCTTTGTAGTGTGTTTGTTTGTTGAGACAATGTTTCTTTATGTGGCTTTGCAGCCTGTCCTGGAACTAGCTCTCTAGACAAGGCTGGCCTCGAACTCACAGAGATCCACCTGCCTCTACTCCTGAATGCTGGGATTAAAGGCAGGCGCCACCACCGCCCAGCTTCTGTAGGTTTATATTCTCTCTCCCTCTCCATTTCTCTCTCTCCAACACCCTCTTCTGGAATCTTCAAGCACCAGGATGATGTGATCTACAGATGCACATGCAGACCAAATACCCAGACACATAAAATAAAATTTTTAATAAACTGAAACTTTTGAGCAGAGGGTGATGACTCACATCTGTAATCCCAACACTCCAATAATAGAAACAGGAGAATCAAGGCAAGCTCAAGGCCAGCCTGGTCTAAGAGTGAGTTCCAGGCTAGCCAGGGCTCCAAAGCAAGACTTTGTCTAAAAAACATAAAAACAACTGAATGGGCCAGGCAATGGTGGCATACACCTTTAATCCCAGCACTCAGGAGGAAGAGGCAGGCAGATCTCTGAGTTCAAGTCCAGTCTGGTCAACGGAGCAAGTGCCAGGACAGGCTCCAAAGCTACACAGAGAAACCCTGTCTTGACTAAACGACAGCCTACAGAATGGGAAAAGATCTTTACTGACCCCACAGCAGACAGAGGTCTGATCTCCAAAATATACAAAGAACTCAAGAAGTTGCTTATCAAAAAAACACATAATCCAATTAAAAAATGGAGTACAGACCTAAACAGAGAACTGTCAACAGAAGAATCTCAAATGGCTGAAAGAAACTTATGGAAATGTTCAACATCCTTAGTCATCAGAGAAATGCAAATCGAAACAACTCTGAGATTCCATCTTACACCTATAAGAATGGCCAAGATCAGAAACACTGATGACAGCTTATGCTGGAGAGGTTGTGGGGAAAAGGGAACACTTCTGCATTGCTGGTGGGAATGCTAGCTGGTACAACCCCTTTGGATGTCAGTGTGGCAATTTCTCAGAAAATTAGGAAACAACCTTCCTCAAGACCCAGTAATACCACTTTTGGGCATCTATCCAAAGGATGCTCAATCATAGCCAGAACCTGGAAACAACCTAAATGCCCCTCAACCAAAGAATGGATAAGGAAAATGTGTTACATTTACACAATGAAGTACTACACAGCAGAAAAAAATAGTGACATCTTGAATTTTGCAGGAAAATGGTTACCTCACTCATTATTTTGAGTGAGGTGACCCAGACACAGAAAGACAATTATCACATGCACTCACTCATAGGTGGTTTTTAAACATAAAGGAAAGAAAACCAGCCTACATACCACATTCCCAGAGAACTTGGACAACAATGAGGACACTAAGAGAGACTGACATAGATCTAATCTACATGGGAAGTAGAAAAAGACAAGATCTCCTGAGTAAATTGGGAGCATGGGAACCATAGGAGAGTGTTGAAGGGCAGGGGAGAAGAAGAAAGGAGAGCAGAAAAAAATGTAGTATTCAATAAAAATCAATAAAAAAGTATATAAAAAAGAAACCCTGTCTTGAAAAACCAAAACCAAAGCAACACAACAACAACAACACGCACAAAACAAAACAACTGAAGAGTGGTACATGTGTTTAGGAGTTCAAGACACCCAGGGCTACACAGAGAAACAAACCTGCCTCCAGAAACTTAAAAAAAAAAAAAAAAAGTTGGGCATGGCGATATGCACATAGAATCCTCAGTACTTTGGGGAAGGCAAGACAACAATCCTGAGTT
The DNA here is from genome assembly GCF_903992535.2 of Arvicola amphibius. NCBI lineage: Eukaryota > Metazoa > Chordata > Mammalia > Rodentia > Cricetidae > Arvicola > Arvicola amphibius. The sequence continues at coordinate 78,621,871 of NC_052054.1, forward strand.
CGAGGGCAGCCTGGGATACATGAGACCCTTTTTCAGACAAACACAAAATAAGCAAATGGTACTTGTGTGAGTACCCAGGCCATGGCTCCTTATAGTATATTCAACCCACTTTTCTTTCTTTTTTTTTTTTTTTTTTTTTTTTTGGTTTTTTGAGACAAGGTTTCTCTGTGGCTTTGGAGCCTGTCCTGGAACTAGCTCTTGTAGACCAGGCTGCCCACTTTTCTTTCTAAAAACAAATAATAATAATAAATACTTATGTGGTATTTTATGGAGAGTGAATTATATCTCGATAAACTTAACACCTTTTGTTAGTATCTTGAGAAAGGGACTCCCCACATGGCCCAGGCTAGCCTCTCTGGAGCTGTAGCCCAGGCTAGCCTCTCTGGAGCTGTCATGAGAGACAGGCACCACCACTCCTTTTCACTTTTTTCTTTTTTTAGACTTTTTATTTTACTTAATGAACACAAATGTTTTGTCTGCATGTATGTATGTATCCCACGTGTATGCCTGTTGAATCCTTTTGAACTGAGGTATGTATGGTCACGAGCCACCAAATGGGTGCTAGGAATCAAACTCTGGTCCTCTGCAAGAGCAACGAGTGCTCTTAACCAATCAGTCATGTCTCCCGCCCTGTGATATCTTTGAATGATGGGGCTGGAGATATAGCTCAGGTATTAGGCCACCTCCCTACTCTACACGAGGCCCCAGGCTCTATTCTCAACATCTAATGAAACCAAGTGTTGCAGTACACACTTGAAATTCCCATGGAAATGGTGGAGGCAAGGTTCTCAAAAGTGGGAGGTTACCCTCTGCTGCACGTCAAGTCAGTCAGTCTGGGCTTCACAGGACCTTGTCTTAAAAACACTAACAGGGGTTGGAGAGATGGTTCAGTGGTTAAGAGCACTCACTGGTTGCTCTTTCAGAGGTCCTGAGTGCAATTCCCAGCAGCCACATGGTGCCTCACAACCATCTGTAATGGGACCTGGTGCCCTCTTCTGGCATAAAGGTGTACACACAGATAGAGCACTCATACATAAAATAAATCTTTCAAAAAAGAAAACACTAACAAAATGGAGTTCCAGCACTTGGGTAGCAGAGGCAGATAGATCTCTATGTCTTCAAGATCAACCTGGTCTACACAAGACCTTGCTCCAAAGAAAGAAAGAATCACAGAACAGAATGTTTTCAAACCATATATTTGATAAGCAACCATCACCCCTAATATATAAGCAATTTTTACAAGTCAACAATAAAAAGGCCAAACACCCTTCATTTTAAAACAAGGCAAGGCTGGACAGTGGTGATGTGCACCTTCAATCCCAACACTAGGGAGGCAGAGGTAGACAGATCTCTGAGTCTGAGGCCAGCCTGGTCTACAGAGTGAGTTCCAGGACAGCCAAGGCTATGTAGAAAGACCTGTCTCAAACAAACAAAAACAAAACAAAACCCAAAATTGGTCACAGTTAGGTTGGCATTGTGGCTCACACCTATGATCCTAGCACTTGGGAGCAGAGACATAAGGGTTGCTGTGAGTTTGAGGCCAGCCTAGTCATGTAACATGCTCCTGTACTATAAAAGACAGAAGGTGGGACTGGAGCGATGACTCAGTGGTGAGGAGTGTATACTGCTCTTCCAGGCGACCAAAGTATGATTCAAGACAGTGGCCTGGCCTACACTCCAATTCCAAGGATTCATTGCCCTCTACTGTCATCATAGGTAACTGCATGTACATGCATATACCCACCATATACATATAATTAAAAATAAAATGAATATTTTAAATACTTTGCAATGGCTAACTTTGTCCCAATTTTTTTAATGTTTATTTATTTATTATGTATACAATATTCTGTCTGTGTGTATGTCTGCAGGCCAGAAGAGGGCACCAGACCTCATTACAGATGGTTGTGAGCCACCATGTGGTTGCTGGGAATTGAACTCGGGACCTTTGGAAAAGTAGGAAATGCTCTTAACCACTGAGCCATCTCTCCAGCCCCCCAAAAATTACTTTTTAAAAAATTTTAAAAATTTACTTTTAGACACTGTTGTGTCTGTATGTATGCATGCATGCCAGAAGAGGTCTTCAGATCTCATTATAGATGGTTGTGAGTCACCATGTGGGTGTTGGGAATTGAGCTCAGGACCCCTGGAAGAGCAGTCAATGTTCTTAGCCACTGAACCATCTCTCCAGGACAAATGAGTATTTTTAAAAAGTGACTATTAATAGACACGAGGGTATTTGTGTCTGCTTAGTGAAAGACTGAATCTTTAAGACCTGCAAGGTTGGAAGAGACTAGTAGTAACTGTATAGAAAAGCACTTCTGAAAAGGACGGGGACTGGAAATGTACTGAAATCATCCCACTCACACGGTAAACTCTCACCTGTTCCGTACAGGAGAAGCTGACTTTCAGGTAGTAAGGAAAACTCATATATTTCTGTAAGGAAAGGTGGGCGAAATATCCAGTCAAGAGGTATACTGACTCAGGATCCCTCTGATATTTACTGGCCCAAGATCCCTGACATTCTTGACCCCAGTTCCCTCACCTCCCGCGGGTCGATTGGCAAGTCTACCAAATTTTGGAACACCTCGGTCACTGTATCAATGGGTTCTTGATCCAGAAATCGAGCCTTAGTCGGGACCGAACCTACTTTCTCGAAATTGTTCAGGACAACAAGCCAGTGGCACTGTTGGAAATGGCCTACCGCCCACGACTTCCACGACAGCAGTAGCAGCAGTACACATAGCTTTGGTTTTCTTGGCCATACAGGGCTGACAGGGGACATGGCTGGGCAGCACACCATGCAGCTAGAACCTGGAGAACGTGGGGGTCAATACCCACTTGCGAGTCGGCTCCCTTCAGTTGCTCTCTGGGAAACCGCTCGGTTTTTGCCTTTCTTCCCGCCCCTCTTCCTGGCTCCACCTTTGATCGGGCTTCGAGCCCCCGCCCCACTCCTGCCTCCGCCCCTGCCTTTACTCTGGGCCCCAGCCCTGCTCTTACTCCTGGCTAAGCCCTTACCCTTACTCTCGGCCTCGCCCCTCCTAATACTCCTGGTTCTTCCGGTCCTCTTATTCTCAGCCCCTCCCCTACTAACACTCCTCGCCTCGCCCCTGCCTTTGCTCTCGGCCCCGCCCCTGCTCTTGCTTCTGGCCCCGATCCTATCCCTGCGGCTCTTTTCAGCCCCTTTGACAACCGCTCTGTCTCTCCTTGCCCCACCTTTGTTCTTCTCTGTGCTGGCTCTTAGAACTCTGACCCTACTCTTCTCCAAGACTCTCTTTTTGTTTCTTGCCCTGCCGGAGCCCCTCTTTGCTCTAGCCTTACGCCCCAACGACTTGTTCCTGGACTTGGCTCCGCCTTCACAGGCTGCCCCGCCCTCACACTGCTCTTCGCCACGCCCCTTTCTCTTTGCTCTTGCACTGCTCAAGAACCGGCTTCTAGTCTTGGTCTTGTCCTTCTGTGAGTCCTTGATCACTCCTCCATCCAGGCTATGACCCCTGCCCTGGCTCAGGCGCTGAGTCTGGAGCGAGGTGGGCTCCTCGTTCCTCTTTCTCTCCTGACCACGTCCCTGATCCTGGAGGGAGGCGTGCTCTTCGGTCCTCTTTCTCTCTAGGCCACGCTCCTGAGCCTGGTGGGAGGTGGGCTCCTCGCTCCTCTTTCTCCCTAGGCCACGCCCCTGAGCCTGGTGGGAGGTGGGCTCCTCGCTCCTCTTTCTCTCCAGGCCACGTCCCTGAGCCTGGTGGGAGGTGGGCTCCTCGCTCCTCTTTCTCTCCAGGCCACGTCCCTGAGCCTGGTGGGAAGTGGGCTCCTCGCTCCTCTTTCTCTCCAGGCCACGCCCCTGAGCTTGGAGGGAGGCGTGCTCTTCGGTCCTCTTTCTCTCCAGGCCACTTCCCTGAGCCTGGTGGGAGGCGTGCTCTTCGGTCCTCTTTCTCTCCAGGCCACGTCCCTGAGCCTGGTGGGAAGTGGGCTCCTCGCTCCTCTTTCTCTCCAGGCCACGCCCCTGAGCTTGGAGGGAGGCGTGCTCTTCGGTCCTCTTCCTCTCCAGGCCACGTCCCTGAGCCTGGTGGGAGGCGTGCTCTTCGGTCCTCTTTCTCTCCAGGCCACGTCCCTGAGCCTGGTGGGAGGTGGGCTCCTCGCTCCTCTTTCTCTCTAGGCCGCGCCCCTGAGCCCGGTGGGAGGTGGGCTCCTCGCTTCTCTTTCTATCTAGGCCGCGCCCCTGAGCCCGGTGGGAGGTGGGCTCCTCGCTCCTCTTTCTCTCCAGGCCACGCCCCTGAGCCCGGTGGGAGGTGGGCTCCTCGCTCCTCTTTCTCTCTAGGCCGCGCCCCTGAGCCCGGTGGGAGGTGGGCTCCTCGCTCCTCTTTCTCTCCAGGCCACGCCCCTGAGCCTGGTGGGAGGCGTGCTCTTCGGTCCTCTTTCTCTCCAAGCCACGCCCCTGAGCCTGGTGGGAGGTGGGCTCCTTGCTCTTCTTTCTCTCCTGGCCACGTCCTAGGTCTTGGCTTCTCCCTTTCCCTGAATCCTGGGCATCTTTGCCCTCCTGCTCCTGTCCCCGCCCCCTCTCCTTCTCCCGCCCCGGTGGTTTCTCCTCAGCACCCGCCTGCCACTCCGCACCAGCCGTCTCCTGGTCCTGCTCCTTCTCCTTAGGGAACCTTTCCTGGTCGTGGGACCTCTCTACTCTTCGGGGTCTCTCCTCGCCCCGGGATTGCTCTTCTTCGGCTGACCTTCCCTCGCCCCGGGATTTATCCTCGCCGGGTGGTCGCTCCTCGCCCTGGTCCTCCCGTTTGGCTCTCTCTTCGCCGTGCTCCCTCTCGTATATAACTCGGTCCTTGCCCCAATATTTGTCTTCGCCTCGACTCCGCTCGTGATCTCGGGGTCTCTCCCTGCCATAGATCGTGTTCTGGCCTAAAGACTTCCCGTCGTCCCACACCCACGCTGACTTCGCGATCTTCACTGTCCCCACCGACACCTTTTCCCTCCACCTTTTCTCATCTCTCCTATCCATGCCCTGAACTTCAACCTGTTCTATGCCCCGCCTCTTCTAGCCACGCCCATACTCATCGGAAGCTTCAGGTCTGAAAGGCGTTGGCTTTCGCCCCGCCCTTTCGCCGCCCCGCCTTTGCCACGCTCTTTCTTTGCCTGGTCCCTGTGCTTGATACTCCTTCCCCAGCCTTGTTTTGCCTCGCCTCGCCTTGCCTCCCCTCCCTGCCCTCCCCTTCCTAAGTCCCTCCCGCCCCCCTCATCCCGTAGGATGGCACCGCCCTCTTCTCCCCGCCCCGCTGTACCAGTCACTTGGTTAAAACGCGTCAACCGTTGCTTGGCAGCGCCTGTTCCACCCCCTCTTGCCAGCTGTTAAAATGGCCGCTCGGACTTCCACCTTGCTCGAGGCACGCCTACGAAGTGCGTGTATTTCTATGGTAACACACATTCCTAACTGGCGCCTAGGGCTTTAGGGCTGGCCTGGAGCAACTCAGGCTCCCAGACGTGTGGCAGACAGGGATACTGGAAACGTGTGTAGCTCCGTGCTAAGAAGGCCACGGAGGTATTTATAATGGTTGTTCTGGCAGTGATATCGTGTCTACTTGACCTCTAGATCAAAATCCTCCTGAGAAAAACAATTTTCCAGAACTTTTGGGGTAATGGGCTAGAGTGATCTGGAAGTGGGCTCCTATAGTTAAATTAGGCAGCTAGTTTAATATTAGCCTATTTAAAAGTTGGGCCCCTCTGGTCAACAGCCTGTAAAACAAATGACCAAGAGGCAAGGCTTTAATTACTGATCAGAAGACTGGGACCTGAGCCATGACTCTGATCTGCTACATTGTGAACTAGATAACAACCTTCCCAGGCTCAAGTGGTACACATTCAGACACATAAAAAGATTACTGCTTACAGACCGGTATGGAGGGACCTGCTTTTAATCCCCTTCTCTGAAGTGAGTGAAGGCTATGAGTTCAAGGTCAGCCTAGTCTACAAAGCTACTTTTCCAGACAGGCGAGTCTTTTTTTTTTTTTTTTTTTTTTTAAGATTTATTTGATTTATTTATTTATTTATTTTGTTTACAGTGTTCTGTCTCCATGTATGCCTGCAGGCCAGAAGAGGGCACCATATTTCATTACAGATGGTTGTGAGCCACCATATAGTTGCTGGGACTTGAACTCAGGACCTCTGGAAGAACAAATCAGTGTTCTTAACCTCTGAGCCATCTCTCCAGCCTGACAATCAAGTCTTCCGTACAGAAAAAACATGTCTTCAATGAAACCTTGAAGAAAAAAGGGGGAGGGGGAGGACGTGGGAGGAGAAAAAGGGAAAAGAAAGAAAAAGATAAAGGTGTGTGTGGTCTGGGGCAGTTGGTAGAGTCATTGTTTAACTGGGTGTGCAAACCAGTGAACGCCCATAATACCCACACTTCTGTGGTAGAGGCAAGAGGATCAGAAGTTGAAGATCATCCTGGCAACACTGGAAGGTCAAGGCCATCCTAGGCCACAAAGAAACCCCATCCCTCCCCCAACCCAAAAAAAGAAAAGCTGATTGTAGTGGTCTGTGCCTGGTCCCAACCATCGTATTTCAGAAGTGCTAGGTTTACAGATAAGAACCACCGCATCCAGCTGGCTTTTCCCATGGGTCCTGAGGATTAAACTGAGGTCCTCAGGCTTGAGATATAAGCCCTCTGAACCACTGAGCTATCTCTTTGACTCACAGGTATAGCCCAGCCTGGCCTTGAACTTATTTTAGAACTAGCAACAAGCCTGCCCAGAATGTAGATCTACAATGTTCCCTCTGGTCATTGTCCACTCAACCCTTGAGAGCGTGTTCAACTTCTACATTAAACTCTTATGCGTCTCCAAAATTCTTACAGAGATCACGACAGCAAGGCAAGATCTCAATGGTTCCTTTATTCCTGGGTCTACATAACAAGTGCCGGGCCAGCCAGAGCTTTTTCATGAGACCCGGTCTCAAAGCAACAAAATACCCCACACTTAGGGAGGGAGGCACGGCCAGGTATGGTTGCCCACATCCGTAGTCCCAACACTTAGGAAACTGAGGCAGGAGGATCATGAGTTTGAAGTCAGCCTGGCTACACAGAGAGTATGATACTTGGCCTGAGGAAACATTCAATAGGGTAACAATTTTCCTTTGGATTCTGGCACCTACCAGCGAAACACTGCTTATTAGAATATACTGAAGGCCACGGTTTGCACTGAGCTCCTATACTGACCAACAAGATAGAATTACTCATGTTGAAATTCTACACCATCAAACTAAAACCTAATTGTTTATCTAATATTCTGAATAATCAGGAGAGGAAGGCAATAGCCAAATCTTCAGCCTGGCCAGTTTTAGCTGTAGATCCCTCTGGTTTGACTTTTTTAAGGAAAGTACATTTCAAATAATGTATCAGGGTTTTGTTCTGTTTCTCTGCTTTCCCAATCTCTTTAACTCAGACACTGGTTGCCCCGGGACTGGCAATATAGACCAGGATAGCCACAGATGCAGAGATCTGCCTGCCTCTACCACTTGGACGTTCTGGTTAGGGACCAGCAACAGTCCACACTCAGCCTTGAGCCTTCCCTCTCCCACCCTGCGTTTTCTGTTGTTTTGAGACAGGGTTTTAACGTATCTAAGGCAGGGCTAGAATTTACAGTGGACCCAAAGATGAGTTTGAACTCCCAATCTTCCTGTCTCTGCCTCCAGAGTGCTGGGACTACAGGCCTGTACCACCACACTAGGCTTATGTGGATTTCTGAGATTGATTTTACTATAGGTCCAGACAGGCTTCAAACCATGGCAGTCCTCCTGGCTCAACTTGCTGCTCCAGCTTGGATCATGAATTTATTATTTATTTAGCTTATTGGGAATTATACTCAGGTCTCTCTGTGCATGCTGAGCAAGTGCTATTCTGCTGAAGCATGTCCTCAGACCTAAGGAATCTTTTAAAGTAAACAATTTACATTTATTTATTTACTTGACGTGTGCGTTTGTGTATGCACGTGTCTAGGTGTTAGGGGAAAGCTTGCAGGATAGCTTAGTGGTTAAGAGCATATACTTTTCTTCCAGAAGACCTGAGTTCCAGTCCCAAGACCCTTGTCAGGCAGCTCACAATTGACTGTAATTCCAGGTTCAGGGATTTGGCAACCTCTTCTGGTTCCCATGGGCACCTGCACACATGTGATATACATAGACACATACACACAACACAGATAAAATAATTTAATAAGAATACAATAAGACATTATCTACTTAAAGCGGTCTTATTAAGAAGCAGAGGTCAGAAATGAGGATAAAAATAGCATTTTATTGGCTCCCAGATGGTGTCCATGAGGTAGTGCTGTACAAATCCCACTTCACAAGCAACCAACCTGGGGCACAAATGAAACGCGAAGACAACGGGGTTCAAACACACACAGAGAGCTTTGCCTGCAGAGCTGGTAACCATGACCACCTCCTATTCTAGCTTGAATATGCACAGACTCTGCCCGCACGGGATGGAGACAATGATGTGAACACGCACACGTAGTGCTGGTTCTTGCCTAGACTGTGTGCAGACAGAGACCTGGGGAATCAATCGACACAGCTGTACTTGAGTGGCGGTCAAAGGACTTTTTGTGACAGGGAATAAAATTTGGAGAGTTGTGTCTCTCCTTCCCCTAGGTTCCAAGGGTGGCACTAACTCAGATTACACAGCAAGCCCTTTCCCCTGATGAGCTATTTTGCTGGCTCAAAGTTTTAAATATGTGTGTGTGTGTGCGCATGTGTGTGCATGTATGAGTTTGCATGTGAAAGAGTTTAATATCTAGTTTCTTCCTCTATAATTTTCATCCTATTTTCATTTTTTAGTTGTTTTGTGAAGACAAGGTCTCACTATGATGCCCTAACTGTCTGTCCTGGAACTCACAGTATGAACTCAGAGATATGCACCAGTTTCTGCCTCCTGAGTGCTGGGACCGAAGTCATGTGCCATGGGGCCCAGGTTCCACCTTGCTTTTGGAAGCTGGATAGCCTCATCCCCTCCAGCACTGGGCTTACAGGCCCTGCACAGCCAGTTCTAGCATTCTTTATGTAGGTGCTGGGGATAAACTCAGGTCTTGGTGCCTGCCTGCCTCAGGCATTTTCTCAGCCCCTTTACTGTAAATTGTTTTGTTTAGCACCTGGGATAGACATGCTCCACCACTGAGAACATCCCCTGCCTCCTTGGGAGTTTGGCATTCCTGTGGTTTGTTTTCAAATTGTCCTGGACATCTTCTCCAGTCTTCAGCTTCCACAGTGCGAGGGCACAGGTGTGTGTCACCACATCAGACCTGCTGACATTGTAGCTGATAACTGATAAGGCCACAACAGAGGAGTCGGAATGGAAGGAGCCAGAGAGGAGCCCGTGGTCCAGTCTTCCCTGCCCCCACAGAGAGGAGTGCCTGATCTGTTGCCCCGGGCTCTGCGCTGCAGGTGCTATTCTGCACTGAGGGACGGAAGCTGAGCTGCTTCCAGACATTGGGGACACAGACATAGAGGCCCAGCTGCCATGACTGTGGTGACTACAACATGCTTGCAGTAAATGCAGACTGAACATTTGACTGTTTTAATCTTTGCGACACAGAACTCATTTTGATTAAAATATTGGACCTGAGAACTAAGACCTAAGCTTTCCCCTCAGGGAAAGAAAGACTCAATAAGGAATGACTGAAGCCCCTCTTCACTTCCGAGGGGGCAGCCCGAGGGTTTAGCTGCTGTGCAGAGACTGGAACTGGTATCGATAGCAGCAACGTTACTGTAGTCACCGGACGCTCACCCGTCAGAAGAGCTTTTCTTGTCTCTTGATTAATATGGATTTAAGAAGATTGTGATATGTTAAATTGTGGATTTGTTAATTCCCATTCTAGAATTATGGTATTGACCTGAAAATTGTAACTGCTTGTAAGATGTTGAGGAAAGTTGGACACGACCTGTAAATGTTTGGGTTAAATGCATATGTTCAGAATTTTAGATTTTAATACAATGTAAAAAACTGCACTAGAGCATCTGAAGAAACATTTTCAACTCAGGTGATCCTCCTCTCCTTTAACTAGGAGACTACAGTCTTTAGGAGCATGATTATTCATAATACATTATGATCTCTCCTGACTAGAAAGTATGGCTCTGAGACACAGAGCTCAAAGGTATCTCTCTTTCTTAATCTCTTTTGTTCACAGAGGTCGGCAGTCAGAGATGGGTCTGAAACTTCTTCTCCCCAGGTGCCTAAGATAGGAGCTTGCATGAATAGAATGCCTGTTCCAAGGATGAGTAAATTTGGGCATATGGAGAAGTCTTTGCCTAATGCAGACTTGATCATCTGTTCTGTTACAAAAGCATGGGTTTTATTAAAATTAATAAGAAGGAATGGATCTTAGGGCTGTATTATACAGGCCCATATTTCTACTTTGTATGGTGGCCAGAATTTCAGGGCACAATTTGCACCTGCCACACAGAAGGTGGTCACCTAGCCTTTTGGGACAAACTGACACCATCCTAAACAAAGGGTCAGGATCTGCTAATGTCACTCTGCTCTTTCTTTGTAATTTGGGAGGTCGCCTGGGAAAGAGGTGTTAATTCAGTCTATGTGACAGAGCAGCCATACAGAGCAGGCATAGACAGGAAGACAGAATGGGCATAGAAAGGTGTGGACGTGACCACAGCCACTCTCCCCGCTACCTAAGAAACAGAATGCTGATGAATTTCCCCCTCAGTTTATGTTTTGGTATAAAAGCTGTTTGGAGAATAAACCTGGGTGAATTTTCAGGATGTGAACTCGGGATTTCATGAAGGATCCCCTGAAAACTCCCTCCAGATAAAGCCATGTGAGTTGTGCCTCAAAAATCCCACACCTCCACGCTGGTCTGAGAGATAATTTTCAGACGACAGACTTTCTAGCATGATTTGCTGATGAGCTAGCTTTCCTTAAAGTTCAGGACTCTGAAGTTTCTATGGCAGGCCCTAGAAAGAGCTTGTTTGGGTTTGTGACAGCCATTTGGACACCAGGAGGAGAGCACACATGGGAGCTAAGCCTTCAGTGGAGAGAAACAGAAGAGAAAGGCTGAACCCAGGGCCAGCAGGCCCTTCATAACTGTGGAGAGCATCATGGCTGTGATTCGCACCCACCCACACCCCACCCCGTGGGCGTGGGCGCTCTGTGTACTGTGTGCTCTGTCCAAGTACAATGTAACAATTAGGTTACAGTGCCAGCCAAGGGTTTGTTACAGTGAAACCCTTCCTAAGTGATATAAATGTATAAATACTAAGTCCCAGCCTACTCTTGTATCTTTAGCCTGGCACTATAACTCTTTGCTTGTATGTATTGATTGTTATTGTTATCCTTATTATTATTTTAATACCTCATTCCAGCTGTGTAGCCCAGCCTGGCCTGGAAATTTCAAGCCTCCTGCTTCAGCTTGGATTACAGGCACGTGCTACTGCACCTGGCTGATGTCGTCTTTTGGAATAGTATTATTATGGTCAGCATTTAGCAGACACAGAACCCAGAGGTAGAGCGCCTGTTTAAATGCACGGGCAGGGCAGGGCCCGGTTACAGGGTACACCCAGGAAGACTGGCTCAGAACGCAGGGCCATCAGTTAGTGCCCAATAAACAGACACAGCATCACCGTGGGCTATGCTAAGTGACACCTCCCATGCTCCTTGAATCTGGGTTCATATCCTGAATCAGTTCTTTGCCTGCCACGCCACTGAGGGAGATGCTGGCCCATCCCAGGGCTCTTTCCACAAGTACTATGAGCCGTAGACACCTGAGAAGAAGGGACAATTTCTTCTCTTGACTTCCAGGTCTTGGGTTAGTTCTTATCCCTTCTTCTAGGAAGTCTGCCTGGACATTTCAGGTCCTTTCCTCAGTCCTAACTACTCTGTCTCTTCCAGAGCCTGGGCAAGGGACAAGTAGGTGAGTCTGCCTCACTGGTTGGTGAGCCCTATAAGAACACGGCCCAAGGCCAGGCAGTGGTGGTGCACGCCTTTAATCCCAGCACTCGGGAGGCAGAGACGGATGGATCTCTGTGAATTCGAGACCAGCCTGATCTACAGAGTTCCAGGACAGGCTCCAAAACTACAGAGAAACCCTGCCTCGAAAAACAAAACAAAACAAAACAACAGAAAGAACAGGGCCCAAGCCACTTCTACTGTTGTTCTGCTGCTGTGTGCCTGGCAGAAGTGAGGGCTGTGTACGAGGTTGAAGTGAAGCCCAGGCCCAGAGCCCAGAAGAACCGGCAGCTGACATGTGAATGATACGACAGGAGAGAACGAGACACAAGAAAAGAACGATGAGACACGTTAAAGCACCGCTCTCACCAACTAAGTCAAAAGGTGCAAGGAGTCCGAGTATGAGAAGAAATGAGAGAAGAAGAAAGAAGAGAAAGTGGCCGTGGTGGTTCCCTGAGCAGCTGAGGGCATGGGAGCAGAGCAGCTACTCCTCCGCTCCCAGCGGAAGGCCTTGAGAGTCAGGAGAGCGTGCGAGGGCACTCTTCTTGGTCCACTCTAGACACATGGGGCCCAAAGCCCTGGCCAGGTGTATCCAGGTTGAGAGCACCTACCCAGCTACCTGGGGATGGAGGCGTAGTTAGCGTGGGAGCCAGCTGAGAGGTGCTGGTGCAGATCTGTCTGGGTGTCCAGAATGTTCACCTGGTCATCCTCATCCGGACTGAGGTTGGCAGGGTCAGGATTGGGCAGCAAGATGAGTTCGGTGAGGCCATGGAGGTCAGACACATGGTGGAAAGTCTGCAGCACCAGCACCATGGCAACCAGGCCCAGGAAAAGGTATGCTGTAGACATGGGGGAGGGGAGATGGGGAGACGGCAAGGTGATGGGTCAGTTTCAGGCTCAGACTCCAGAGCAGAGATGTGGTTCTACAGGTGTCTCTCCCCTGGGACAGCTGGTTGGCTCTTGGATCCCCTTCAACGCCTCTTAGGGCAGGGCCATTTCTTCCCAAGAATCCCCCACTGCCAGCCCACAGATGCCCAGCCAGCTATGCAGCTCACCTGTGACAAGCACCTTGTAGAGGGCCCGGTAAGGTTGGCCAGGGGCTTCCCCAGGCACATAGTCCCCCAGGCCAATGGTGGACAGAGAGATGAAGCAGAAGTAGAAGGCATCCAGGAAGCTCCAGGCCTCCTCCAGGTAGGCGAAAACCGCAGCTGGCACCAGGAAGAATACAGCCACTATGACCACCAGCAGGGCCACCAGGTGCCAGCGGGCTGCCCGCTGGGGGTGCCAGCCCCAACGCAAGCTCAGCCAGGACAGGGGTGCGTGGGTGAGCAGCTGTGACAGGCGCTGGGCGGAGGCAGTCAGGAGCAGCATGGTGATGGGCACGCCCAGGAGCGCAAAGACAATGGAGAAGGCTTTGCCTGCATCTGTTAGCGGGGTCGTGTAGCCATAGCCTGTGGGGAGAGGAGTCCTTCTGCACACTGGCACCTCCACACCCTGAGGCCCAAGTTCCTCCCAACCTCACTGCTCCCCCCTCCTCCCTGTCTCCACTGGCCACACACGTCCATTCAGGAGCTGTGGTTTCTTTTGAAACCCAGGGGAAACCCCATAAATAAACCCTCTGGACTCATCTCAATGCACTTGCTTTGAGTTACTCACTTTCCTGTCTCGAAAAAACAAAAACAAAAACAACAAAAAAAAAGTTTTCCCTAGTTTTGGGGGATCAATCCCACATTAGCCTGGGGCATCTGGACAGACACTCTATGTGGAGCCCTGGGGATTTCCTCTGGGGAGTTCTAGGCAGGGGCTCTACCACTGAGCCACACCCCAGCCCCTCACTGGGGGATTCTAGGCAGGGGCTCTACCACTGAGCCATGCTCCCAGCCAACTACAATGAATGTAAACCTTGTATTTTTCCCTATTAGGACTGCTTCTCATCACCTATTTCCTGTCTTCAGCAGCATTGTGAAAGCCCAAAACAACGGGCGCCAGGTCTTTGAAATCCTGGACTTCAAGCTGGGTGTGGTGGTATACTTTTAATTCTAGCACTCAGGAGGCAGAGGCTGGTGGATCTCTGGAGATCAGCCTGGTCTACAGAACGAGTTCCAGGACCACTAGGGCCATTATACAAGACAAACCCTGTCTCAAACAAACCAAAAAGAAAGAAAAGAAAGAATTCCTTGACTTCTGGTAAAATGAATTAAATATACCATTGGAAGAGGGATATTTTTGGTTGTTGTTGTTTTGTTTTTTGAGACAGGGTTTCTCTGTGTAGCCCTGGTTGTCTTGGAACTTGCTCTGTAGACCAGGCTGGCCTAAAACTCACAGAGAGCCTCCTGCCTCTGCCTCCTGAGTGCTGGGATTAAAGGCATGTGCCACCATCACCTTTCAAATGTTAACTTTATAGAGATCCACCTACCTCTGCCTCCCAAGTACTGGTATTAAAGGTGCCACCACCACCTGGCAGAACCACCCAGCAGAAAAAAAGGTTTTTTGAGACAGTGTTTCCCAGTAGCTATGGAGCCTGTCATGGAACTTGCTTTGTAGACCAGGTTGACCTCGAACTCACAGAGATCCTCCTGCCTCTGCCTCCCAAGCACTGCAATTAAAGGTGTATGCCACCACTACCTAGTTTAGGAAAGAGGTTTTAATGGCATTGAATTTGTTTCATTTTTCCAGGTTTAAGGACTCCCAGCTTGACTCTCTCAATGACAGTATAAACTGAGTCGCCACAGACATCTGTGACTACTACCAGCTATTCACATGGACAGAGCCACCCACCCTACCACTATAGTCCTCTGAACTGTGTTGTCCACGAGAAATCTTCACCTGTAATCTCAAAGTGGGTATCTATCATATGTCCCAAAGCAGGTAGCAAGACTCCGTAGGAAGCCAGGCATGGTGCTCCACACCTGTAAGTTCAGGACACAGGAAGCTGAGGTGGAAGGATTGGAAGTTCGAGGCCAGTATGGGCTACATAGAGAGGCCCTGACTTAAAAGAGAAGAATCCTGTTGGTGCAGGGTTTGGACCAGTGTGGAGCACTTGTTTAACCCGAGTGAGGCCAGGCTTCAGGGAGGTGGGTAGAGAGAGCATTCTTAAGTCTCGTTTAGGAAGAATTCCTTTTCATGCCTATTATCTATTACTATTACTACTATTATTATTACTATTATTCTGGGGAATCTGGAGAGATGACCAAGCAGCTAAAAGTTCTTGTTGCTCTAGCAAAGGACCTGATTTTGATTCTCAGCACCCACATAGTCATTCACAACCATCTGTAACTCCAAATCTAGGGGATACTGGCCTCAGACTCACAGAGATCTGCCTACATCTGCCTCCTGAGGGCTGGAATTAAAGACATGCACCATACAGCCTGGCAGGATCCACCCTCTTCTGACCTCCTTGAGTACCAGGCATACACATGATGCACATATATATGTGTAGGCAATATATATAATATATTAATAATATGTATAAAAGAACAATCATAAGATAATGAGTCTAAAAATTTAAAAATTAAATTACATGTATTTTTAATTTGATTTATTTATTGTGTGTTATTTATTATATGGCTGTTGTGTCCACAATGCACTAAAACCCATGATCCCCCTCCATCCTCCTGAGGGGCTGGGATTATAGGCATGCAGCCACATCTGGGCTTTATTTAACTTTTCAATTAGTGTATATTTATTGTATAAAATAATGGTCTTATTATGACATTTTAAAAATAATTTATTTTTATTTTATATGTGTTGGTGTTTGCTAGCATTTATGTCTGTATGAGGGTGTTGGACCCCCTGGAACTGGAGTTACAGACAGTTGTGAGCTGCCATGTGGGTGTTGGGAATTGAACCCAGGTCCTCTGCAAGAGTAGCCAGTGCTCTTTACCACTGAGCCATCTCTCCAGCCCCCTATTATGACATTTTCTAACATGTATTTAACAATTTATTTATCTCTTGGGGGCTGGGTTTCATTCCGGATGAACTTAAACTCATAGCAATCCTCCTGCTTCAGACTTTTTAAGAAAAAAAAAAAAACTTTAATTTTTATGTGTATATGTATGTGCCTGAATGTGGGTATGGACACCACATGTGAGCAAGAGTCTGTGCAGGTCAGAAGAGGCCAGCTCCCTGGAACTGGAGTTACAGTCGTGAACTGCCATGAAGGTGCTCAGCACCGAACCTGTGCCCTCTGCAAGAACAGTCTTAACCCCATCTCCACCCCAACGCCAGACTCTCCGAGACTGCTAGTGTCAGCCACCATGCCCAGCGTTATCACCCGTTCCGTCACCCGTTCCTGTGCCACCCCCCACTCTTCTCTGCCTTAATGGTTTCATTTTAGGAATCATCATCACTGGTCCTGTGATGCTATTTCCATATAGTCTAGTGTTGCGTTCTTTTAGGACACACACACACACACACACACACACACACACACGCATGCCACCATGTCCCTTACTGGTGACTCTTACAAAGAAGCTCCACTTCTGGCTGAGTCAAGCGGTTCCCCTGGTGTCTCCTAGGCAGCTGCTCTACAACTGAACCCCACACCTCTTTTACTTTCTAGTTTGAGACAGGATCCCACTAAATCTCCCAGACAGGCCTTGACATTGGGCTACTCCTTCATCAGCCTCTGATAGCTGGGACTACAAGCCTGTACCACCAGGCCTGGTCACGTTACCTTTTTTGCCTGTCAAGCTATATGCATGAGCCCGCAAACGAACTTCCCTGTTCCTACTCACTGTACAGGCTGGGTTTCAGAACTGACCTCAAAAGACCTGCACAGTCTGGTGGAACCAAAAATCTCAGAGCAGAACATGGTCGGGGGTTGGGGGTGGGGTGGACAGACCCCACGTTCCGGATCTGAAACTAGGGGAGCAACCCACAGCGGCTGAAGGGATCAGATTTTCCTCCAAGCTCCATCAGGACCAATGCACCCGATATAGACTATTTCACCATAACTCCTGGTTGAAAGCACTCAGCCTGCGAGTTCCCCAGCCACGAAGACTCCTTAGCTGCTGGCATCGTGGAAACAGATCTCCACTGCCTCTTTGTCAGCAGCCTTTACTCATGCTGTTTGGTTTTGTTTTCGAGACAGGATCTCACTTGCAGCTTTCGTTGGACTGAGATTTGTAGGAATCCCACTACTTCCACGTCTGGAGTGCTAGAACTAAAAATGTGTGTCACAGTGTTCTACACCATCCTAGCTGTGTGGCCATGTGACAGCTGGCCAGCTCTTCTGAGTCTTAGCTTCACAGACGATAGACAGACAGACAATAAACGGTAGCTATCTCACAAGGGTGTTTTACTGACTGAGTTAAAGCCTGGGTGTGGTGAGCCCCTGTCATGCTGAGAAGTGGGGAGTTCTGTGTAGCTTGCAGTTGCTCAGCCAGCTGTGCCCGAGGCATATCTATGTCCCCTCACTTGTCCAGCCTGAAGCCATCTCTAGGAGGAGAAAGAGAGAGACACAAGTACCTGCCTCCCCCCCCCCCCCCCGGGAAGTCCAGAAGCAGGTCAGGCCGGCTCAGGATGCTTGGGGAAAGCAAGCCTCAGGGGAGATGGGTTCATTCTTTTCTGTGAAGAGTCACCCAGCACTGTCAGCTGTTGCCAGTGACCTCCATTTGCTGTTCACACACAATGAGGGCCCCAATGGGGGACAAAATCCACCCGCAATTCTGTGGTACTGCCAGCCGGCGAAGCAGTTAAGAGTGTGGCTCAGCCTCTGTCCTGTTTGAAGTCCCCAAAAGAGGTCACCTCGTGGCGAGGGAGGCGCTGCAGAGAAGCAGAGAGCCTCTGAGGGGCTTCCCAGGTCTGTGGTGTGTGAGCATGGAAGGGACTTTCCAGGAGGGACTTCCTAGGGTTAAGGGCTGAGGGTACAGGTAGGATGGGTCCTACCTGAATGTGTCAGCAGAGTGCTAATATTTGTGTAAGGTTATGTGTATTTTTATTTTATTTTCTGTATCTATTTATTTTGTGAATGGACGTGCCCAGGTGTGTCTGCACAGGCACAGAAGCCAGAGGACAATGTCTGAGGTCCTGTTCACTCTTTAGCTTGTCCCCTCCAGCAGGGTCTCTTACAGAACTGAAGCTTGCTGATTCAGCTATGCAGCTCCCAAGAATAAGCCTGTCTCTGCCCCAGTGCTGGGGTTACAGATTTGCACAGCCATGCTCAGCGTTTACATGAGAGTAAACACCCCTCCCCATGGAGTCTTCCTCCTCATCCTGTTTGGTTTGGCTGAGACAGGGTCTCATGTAGCCCAGGCTGGTTCTCTTGCTTCCACCTCCTAAGTGCCGAGGGGTATACCACCACACCCAGCTGGGGAATCCATAACCTTAAAGCAAGCCCAGGGTCCTAGCTTAAGATGAGATCTTGTGGTCCTGGTTCCATAGGAATGAGGAACAGGTGCCAGCAGATTTCATCTAGACTGGGTGAGCTCTCCTGCAGCCAGAGCTCTTGAGCCCAGGGTAGCCAACGGAAGTAGTGGGGCAGACAGTACTAAGGTCCTTGCTGGGTGTCAAGGGTGGAGTCAGCAATACTGTTGGTGGGAGCGCGGGGGTGGGTTGGGGGGGCTCTGTCATAGAGGGCCTCGAGTATCCCGGGTAGAGAGGATGGCCTGTCGCAAGCAGGCTGGGGCAGGGCTGTGTAGCAGTGAAGTTCCAGCTGTAGGGTGTGGAGGAGTCCAACCCCCAGAACACCCCTCCCCTGCTACTTGGAAAGTTCATAGTGAGCATATTGGTCATGGTGGGGGGGAATAAAGGGGGACAGCGGGTAGAAAGAGTCTAGTCTTTGGACTGTGTCCTGGGGTGGGGATTTGTTCTCCCTGAGCAGGGTCACAGTCTGGAGGATGGATGGCAGTCCCATTCACAGGTTTAGGTGTTCTGGTTTTGTATTTTTTTTTTTTTTGAGACAGGGTTTCTCTGTGCAGCCCTTGCTGTCCTGGAACTCGCTCTGTAGACCAGTCTGGCTATGAACTCACAGAGATCCACCTGCCTCTGCCTCCCAAGTGATGGGATTAAAGGTGTGGACCACTATCGCCGGTCTGGTTTTTGTTGTATTGATGATTGAACTCAGGACTTCACCGATGCTAGGCAAGCATTCTACAACAGAGCTACACCTCAACCCTTCTCACTTATAAACTGAAAGAGACAGCCGTGGCTGGTCCTCGTTTTATAAAAAGCTAGAGGTTTAGCTGGAGGTAGTTTGGGGTAGGAGCGTTGACTTGCGGGCCTTCAAGCTGGACAGCCAATAATTCTTCACGGAGGACCCTCTCAGTTTGTTCCCTTCTTACCCCTGGTTGTTGGAGCTGCCGATCCAGGAATCCTGAGTTGGAGTGGAAGAACACTGGGAGAAATCTTGGCAACAGGGGAGGGGGTAAAGGGGGGAGATAGGTGGAGCCTTGTGTCAGAGTGGGAAATATGGGGACAGTAGAGGCATGGGCACCTTTGGTATGGGGCCCTTATTGGAGAGTGTCGGAGTGGAAGGGATCCCAGAAAGGGTCTCAGGTCTCTCCTAGAAGCCAGGCCTCTAGTGATGGTGCCCTGAGATTACTGACTAGAATGCATGAGGGCCAGAGTTCAATCACCGGTCCTGCATCTCGGTGTTCCCTGGGGATCTAAGTTCGTGAGGCAGCTGAAGTGGGCTGTTCCCAGAAGGAGCTGTCTGGAGTCAGGAGACGGAAGAGATGGTTGTGCCAGCCCTAATGTGGACACAGCCCCTGGGATCAGAGATACAAGAAAGGTCCCAGGCCCTTGCCAATTATGTACACTAATCCTAGGTCAAGAGGGTTAAGAAAGGAGTGGAGCCAGGCCTGGGGGCCCACATTTGTAATCTCAGCATTTTAGGAGGCTGAGGCAGGGGGATGAAGTTCCAGGCTAGCCAAGGCTACAAAGAAAGGTGCTATCTCAAGATCAAACAAATAAACGGCCCCAGAGGGGGACCCAGATGCTGTAAGAAGTTATGAAGGCGTCTCTACTCTAAGGGAACTGAACTTTTTACTACTTGAGAGGAAGCTTTAGCTTGCACTCTTCAAAAGGGGCAGAGTAGGCCAGTGTGGGTCTGTTTTCCTGCTGGGAATGGGGTTGTTTTGAGAGGATCCCAGACCCCGAGATGATTTGGATGAAGGTGTATCTTGAAGGAGCCTGATGGACGCTGGCTGGGGAGTGGGAGGATGGCTCTCACTTACCCACGGTAGTGACTAGTGTGCTGGCGAAGAAGAGCGCTGAGGCGAAGTCCCAGGCGGGGTCCGAAGCGTTGGCGGGTCCCGAGGTATTGGCCAGCACCGCCCGTCCCAGCCGTCCGGCCGCCAGCACCCGCTCCACGAAAGCGTCCAGGGCGGGCGCCGCCACGCACGGGCTGTGCAGCAGCAGCTGCTCCCGCAGCGTTCCCAGCTCTGCCCGCAGCCGGGCTTCGTGCGGCCGCTCCAGCTGAGCCACCAGCAGCGCGCCCAGCGCCAGGTACCCGGCGTAGGCGACCAGGGCACCGGCCAGGAGCGCGCCCCGCCGCATGGTGCCCGCACAGTCCCGCCACCCGCTGACGTGGCCCCCGCAGGCCCACCGCCCGCGGTCTGCTTTTAGTTCCGGGAGCTTCAGGCGCGGCCACCGACGCCTCGAAGAGGAAGAGGAAAAAGGGGAGGGGCGGGGCTGGCGGAACGCCCTGCTACTGGGAAACTGAGGCACGCCCAAACACCAGGTGTGGGGACAGGACCTGGGAGGGTGGAGCCCGACGCTCCTGGATCCGGGAGATGGACGGGATGGGAAGGGTGGCCGAGTTCTTTCCTGCCTGACGTCCCTTCCAACTCTGTTCCTCGCGGAGAGGCAGCTTTCAACTCAGAATTGAAACTCTCCTCGGGAATGGGGGCGTCTGCCTATGATCTTAGCATGGGGGGGGCGGGGGTTGGGGGCTGAGATAGGATTGCTGCGAGTTCCCGGCCAACCTGGGTCAAAGTGAGACGGGCCTTTAGTGATCAGGTCTTAAGACACTTCGCTTACATCCCCAGTACTGTGCTGGGGTCTTTGCTTTTAGGCACTAGCATATGGAAGAAGGAAGAAGTTGTGGGTGAGGGGTCGCCATGATTTGGGAACAACTGATCCGGAGTCCGGGTACATTGTTGGAAGGGAAATGCAAGACTGTCTAAAAAAAAAAAAAAAAAAAAAAAAACTGAAAAATTAATAGATAGCTTCCGTGGTTGCTCACTCCTTTATTCCAGCATTCGGGAGGCAGGAGCAGGTTTAGCTGTATGAGTTCCATGCCATAGTGAGTTCCAGGGCTACATAATATGACCCTGTCTCAAAAAACGAACAACAATCCCAGCACTCGGGAGGCAGGGGCAGGTGGACCTCTGAGTTCGAGGTAGCCTGGTCTACAAGAGCTAGTTCCAGGACAGGCTCTAGAAACTACAGGGAAACCCTGTCTCGAAAAACCAAAAAAAAAAAAAAAAAAACAACAACAACAACAACAACAACAACAAAAAAACGAACACCATAAAACACAAAAACCAAAACAAAATTAAAAGCCCAGAAGATGAACGAATAAACTATGGCAAGGGTGTGGCGGCTTACACTTAGCATTTTGGAAACAGAATGGACGATCACCTTCCCCGGGACCACCTGGGCTACCTAGTGAATACCTGTCTCCAAAAGGTGGGGTGGGATGGCTGGAGAGATGGCTAAGTGGCCAAGAGCATTAGCTGCTTTTGTAGAGGGCCTGGGTTCAATCCACTCCCAGCATTCACATGGAGACCAACAACTCCAGGTCCAGGGGGCTCCAGGGGATCCAGCGCCCTCTTTTGGCCCTTTTGGACATCAGGCATGCGCATGGTGCACAGGCATAAATGCAGGCAAAACACCTATACTCACAGAAATAAACTAACACATACATTTACATATAAAATCAGGCATAACTCCTAGGGACCCCCTACCTTGATAGAGCCCCAGACCCAGGCGCTGAGATGTTCTTATGTACATTTAAATGTAAAGGTGAGGAGACTGTGTATAGCAAAACTGTCTCCAAAACAACAAACTAGCAAATAGCTTATAGGGCCGTGCACGCCTTTAATCCCAGAAATTAGGAAGCAGAGGCAGATGGGACTCTGTTGGAGACTAGCCTGGTCCACAGAGCAAGTTCTGGGTCATCCAGGGCTACAGAGTGAAGCACTGTCTTAAGAATAAATAAGTAGGTAAAAATAAAAGAGGGGTTTCCTTCATTTTATTCTCCCATGGGGCTCCCACAGCCCTTTAAGCCTGAACTCAGTGCTCTTCCTACAGCGACAAAGAAGGCAGACCAGAGTCCTGCCCACAACCAGACCACAGCTAAGATACATGGAACAGTATCTATTTATAAAACTGTGGTAATTCTGGGGACAGAGCCAAATTTGGGTCTCTATCTATAGGAAGAGATGCCTGATAATATAAACAGAAACAATAGCCACAGTGTTCCAGGGCGCAGGTCAGGTCCTGCATATAATACGCCTTTTATTGAGTCCTCAGCTCTCCCAGATGATCCCCAATAAACAGATGAAAAAAACTAAGGTTTAAAAACAGTGTACGGCAGCTGGGTGGTGGTGGCGCTCACCTTTAATCCCAGCATTAGGAGGCAGGGGCAGGTGGATCTCTGTGAGTTGAGGTCAGCCTGGTCTACAAAGTGAGTTCCAGGACAGTCAGGACTGTTACACAGAGAAACTCTGTCTCTAAAAACCAATCAATCAGGGCTGGAGAGTTAAGAGCATTGCTTAGTGGTTAAGAGCATTGCCTGCTCTTCCAGAGGTCCTGAGTTCAATTCCCGGCAACCACATGGTGGCTCACAACCATCTGTGATGAGGTCTGGTGTCCTCTTCTGGCCTGCAGGCAGACACACAGACAGAATATTGTATACGTAATAAAAAAAAAACCCCAATCAATCAAACAAAGAAAACAAAATAGTGCATGGAGCAGCCAGATATCTCCAGGGCTAAAAACATTCACCCACAAGCCGTGGGACTCACGTGATGAAGGGGAGAACTAGTTCCTGTGAGTGTCCTCTGTCTTCCCCAGGCACACGGCACTCTCATGTCCAAACTCACACATGTATGCACCCACATCACACACAAACACACAGAAAACGAAACACAAGGCAGGATTGATAGTACATGTCTGTAATCGTAGGACCCAGGAGGCAGAAGGGTTGAAAGTTTGAGGTCATCCTTGTAGACACAGAAAGTTCAATGCTGTGGAATAGAATACTTGTTTAACTATGTAAAAATGTGTTGCATTTATTGGTGCTGCATTTGGTTATTAAAGATGTATTGTTTTGTTTGTGCTGCATTTGCTTAACTATGTAAAGATGTGTTGCTGTTTCGTTTTGCCTGCCTAAGGCACCTGATTGGTCTAATAAAAAGCTGAATGTCCAATAGATAGGCAGAGGAGGGATAGGTGAGCCTGACAGGCAGAGAGAAAAGGGGAGCCAGCCAGCCAGCCAACCAAGACCCAGCCAAACAGAGCTCAGCATACTGGGGCCCAGCCAGACATGGGGAAAGCAGGGAAGCAAGATGGACATTAAGTAGATAAGATAAACGAGCCTTGGGGAATTATTCATAGATTAATAGAGATGGTTTAGTTTAAATTAAAGAAAAAAAAGCTAACTAGAAATAAGCCTAACATAAGGTCAAGCATTCATAATTAATAACTCTCTGTGTCATTATTGGGAGCTGACGGTCCAAGAAAACCTGGGTTATGAGAAAGTCCTGACACAAACAAAATACACAAGGAAACAAAAGGAGTACAGCCATGCAGCCCCCTTGTAATCCTAGCAGTGAGGAAGGAGAGGCAGCAGAATTGCCACGTTCCAGGAGAGATGGCTTAGCAGTTAAGAGCACTTGCTACTTTTGCAGGTTCAGTTCCTAGCACCACATGGCAGCTCACACCAATCTGTAACTCATGTTCCAGAGGATCTGACACCTTCTTCTGGCCTCTGAGGACACCAGGCACATGTGTGGTATGAAGATCTACATGTAGGAAAAATATCCATAAACATAAAATAAAAATAAATAAAATATTTTAAAAAAAGCAAAAAAAGCAACAGATATTGTTGGGTTCTCACCATTCATGTTACTTGGCTCACAAATACCTTTAACTCCAGTTCCAGGGCATCTAATGCCCCCTTCCCCTTCTGGACTCTTCAGGCACTGCACCCAGGTAGATACACCCACATGTTTACATACACAACTTAAAAAATAAAAATAGGAGGTGAGCAGTGATGGCACATGCACTCGGGAGGCAAAGATGGGCGGGAAGATCTCTGTGAGTTTGAGGCCAACCTGGTCTACAGAATGAGTTCCAGGACAGCCAGAGCTACACAGAGAAACCCTGTCTTAAAAAGAAAATGAAATAGCCGGGCAGTGGTGGCGCACGCCTTTAATCCCAGCACTCAGGAGGCAGAGGCAGGCGGATCTCTGTGAGTTCGAGGCCAGCCTGGTCTACAAGAGCGAGTTCCAGGACAGGCTCCAAAGCTACAGGGAAACCCTGTCTCGAAAAACAAAACAAAAAGTATGCAGGGCAAACACTCTATCAACTGAGCTATAGGCCTAATCTTCAGGCCATTATTTTCTAAACAATACAGAAACACAACTATTTGCATAGAACTTATGTCATATCAGGGATAAGTAATATAAGTAATGTAGAATGAGTAGTAGGGCTCTTGCTTAGCTCACATGGAACCCTAAGTTTGATCTTCAGCACCTGAAAATGAAGTATTACATATAGACATATGTACATACATATCACATATCTGTATAGATAACAGTTTAAAGTATATGGAAGGGTTACACATGCTACATACAAATACAAGCCCAATCAACTCTTTTTTGTTTTGTTTTGTTTTTGAGACAGGGTTTCTCTGTGTAGCCCCGGCCGTCCTAGAACTCACTCTGTAGACCAGGCTGGCTTCGAACTCACAGAGATCCACCTACTTCTGCCTCCCAGTGCTGGAATTAAAGGATCGTGCCACCACGCCTGGCTGACCACTGGGTACTCTTGAAGATGACTGGGCTGCAAGCTCTTGATCCTTTGCTCAGTGTATGGAGTGCCACACATCAGACATTGTTATTTCATCTTTTTTTTTTTTTTAGAAGCGATTTTAAGTAGCCCAGGCTGGCCTTGAAATCAATAGCCAAGGATAGTCTTGAATTCCTGATGCTGCTAGCACATCCGAAATGCAGGTGTTGCAGGTGTGTGCCAACACATCTAGCTGCACTATTATATAATGTAGAGGACACGAACACCTCGCAGTGGTGGCGCACGCCTTTAATCCCAGCACTCGGGAGGCAGAGGCAGGCAAAGCTCTGTGAGTTCAAGGCCAGCCTCGTCTACAAAGTGAATTCCACGACAGCCAGGGCTGTTACACAAAGAAACCCTGTCTCAAAAAAAAAAAAACAAACAAACAAACAAAAAACAGAACAAATGAACAAACAAAAATGGCGTGAGCCTTTGAGGATTCTGCTATAGGTAGGATCCTGTTGTCAACCTTCAGCAGACACCTACAGGTGACTCTGTTCACCGAAGAGGCTCACAGCAAGTCCAAAGCATCACAGAGAAGATGACTCTAAACAAGATGAAGGGCTGAGGATGGGAAATGGAGGCTGTGCCTAGGAGTCAGCTGTCAGCACAGCGGGGCATGGGGAGTCTCAACACTCCGGGAAAGCCAAGTGCAGAAGAGGAAGGGGAAGCCACGATAGGCTTGCTTGCTAACCACCTCCTTCTGGGGTGTTTATCACTTCCAACAAGTCACTTCCCCTCATTTTTCTTTGCCTGAGATAAGTGGAAGAAAGAGGGACAGAAAGAGACTGGCCATGGGTGGTGGTGGCACACACTGTAACCCTGGATTTGGAAGGTAGAGGCAGGAAGGTCAGGGGTTCAGTTCCCCTTTAGTTTAGTGAGCTCGAAGTAAACCTAGACTGTGTGAGACCCTTTCTCAGAGCAAAGAGGTGGCGGCACATCAAGGAGAGAAAAAGAACATCCGGGGACACAGAGGAAGTTAGTTTTCAGGGCTCTTTGCTAGAAGGTGCACTTGAGTACTTTCAACTGTGGGGCTGTATGCATTGTTTTTGGTGGACAAAAAAGTTTGAAAGAAAAAAAGACACCATGTAAGGACATTTTTGTGAATTTCTGGGAAACTGCCTAAAGGTACCTACGAAGAAAGATTCCAGCTCTTCTGACCTGACTCTTGAGTTTCTCTTTTTCAGTCTTTCTTGTTTATTTATTTATGTGGGGTTTTGTTTGTTTGTTTTTCGAGACAGGGTTTCTCTGTGTAGCTTTGGTGTCTGTCCTGAAACTAGCTCTTGTAGACCAGGCTGGCCTCGAACTCACAGAGATCCGACCGTCTCTGCCTCCGGAGTGCTGGGATTAAAGGGTGTGCGCCACCACCACCCCTATCTCTCTCTATGCTTTTTTTTTTTTTTTTTTTTTTGAGACTAGAGCTCATTATGTTCGAAGCTCGGACTGGCTTTGAACTAGCGACTCTCCTTCTTCAACTTCCTTAGCACTGGGAATACAGAAGTAATCCACTACTCTAAACTTCGTTTCTCACCCTAAATACTTTTGTAAGGAGTGCCGCTCTAGTGTAAACGTTAGAGACAGCATAATTGTGATCATCCGCCCTTCACGTTTTTTCAACACCGCTGGGCTCTCAGCTAACCAAATCGAGTGCCTGTCTGTAAAGAACTACATTTCCCGTCGACCTCTGCGCTCAACACCAGGAACGTTTTCCTTCCGGCTTGAAGCCTTCTACTCCTAGGACCGTACCTGGTTCCGCCCGGCTGCCCGTCAAGTACGGCCTCTCCCCTGACGCCCTGAGCTCCAATTACCGCCTCTTACGTAAGCCACCGCCCACTCAACAGGCCTCCCCCCAGGGGGCGTGGCTCTCTCGCGCCTCGTGAGACCTACTGGCTCTTTCGGCACCGCTGGGGCGTGGCTACGGGAACCGGGCGGGACCATTCCGAACCGCGGCTGAGGCGTTCGCGGTGGTGGCGTCGAAACATGCACGCGGCAGGTTTGGCGGCGCCTGCGGGGACGCCCCGGCTGCGTAAGTGGCGTACGTGGCTGGCTGAGGAGATCGGGCGGGCGAGGGTGTGGCGGGGCAGTCGCGGCGGTTGGCGAGGTCACTCCAGGTCGGACGGAGGTCGAGGGATCCAGGACCTGGAGTTTCTAGGTGTGCACCGAACAGAGATGCCAAGTCCGGGTAGAGGGCGCATCGCGGGTAGGTTCTTTAGGAAATTCCTTTAAAAGAAAGCAAGTTGGGGTAGGATTTAATGTGATGTTCGGAGAAACGAGACTTCCATTCATTTGCAGTCAGCGATTTGCCCTCCTGTGCTCCCCACTTTTCAGAGGCTCCCCAGTGCCCACGAGCTGTCACCCACGCTCCTTAGTACGGCCGCCTGGGCACTCCGTGAGCTGACAGGACCATATTTACACCCCAATTACGATCGGAACCAGTATTCATCGTCCTGTTAACCTCCTTTTCCCAGCTGCAAATTTGAATTCCTCTTTTAAGTTCCTCTCGGTCTCCATATATATCTAGGTCCTGTTTGTCTCATTTATTCATCTAGCATATCTTGCTCCAGTGAACCTTGTGCCAGGCCCTGGGCTGGAATTTGGGCATACACCAGTAACCGCCAAAGCCCTGGTTCTTGCTTTCTTACAGCTAGAGTTCAGGAGGAAGACAGACATTTAACTCGGAAGCAAATGCGTCAGTCAACAGAGTAGCTGAGTAATAAGAGAGAGTGTAATCAGGATGTGACTAGGGCCTGCGGAAGCTCCGCTTACCCCCTTCACTACTTAGCCTTAGTGTCTGTCAGCCCCGTAATGTGTGATGCAGGGGATCCAGCAGCAGCCAGCTAGCATTTACTTGTTCCTGTCCTCATGGAGCTGCCGGTACAGGGCAGGGGTCCGAGACAGTCTGAAGCGCTGGAGCTGCTTTGGTAGAAGCAAAGAGAGTGAGGTGCCTGGTGCCCACCGAGAACCCCAGCACGTGGGAGCTGGAGGGAAGACAGCTATGGGGTCAAGGCCTGCCTGGACAACGTGGTGTGACTGTCTTTAAAGAAAAAGGTGGGGGGCGTCAGGAGTGAACTCCAAAAGATGGCTCTTGCCTGCCATCACGCTTGAGGGTACCTGAGATTGATCGATCGCCCGGGCCACATGGTAGGAGAGAACTGCCTCCTAAAAGCTGTTTCTGACCTACACACGCACACGTGCGCACGCACATACACATGCACAGAATTAAGAAGAATTGGTTCTTTCTGAAGCATGCTGGACAGGTGGGGGTGTGGTGTGCACAGGCTGGGATGGAGAGGGAAACGCAGTCGTTCAGGCTTGAAGTAGCCTTTCTTCCTGAAAGAGTGCATGCCTAATGATGAAAAACCTAGGGGATTTATGGAGGGAGAGGCAACAGGGCCCTGGGCAGGGAAAATAGACAACTGAGTAGATATGGAGGAGGGAAATTGGGACCCTGGGCGTTAAGAGACAGAACAAGTGGAACGAGAATATTGAGCAGAGCCCCTGAGCATGATGCTGGCAGGTGCTCATAGGGAAGGGTGTTCCAGGATGACAGCATTGCACGATAAAGCAAAAAGTTTGTCGAAGTTGGGACCTGAGAGGAGGCCTTAGTGCTGGGGTCAGAGTGGTTGTTGGCAGGGCTGAGGCTGGTCATACAGGGCTGTCTGGATTTGATTCTCAGTACAGTGGTTCCTGATCTTGGGCAGAGGATGAAAAGGTTCATGTTCATTTAAAAGAACTGTGCGGGCCGGGCGGTGGTGGCGCACGCCTTTAATCCCAGCATTCGGGAGGCAGAGGCAGGCGGATCTCTGTAAGTTCGAGGCCAGCCTGGTCTACAAGAGCGAGTTCCAGGACAGGCTACAAAGCCACAGAGAAACTCTGTCTCGAAAAACCAAAAAAAAAAAAAAAAAAAAAAAAAAAAAAAAAAAAAGAACTGTGCGGGTGACACGACACATTCCTATAATCCAAGCACGTGAAAAGCAGAGGCAGGAGGATTACCTGTGAGTTCAAAGCCAGCCTGAGCTACAGAGGGAGTCGTCCCAGGATAGCAAGAGTCACATGGTGAGACCGTGTCTTAAAAAATCTAAAAAGATAAAGATATGAGTATCACAGGTCAAGGACCGGTGGTGTAGGCCTAGAACCCCCGCTTGGGAGGCTGAGGCAGCTCTCAAATTCAAGGCCAGCCTGGACTTACATAGTTAGCTCCAAGTCAGCCTGACCTGGAGAACTTAGACCCTGAGTTTTTGTTTATTTGTTTTGTTTTTGTCTTTTTCTATTGAGACAGGTTCTTACAATGTAGCCCTGACTGGCCTAGAAGTCACTCTGTAGACCAGGCTGCCTCGAACTCACATGGATCCACTTGCCTCTGCCTCCCGAGTGCTGGGATTAAAGGCGTGCGCCACCACCTCCAGCAAGACCCTGTCTTGAACATTAAAGACATAAAGAGAGCTGGTGCTGCAGCTAAGTGTAGAACGCCTGCTTAGCATGCCCAAGGCCCTGCTCTCCATTGCTCCATACTTCAAAGGCAGCACCTGGCTGCCCACTGGAGACTCCTTCAGTGGGGCTAGTAGGCGAGGAGCCTGTTGTAGTAGTCACGCTATATTCCCGCACTCCAGGGAATCGTGGGTTTGAAGGTAGCTTGAGCTACATAGCAAAGCCCTGACTCAAACACTGGAAGGAAGAAAGAAAGGGAGGCAGGACCAAATGAGATGCTTCAGGCCAGTAGACAATGACAGGGACAGAGGGGAAGGTAAGAGGACAGGGGGGGGGGGGGGGATGAGAAATAGGTGAGCCGCATGTCAGAGGGCTCCAGGTGGGCACAAAGGTGAGGCCCAGAGGCAGCCAGTAGTTGTTCCTGGAGGTAGAAGAGCTGAGGCTGGACCCAGGAGGCCTCAGAGCAGCCAGAGATGGAGCCCAGGAGCCAAAGGCACCGTGAGGGCTGGTAGCGAGTGAGCTTGCACACTCAGTGAGAGGAAGGGGGGGGGCAAAGGATCAAAACTGGGTCACCCATTTCAGAGAGCCGGAAAGGACCCAATCCAGAGACCATTCAGGAAGGAGGAGCGCTGGCTGTCCTGTCTGTTGGCGTCTACAGCAGGGCCTCATGGCAGAAGTCCTAGCTAGATGTTTCTGGTGAGACAGGCGAGGTGAATCAGTGGTTTTGTGGTGTCCGAGAAGCAGGGTTGGAGCTTGGCACCCCCCGGGTTGACAGCACCAAAAGCTTAGTGAGGTAGGAGCAGAAGAGAAAGCTGGACCTGAGGTATAGGCCTGTTGTCCTAGATGCTTGGAAGGTAGTGGCAGAAGGCTCCCGAGTTCAGGGCCAGCCTGGGCCAGCAACATAGTCAGCCCCTGTTTCCGCTGGGAAAACAACTCAATCAAGGGCACCTTGCTCTGGTGTGAGGGCCTGAGTTTGGATCCCTGGCACTCGCGTGAACAGGTAGGCAGGACATGCTGCGACCCCAGCCCTGCGGAGGCCAGGCCAGGATTCCTAGGGCTTGCTGTGCAGCCGGCATAGCCAGATCAGTGAGCTGCAGGTTCAGTGAGAGATCCTGTCTCAAAGAATACGGCGGAGAGGGATTGAGAAAGACAGCTGGGGTTGCCCTCTGGCCTCTACACACATGCACCTGAGTGCACACACAAACATGGACGGCTCGTCTGTAAGCGCATTTGTTGCTCTTACAGGACCTGGTTCTGCCCCTAGCACTCACATGGTGCCCCACAACCGCAGTCAAAACTCATATATATATATAAGTAAACAAATCTTTAAAAACAAAGCCTGTTCACATAATCCTCCTGCCTTCGTCTCCGAGTGCTGGGATTGCAGATGTGAGCCACTGTGCTCAGCTGGAAGTTTATGGGGTATCACAACAGTCCATAGACTATGAGAATCGTAAGGCAGAGAATTGAAAGGCAGAGAATTGAAAGGCAGGCTCGTTCATGGTCTGATTGCTCCTCTCAGCGTACACAGTTCCCAGTGGCTTGCTCAATGATCAGGATCTGGAGCCTTGGGGCTACCCCCATGTCCCCAGACAACACCTCCCACCCCTGCTGAGACCAGTCTTGAAAGGCTGGGGATTCCTCCCACTTCCTCTCCACACCCCAGCTCAGCACAGCTTCAGCACTTCCTGCCCTAGGCCTGGCTCTGGACATGCATGGCCCCTTTCAGTATCTCCACCCCAGCAATGTCCACCCTGGTCTCTAGCCTGACCCCCAAGCAGCTGTTACTCTCCCTTCTCTGCTCTTCCAGTGGCTCCCCCAATCCGTATGAAGTCAGGTGGAACTCTTCCGAATTATTTTGGAGGGTTTTGTTTTATGCCATGCTGGGGAATTGAACCCTGCATCTTGTACCCTTGTCCCTCGCATATGCTTGGGTCATGTCACTACAGTTTTCCAGGGGGAGAGAGGAGGCTGTGTATGTTGGTGTGTGTGTGTGTGTGTGTGTGTGTGTGTGTGTGTGTAGGCTAGGGGCAGTGTTCGATCCCCGGAGTTGACTTTACAGGTGGTTATGGGTGCTGGGAATTGAACTCGGGTCCTTTGGAAGAGTAGCAAGCATTCTCCACAGCTGAGTCTTTTCCCCTGCCCCTCCACATTATTGTTCCCTTGTTTGTTGCTGGGGGGGGGGTTGTTTTCTGAGGCAGGCAACCTGTATGTAGTCCTGGCTGTCCTGGAACAACATCTGTAGGCTAGACTGGCTTGAACTCAGAAATTCTCCTGCCTCTGCCTCCAGAGTACTGGGATTAAAGGTGTGCAGCATCGTGCCTGGCTGAGCAAGTCTTGAAAGGGGGTGCTGTCTTGTACTACCAGAGTGACTTTAAGCCTCAGCTTCTTTAAAAAAAAAAAAAATCATAGGCATTGGTGTTTTGCCTGCATGGATGCCCTGGAACTAGAGTTACAGACAGGGAGCTGCCATGTGATTGCTGGGAATTGAACTCAGGACCTCTGGAAGAGCAGCCAGTGCTCTTAACCACTGAGCCATCTCTCCAGCTTTCTCCCTCAGCTTCTTTGGTCTTGTTTTTCTCCTTTATAAAATGTGGGCAAAAAGGGCTGGAGAGATGGCTCAGCGGTTAAGAGCACTGGCTGCTCTTCCAGAGGTCCTGAGTTCAATTCCCAGCAACCACGTGGTAGTTTACAACCATATATAATGAGATCTAGTGCCCTCTTTCAGCCTGCAGGCAGAACACTGTATACATAATAAATAAATAAATCTATAAAATAAAATGTGGACAACAGCAAGCTGCCTTGAGAAGGCCATAGCATCTCCTGGGTCCATTTTACTTTCTATGATTCTTAGAGAAGCCCACACCCATACTCGGTGTATCTTCTCTTTCTAAGTGCCTCTCTCTCTCTCTTTTTATAATTTATTTTTATTTCATGCTCATTGGTGTTTTGCCTGCATGTATGTCTGTGTGAGGGTGTCCTGAAATGGAGTTACAGTTTACTTCTGCCTTGTAGGTGTTGGAAATTGAATCCCAGTCCTCTGGAAGAGCAGCCAGTGTGCTTAACCACTGAGCCATCTCTCCAACCCCCAGTACCTTTCTCTTAACCCTTGTGCTCAAGCCTAAATTGGAGTATCTTTATTAAATCCCAATTCTGACTTATTAAAACTATTTTAAAAATGGTAATAGCATCAGTTGAATCAGGCTGGTTGTGAGTGAATGAGCATAGCTCCTGTGGTGTTCACATGGTGTGGAGTCAGTGCTCCATCCGGGCTAACGGTCATAACACCAGACACGCTGACCCTGCGCACTGAGCCTTGGCTTTTGTACTGCTATGGAGCTTGCTGGACATTGTTTTCCACATGTGTCCAGTAGGGTGCGTGCCGGGTCTCTGCCTGTTCTAGGAGCCAGGGGAGTCAGCTGTGAACAAGGTGCCCTTCCCACCCTGGGGGCCTTACAGTGAATGAAAGAAACAGCTGATACTCAGTGCTGCCGACGAGTGGAGGGAGGACTGTGGGTGCTGCTGAGAGAGGCGCCCTGCTTGCAGCACTGCCTTGGGGAAGAGAGGAGAGAGCCTTAGAGTGTGCCAGGCTGGGGTGTGGCAAGGACAGAGGCCCTGAGCTGAGTATGTGCCAGGTGTGTTAGGGAACACTGAGACGCCCAGCGGTGAGGACTAAGGGAAGTCAAGTGTGGAAGGAGTCTGTAATGGTAGCACAGGATTTTACACAGGGTGAGCATCCGGACCATGGAGCTCTCCTGGTCACTGCCATCCTTGTTTGTCTAGACAGATGAGAAAGGGGTGAGTGGTGGGTAGGTAGGTGACGGGTAGATCGGTGAAGGGTGATGACAGCAGGTGAGTGGGTGGGTGCCAGGATGGCAGCCCATCTGACACCACAACCACGGCTATTTTGGTGACCTTTGCCCCAGCTATGGCCGGAGCAGGTGGTGGAACCTGTGCAGAATTAATGAGCTCCCTCCATTTTCCTCTGCAGCCTCGAAGCGGAGGGTCCCGGTGTCCCAGCCAGGCATGGCTGATCCCCACCAGTTTTTCGATGACACGAGTTCAGCCCCGAGTCGGGGCTATGGAGCCCAGCCATCATCTAGTGGCCTGGGCTACCCCTCCCCTTCCTCCTCACCCGAAGCAGCCTTCCTGGCTGACCCTATGTCCAACATGGCGATGGCCTATGGGAGCAGCCTGGCCGCTCACGGCAAGGAGCTGGTAGACAAGAATGTGAGTAGGCTGGGCTGAGGGCCGTGGGTGAGGGGCAGGCAGGGACCAAAGGGCCTCAGGCTTGAGCTTTGCCTCCCCAGATTGACCGCTTCATCCCTGTCACCAAGCTGAAGTACTACTTCGCCGTGGACACTGTGTACGTGGGCAAGAAGCTGGGCCTGCTCGTGTTTCCCTACCTGCACCAGGTCAGCACCCCCCACCTCTCCGCACCCGCCTGGAAGCAGGTGGAGGGACCTCATCCTGGGGTCCTGCCACTCTCCAACTCTCTCTGCAGGACTGGGAGGTACAGTACCAGCAGGATACCCCAGTGGCCCCCCGCTTTGACATCAACGCTCCAGACCTCTACATTCCAGGTTTCACCTTCCCACCGCTGCCGGGGTGTGTCTGGGCCAGATATTCGGGTGCCTGGTGCCCAAGCAGGGTTTCCCTCCTCTGACAAGTGTCTGTGTCTGCCTTCTACAGCCATGGCTTTCATCACCTACATCCTGGTGGCTGGCCTTGCCCTGGGGACCCAGGACAGGTAAGGATCCTGGAGCAGGGGATTGCGGTAGAGATGTCACAGCTCAGTGAGTGACACCCTTCACCCACCCACGTGAAGCCCAGTATATCCTGGGTAACCTCCTAAATCCACCCTTCCTTCCTTCTGGCCTCCACCCACAGATCTGTCCTTATGTTCGCTCCCCACCATCACCCCCATGTGCTCTTGCTCTAGTAGCAGCTGAGAGATGTGGTCTGGGTGATCCTGGCCTCCCCTACCCCATTTCTCTGTCCACCCGTCTGTGGTTCGAAGATCAAGCCCCTGATCCTTCCCACCACCTTGCTCACCCCGCCCTCACACTACTGCCACCTCGGGGACCCTGCACACCCAGTTAGTACCCCGACTCAGGAATGTGCTCTTCCCTACGTGTGCCCTCACCTGCCCATCCGCTGTGGTTCCCATCCTGGGTCCCAACCTCCAGGCTGTCGGGCCCACCTCTCCCTCACAGCGCGGGTTCCTTCCCTTTTGTGGCACCGCAAACAAGTGTCGGGAAAACCGGTGGGTTTTTGCTGAGGCTCCAGGATGCAGCAGAGCCCAAGGCCCTACCCCACCAGCTCCTGCCTCTTCCTTCGCTTCAGTCCAGCTGTCCTTTCTTTAAGGAGGAACCCTCATGGTACCCCCCACAGGGCTCATGGGGCTCCCATTCAAGCTATGGCTCAAGTGTCATTGTCTGGGGACAGACCCAGATCCTTGGTGGCCCTCAGCACAGGACTGCCACAGGGGACATCCACGGACGCCCAAGCCGTCAGCCCCATGACAGCAAGTGTGGTTGTCCCTTTTGGCAGGTTCTCCCCAGACCTCCTGGGACTACAGGCGAGCTCGGCACTGGCCTGGCTGACCCTGGAGGTTGTAGCCATCCTGCTCAGTCTCTACCTGGTCACTGTCAACACCGACCTCACCACCATTGACCTGGTGGCCTTCCTGGGCTACAAATATGTTGGGTGAGTGCTCCTGCCCTGCCTGCCAGCCCCAGACCTTGGCCTCTTCTTTAGCCTGCTCTCTCCCCACTCTTAGGATGATCGGCGGGGTCCTCATGGGCCTGCTCTTTGGGAAGATCGGCTACTACCTCGTGCTTGGCTGGTGCTGTGTGTCCATTTTTGTGTTCATGGTGAGTGGGGCTGGGGCGTCCAAGACAGACCACAGGCCTCCTGGACAGAGCTGGGGGGGGGGGGTGGGCGGGGGAATGGGTCTTTAGAGCACCCTCGTACAGAGAATTTGGATCAGCGGCATAGTACTGAACTGGAAGGGCTTAGAGTGTCAGGAACCTGCGGGCTGGGAGCCCTCCTGGAGGGGGAGAGATCTCTTATGTGGGTCCTTTGAGAAGAGCAAGGACCAGTCAGGAAGTTGGGGGCCAGGGTTGCCCAGTAGAGGCTCTTTCTGGTCTATAGCCTGGACTTTCTCCCAACATGCCCCTGGAGGAAGGCAGAGTCCTTCCAGTGCTGATTAAGGCCAGTGGGGACTGCCATGCTTAGGTTGACCCTAAGCTGTACTCAGGGTGAATTATTTCTCCGACTTAAGCCTCTGTTTCTTCTTTTGTAAGAGGGGTGCCTCATGACTGCACCTCTGGTCTGGGGGTTAGACTTAGCATGAGTAAGAAGCAGAGGGCAAACACTGCACTGTTAGGGAAATTTGGCCCATAAGTGGGAATCTTGTCATCCTTTAAAAATTAAAGGAGCGGGGAAGATGGTTCTGCCAGTAAAGAAGACCAGAGTTAAATCCTTAGACTCATATTAAAAAAAAAAAAGCTGGGCAGTGGGCAGTGGTGGCACATGCCTTTAATCCCAGCACTAGGGAGGCAGAGGATCTCTGAGTTTGAGGCCAGCCTGATCTATAGAGTGAGTTCCAGGATAGCCAGGGCTACACAGAAAAACCCTGCCTCAGAAAAACTAAAGGGAGGGGGGCAGGCAGGAGTGGAGGTATACCCTTATAGTCTCAGGGCTGGGCATGGGGGGGGCAGGAGTGAGGTATACCCTTATAGTCTCAGGGCTGGGCATGGGGGCAGGAGTGAGGTATACCCTCATAGTCTCGGCTGGGCATGTTAACACAGGCTGCAGCTCACTGATTTGCCACCCTGGCCTACTTGGTAAATTGTTTGGTTAATGAGAGACCCTGTCTGGAAAAAAAAAGGAGGGGGTAGACATCCAAGGGTGTCCTCTAGGCTCCACAAATACGTACACATCCAGAAATCTCTGAGCATTGGGGGCCTGTGGGATGACTTAAGGTGCAGGGCACTTGCTGACAACTTGAGTTCTATCCTGAAACCCAGAATGGAGGGAAAGAACCGATGCCTACAAGTTATGCTGACTCCATTCCAGAGCCTCAAGTGCCCCACACCACAAAACAAACTCAGAAATATTTTTTAAAAAGTAAGAAATAAAAAAAGAAAAAAGAAAGAAAAGAAAAAAAGAAAAGCCGTGTAATTCCAGCACTCGGGAGATTGAGGCAAGTGGATCTACACAAGTTTGAGGCCAACTTGGTCTACATAGAGAGTTCCAGGCCAGCCAGGGCTACACATCAAGATCCTGCCGTCTACCCCCTCTAAAAAGAGAACGCGTTTGAGCATGAGCAAAACAAAAAGAAAAGAGCTCTTCTAGCTTGCCTTGAAAACGTATCTTCTGGGGCTGGGGGTGTATTCAGTGGTAGGGCACTGGCCTAGCATGGGTGAGGGCTTGCGTTGCATGAGGGGGAGGGTACTGTGTCAGGGTAGGCAGAAGCTGCTAGACTACGCCCTCCAGGCCGGGGATCTAGTCTTGCTGTTCCCCGGTCTACATCCTACAGAGCCTCTGGAACCCACAGTGGTTCGCTCATAGGCCTGGGGAGGTAGCAATTTAGCAGACTCTTCTAGGAGTGCAAGCTGGAGGCCGCAGAGGGACAGGGACCCCCACGCTGACGCATCTTTCCCATCTCCCTCTCCTCCCCCCCTTGCTAAGCAGATCCGGACGCTGCGGCTCAAGATCCTGGCCCAGGCGGCGGCCGAAGGGGTGCCTGTGCGCGGGGCGCGGAACCAGCTGCGCATGTACCTGACCATGGCGGTGGCGGCCGCGCAGCCGCTGCTCATGTACTGGCTCACTTTCCACCTGGTTCGGTGAGCGGCCAGCCTGGCCTCCAGCGGCCACATTCATCTCGCCCAACCCGGGCCCGGCTCTCCAGGCCCGCGCCCCTCCCTCCCAGCCAAGGTGCTCTCTTTTCCAGCTGCACACCGCAACAATAAACCTGATGGGCTCAGCACGGCCTCCGCTCCTGACCGGCAGGGGGCACTGGGGAGCGGGGCAGGCTGCAAGCTTTAATAAGTCAGTGGGGGGCCTTCTTCTCCTTTTTCTTTTCCTTCTTCACCTTGGGTTTCTTGGCCTTGTCCGGGGAGCGTTCATGCTTCTTGCAGCCAGCGGTGTGCTTCTGGAGGCCCGAGGACGATGGGTGGGGGAGAG
The DNA here is from genome assembly GCF_903992535.2 of Arvicola amphibius. Classification (NCBI taxonomy): domain Eukaryota; kingdom Metazoa; phylum Chordata; class Mammalia; order Rodentia; family Cricetidae; genus Arvicola; species Arvicola amphibius. Next base: position 78,659,456 of record NC_052054.1, read on the forward strand.
AGAAGAGGTGGCACGGTTGGAAGCAGAACTGGACATGCTCCACCCTCTGCAGCGAGGAGGATCCCAACCTGACTCTGACCATGGCCGGGCTCTGTGTCAGGGGTGCTTGGGAACATGCAGGGAGAGGGGTAGCCTCTTACCTTTCCCTCCGCCTCTGAGTCGCTGGAGCTGCTGCTGCTGCTGCTACTGCTGGAATCGGAGGAGCTGCCGTGGCCATGCTAGATGGGAGGTGGTGGTGACAGTAAGGAACCGGGGTGACAGTAAGGGACAGGGAGATGACAGTAAGCTTGCTCACGCAGCTTCCAACCCAAGCTGGAAAGCTGAGATGTGGCTGAACACCCGGGACAGAAGCCAGTTCCCATCCTGGGCTCTCTGGTGAGGTAACTCACCCTTGGTTTGTGAGCAGCGCCTGCCCCTGGTTGGCCCGGAGTTTTAAGGGGACAGTGCTTGGGGTTTCCCACTTGACCTGTGCCTCCTGGTTTCTTAGAACCAGCGCCCACGGCTACAGAGGAGAGAGAAGTTAGACGGGTTAAGCGGGTGACTGGGAGAGTGAGTCCCTTCGTTGGGGTCCCTGGGTTTGAGTCCGAACCCCACCTCGCACCGCAAATCCACCACTCCCGGAGAGCGTACCTGCGGCCAGGTCGAACTCCATGGCGCTGGTCACTCTGGAGGATCCGGATCCGAAGACATAGGCAGTGCCTGGGGCAGGGGGTGGGGCCTCTCGACCCACCCTTCTCAGGAATTCTGCAAAGTCCCACCCTCCCGACCTTCGTACCCCTCAGCCCCGTGGTCCTGACTCATTGCACTGCCGCTCCCAGCCCCACCCAGACTTTCCTCTGTGGGAAATGAAGGTATGGGTGGCTGTAGTTTTCTGGGGAAAAGGTTGAGACCTGTCATGAATTGACCACTTCGTGGGGCTGCTTGCTTGGAAAAAGTTCATAAGTTAAAGATACTTGCAGTGCATCCTGGGAGCGGGGGAGCTCGGGTTCCTGGCTCCTCTGGCCTGAGAAGTGTCTGAGGGATTTGGAGCCCAAGATGAACAACCTGGTGGCAGCCAGGAGAGAGGCCTCAGCAAAGCTGCACCCTGGGGCGATGGTGAAAACCAGGCAGATGGGTTAAATTCCTAGACTGGTGTCTGGCAGAGTAAGTGCTTGTGAAATGTGTTGCGTTGTTTTGGTAAAGGCAGGTGTCTTAATTTGGGCTGTTAGAACAAACACAGCAGGTGAGTGGCTTAAACAGTAATCTACCTTCTAGTTGTTGAGGCTGAGAGCTCGAAGCTAGACATAGGTAGAGAGGGACCCCTAGTATGAAGATGGCCTGCTCCCTACAGAGTTGTTCTGGCTTTTCATGTGTCTGGATGTAGGCTCTCTTCCTAATGGCTAGAATCCCACTCTCAAGATTCTGTTACCTTCAGCAGTACCACTTTGAAAGCACCACATTTGGGACTGGGCTTTACCATCTAACTCTTGCACACAAACATTAGCACCAAGCTGGACACAGTGGTGCAGGACTGTAATTCTCAGGAGACCTCAGGAGGATTTGAAGTCCTGCTATAGCCTGAGCTACACAGCCTGACAGTGCAGTGTGGTGGCACGCACCTTTAATCCCAGCCCTCGGAAGGCAGAGGCAGGCAGATATCTGGGCTCAAGGCCAGCCTGGTCTATAGAGAGAGTTCCGTACCAGCCAGAGCTCTACCAGTGAGGTGGCCTGTCAGGAAAAGACACTTGCCAAGGCTAAAGAGCTGAATTCAGTTACCAGGAACCACATGGAGGAGAGAGCTGGTGCCTGCAAGTTGTCTTTGGACCTCCACAGGTACACATCCAGGCACGTGCCACAAAATAAAATAACCACATAGAAAAATATTAAAAACAAATGCTTGCCTGTGTCTGCAGAAGTGAGCCTCTGAGCAGGAACAGGTGGCTGCTTCAGGGGTCATAATGAGCATGTGCCACCCCAGATACCTGCCTAGATGTCAGTTTGCAGAAAAGCTTGCCCTGCAGCCACCATCATTCCAGCACACACTTGGTGCTTACCAATATTTGAAATATCTTTTTTTTCCCTTTGGTTTTTTGAGACAGGATTTCTCTGTGTAATAGAACCCTGGAACTCACTCTGTAGACCAGGCTGGCCTTGAACTCCCAGAGATCCACCTGCCTCTGCCTCCTGAGTGCGTCACCACCGCCTGGCTGTATATGGCTGTTTTGCCTATGTATGCCTGATGCCTGTCAGGTCCCCTGGAGCTGGAGTTATAGACAGTTATGAACCACCATGTGGGTTCTGGGATTCAAATCCATGGCCTTTGGAAGAGCAGCCAGTGCTCTTAACTACTGAGCCGTTCCTCTAATACCCACCCACCTTTATTTTGAGACAGGGATTTATCTGGCCTGGAACTCAATATAGATAGCCGAAGCTGGTCTTAAACATAAGTGGACTCTGTGTCCAGAACCCCAAAGCACTCCACCCACAGGAGTAAAAGCCAGAGAGGTACAGCTGAGCAGAGGAGCCATTCCTTTGATATGCTGGGGAGGGCTGGACTTCCGAGTGAGAGCCTCACAGGAGCATTTGGTGGTGGCTGTTTTGAGGCTGGGTCTCCAGCAGGTCTGGGCTGCCCCAGACTTGCCGTGTAACAGGATGATCCCCAGTGGAGGCCACACAGATGTACCAGCCTGTTGCTTTGTTTTGCAGTTTCAAGACTACAAACAAGCAAGGCCTGCCTGGACTACAGAGTGTGTTCCTGGCCAGTCTGACACCCTAGGGAGACCCTGACCCAAAGGAGAAAAGGGGCGGTGGTGAAGGTAGGGTTATCTTAGGGGTCAAGCACCTGCCTAGCATATGTGTGGTCCTAGGTTAAATCCACTGTCAAAATAGCAATTTTGTAAATAAAAGTAAATTGGGCCAGGTACGGTAACACCGGCAGAGGCAAGTGAATCTCTGAGTTCAAGGCCAGCCTGGTCTATAGAGAGAGTTCTAGGACAGCCAGGGCTACACAGAGAAACCGTGTCTCAAAAAAAAAAAAAAAAAAAGTAGATAAAAGTAAACGAAGATAGGAAGGGTGTTGTACAGGGCTCAGAGGTTCAAAGGCCTTGAGGCAGGAACACCGTCCATGGATCTTCAAGGAAGTCAGAGTGGACGATAAGAGGGGAGAGGTGAGGAGGGCAGGAGGGGACCTTTGTCTATCACGAGGGGTGAGGTGGGGTGAGCAGTGATGGTTGGGCCCACAACTTGTGCAGGCTGGCAGAGAAAGTCTGTCCAGGCAGAATGTCAATTCCGTGAGGGTGGAGCCCTGTCTGCTTTGCTCCTCACCCAGACAAGTGACTCAGTGGGGTGTGCTGTCATTTGGTGACTGGTCAAGGTTTACCTCTGACTGGGGGGTGCCGAGAGGTACACCTCAATTACCCCTCGCTAAGCACTCTGGACCTGTTTTCCCCTGGCCTATGGTCCAAGCACCGGAAGGGAAGGGGAGGTGGAGGATTACGAGTCAGAGGCCAGCCTGAGCTCCAAACGCCATGTTGAGGGGCTGGAGGGAGGGCTCAGCAGTAAGAGCACTATCACCGCTGCCCTTCCAGGACCGTTTCAATACTCAGCACCCACATGGCGGCTCACAACGGTCTGTAACTCCAGTTCCCAGGAGTTAGATGTCGTCTGGCCTTTGCTGGCACCTGCACGCACACAGATACACACATACTCATAACTAAATAACAAAATCTTACGAGAGAAAAAGATCTTGTCTTGAGATGGAAGGACCAACATCTGACGTATTCCTCTGTCCTCTGACCTCTGTGTGCTCCAGCATGCAAGCGTGTGTGTGCGCGAGCACACACACACACACACACACACACACACACACACAGGGTTGGGTCTTACCTCAGTGGTAGAGCACTTTCCCAAAACCCAGTGAGGGGATGAGGGTGTGGCTCAGCACTAGAGTGCTTGCCTAGCAAATGTAAGGGCCTAGTTCTGTCTCAGTTCCACAGAACAATAAAGTAGAAAAAAATAAACACCCCCCCCACCTTTTAAATGGCTTTGCAGAATCCACATGGCCTGAATGAACATGCAGTGTTCAGTAATGTCAGCTGCATCTTTAACCGCCTCCCCCCCATCCATACACACACACTGGGGGCGGTGTTGAGCCTAGGCCTCTGCCTTGGACTACAGGCCGGTGCCACCAAGCCCTGCTGGAGTGAGGCTTCTCAAAGCCCAGGCACATAGCTAGCTAGTAGACTGGAAGGAAAGCATCACAGATTTCTGTACCCTGGAGCCACAGCCACTGTCCTGCTGCGCTAGTTTTAGAGTGGGAGAGTAGGGCAGGATGTGGTTTTGGCTCTCCTGACTTCCACCTTCCCTCACCCCTCACCCCGTAGCATCGCTTGGCCTTTCTAGTCTCAAATTCATGGAGACCCACGATGCCAGCGCTTAAAGAGGTGGTGAGAGTGGACATCTCTACCTGCTCACCTTCTCATCTCAGGCTCCCGTCTCACTGCTCTGCCTTCCTCTGAGACACAGGTCGGTGTAGGCACAGAGCCTTGGTGCCATTCTGCCCCTCAGGAAAAGGGAGCCTGCAAGCAAGGCTGGGTTCCTCAGGTGCTCACCCCAACCCTGGTTTTTTTTTTTGTTTTTTTTGTTTTTTTTTTTTTTTACTTCAATGCACAAAAATATTTGTGGTCAATAAGTATAGTGGGCAGGGAAGGCAATATGCTGAGGGACCCTGTTGCTGGGACAGCTATATGCCTGAGGTCCCTCCTACGTGCTTGAGGTCACATGTTTGGAAAAGTATGGCGAGGTTTGGTTTATTGGTTTAGTCTTTCCTGAAGTTTCCATGAACAGAGGCTCAGCTGCTATAAACAACATTATCCCCCTTCAGCCACATCCAGGCAGCTGGATGCACTCACAACATGTAGGGACCGTTTTCCTTCATATCAGACTGAAGCACTGTACTGGCCTGGGACCATCAACACTGCTGCGGCTCCAGGACACCAATCAGCAAGTGTGATAAGGGGCCAAGCTGGGCCTTCTCCCAGCTGTCAGTCCAGGACTTATTTCACTCTGCTTCTAAGTTAACGTCCTAGCTGTGACCACCTATTCGCTGGGGTCAGAAACTGGCTTTCTAGCGCCTCTGCTCACAGGACCCAGAACACATGCATGCCCATACAGTGGCTCTGACGAAAGAGGGACCTAATAGGTGTGTAGCTCCATGGCTGCCAACTGCTTAGCATTAACAAAGGGGTGTTATAAAACCTCCCCTCCTCCCTAAACACAGCTGCAAATACAGCCCTGAGCAATGATCTTCAGAGTGCTCAGGATCACCTGGTCTTAACCTTGAAGCCCTAGGGTCTTGGGCTCCTGGTACCAGGATATGCCAAGGATACAAGGTGGGTGGGTGCTCCCATTCCAGGAAACAGCTTAGCCAGCTTCCTCTTCTAGTGCCAGTTTGCTCACCACAGACCCATTTGTGGAGTCTGATGCAAGCACAATTGTTCTGTAAACTTATGGCGAGTAGGACCTTCAGATTAGAGGCCCATGTGGGTGGGCTCTGTCAGAAGTCCAGTTCCCAGCCCTAAACCATGTGGACTTCTGAGTATGTGACGCCACTCAACATCTGATCAATCCAACCAACAGAGGCCCATGGGAGGCAAGGTGGCAGAGCCAGGCAGGCTTTACTTGGAGGTCCCATTCAGCCAACTCTTTGCCACCACACAATGACCATAAAACATTTGACAGAGATGGCTGGCAAGACCTCCTGTGAGTTGCCATGTGACAACCTTCAAGGTAGAAGAATGCTGAGCCACAAGAGGAGAAATTACAGGTTCCCAAAGGGTGCTTTCCACCCAAGGACCCGAGTTTAATTCCCCAGACCCACCCACATGGCGGGGAGAACTGATTCCTGTCTTTCAACCTCTATACACAGTGACACACAAAAAAAGAAAGAAAATAATAGGATTATTACTGTCCTAAAATAGTCTTTTCGTTTTTGCTTTGTTTTTGTTTTTTGAGACAGGGTTTGCTCTGGAGCCCTGGAGCTTGTCCTGGAACTAGCTCTTGTAGACCAGGCTAGCCTCAAACTCACAGAGATCCACCTGCCTCTGCCCTCTGAATGGTGGGATTAAAGGTGTGCACCACCACCACCGCCCCGCGTGACCTAAAATAGTCTTAGAAAACCAAGACTAGACAGGTGTGGAGGCGCACACCTTTAATACCAGCACTCAGGAGGCAGAGGTAGGTGGATCCCCATGAGTTTAAGGCAAACCTGGTCTATAGAGTGAGTTCCAAGACAGTTAAAACTGTTATACAGAGAAACCCTGTCTCGAAAATCCAAACAGAACCAAGACCACTCCCATCTCAGAAGGGTCTTGACAGGCTTCATCTTAGTCTAGCAGACCCACACCCTCCGAGGTGGTGCATTGGACTCCCAGCACCCACATGGTGGCTCACAATCATCTGTAACTCCATTTTCAGGGGATCCAACACCTTCTTCTGGCCTCCTTAGGTGCCAGGCATGTACATGGTACATAGACAAATATGCAGGCAAAACAGTTATACTCATAAAATGAAAATAAATCTCTTTTTTTCCCCCTTCATGAAGTTTCTCTGTATAGCCCTGGCTGTCCTAGAACACTCTTTGTAGACCATGCTGCCCTCGAACTCACAAAGATCCTTCTGCCTTTGCCTTCTGAGTGCTGGGACAAAAGGTGTGCACCACCACTGCCTGGTGAAAATAAATCTTAAAAATTGTTTTTGAGGAGCTTGGGATGCTGCTCTGTCAGTAAAGGTTTTGCCCATCACTGAGGAAATCCTGGGTTCCATCCTCAGTACTGAATAGTCTAGGTGTAGGGACACACACCTGTAATGTTGGCACTTAGGAGCTGGCAGCAAGCTCACATCATCTCAGCTACATAAGAGCTTAAGGTCAGCGTGGGACACATAGGAACCCGTATGGTATAAAAAAGAAAAACATACTCTTGTCTCTAAAAACAGAGGAGCAAAGGCCTGTCGGCAGATGGCACATCAAGTCCCCAGGTAGAATCTAGTCGTAGCAGTCACACAAAAAAAGAAACTACATAGTAAATTTTACTTTAAAAGGCCCATTTTATTAAACATACATTTTTTCTTTCAGAATCCCAATTTTTAAAAAAACTTAATCTACTTAAAAAACCACATAAATCAAACAAACAAAGAAAGCTACCAGAACAGAATTATTAGTGATGCTAAAGGGGGTAATGGGTGGAGAGGCAGAGGGAGCTACTGAGAGGTCAGAAGTCAGGGGATCTAAGTAGCAACAGGACGAGAAATGCTTCCCTGCCCTCCCTGAAATGGGGAAACAAAGACAAAATTCCCTAATGATCTCACAGATTCAAGCAGTTGCTCTAATTTCCAAAGGCATGTCTGTTCTCCCAGAGTCGGGGCCTTTACAAGACATAGGTGTTCTTCACCAGCTGTTCCTTGTCATCCCCAGTGCTCCAGACTGTGCGGAGAGTACGCTCCTGCTTCCTGCGTGCCATACGGATCAGGCAGACCACAGAGGCTCCCAGGAGGAGGATCAGGGCCATCAGGAACAGCCCCACCAGGACCACCGCTAGGAACAAGAGCGGACAGGTAAGGCGAGGAGGAACATGAGACAGAGAGGGTCATCAGGGTAACCTAGAATGTACGGTAGCCCAAGTAGACTCAGAAGAGGACCAGACACCCTCCTCAACCTGGTAGTCTGGAGAGATCTGCCAGGTGATCCCCTGCAATGCCACATGTATAGAATGGCTTTTGTACTTTATAATTTTATGTTTATGTATGTGCATTTTGCCTACGTGTATGTCTAGGCACCAAGTGCCTGAGAAGTCAAAAGAGAGCACTGGACTCCCCTAACTAGTGTGCCAAATGGTTGTGAGCTACCATGTGGCTGCTGAGGATGGAACCTGGGCTGTTAGGTTTGGAGACAAGTGCCCTTGCCTGCTGACTTATCTCACCAACCCTATTTCGGTTATCTGAGACAAGGTCTCAAGTGGCCTTTGAATTTCCTATATAGCTGAGTCTGGCCTTGAACCCCTGAATGGCAACAGATGATCCCCTGCAGATGATCACCTGAGCAATGAATCCTGACTGGTGAGGGTGTACCCAGCAGTGCTGGGAGGGACCCCAGGGTTCCTAATTGTGGGTGAATAACTGCGGCTGCCTCACTGGTAAGTTAAGAGGCTCCATCTCAGGCATGTGACTTCCTGTGACATTTACCTGGCTCCCCTCCTGCACTGGCTAGAGGACCTACCTACCTTCTTGGGGCAATCCCCTGCCTAACTCTACCCATAACCAGGCTTTAAGACCTGGGCACCTTTCCAGCCTAGCCCTGAGAACCAGATTCTACTTCCAGAACAAGGCAGATTTGTAGGCCAGGTCTTGGCTCCTTAACAGGGAAAAAGATCAAGAAAGAGGCCAGACCAGTTTGGCAAGTCCGGCACAGCTAGACACAGGCTCAGAAACAGAAGGGAGGTACAGGGTTTCCTTGCCAGGCCAAACTGCTTCCTGACAACCCCGATCACCTCTTCATGCCCCATGGCACATAAGTCCCCTCCAAACCTGCAGTTACCCTCAGGCTGTGTGTGGACTCCATAGGATAGGCCTGTCTGCCAGACACTCCCTGTGGCCCGAACAGGCAACCTAGGGATTCAGGCTCAGCCTCCACTTGTGTAGTGTTTTCTCTAGGACAAATGCCCACAAATTCCAAGCTGCTTAGCCACTTTCATGTAGACACAGAACTCTGCCACAAGGATATTCCAGTGAGGAACACATAAGCAAGGCAGAAAACACAGCTGGGCAGACCCCAGTACGTCCAGGAAGGCCAGTGGCAGGGAGAGAAGGATAAGAGGTCTCTTACCTTTTGTTCCAGAGGTCAGAACAGGGTACATCTGTTTGCCTAAAGAGAACACAAAATGCTGAGGTCAGTCCATGCTTAGAGCTGGAACCAAAATGGGTCCTCTCAGCCTCCTGAACATTAGGGCTCTCCCCAGAAGCTCTGGAGGTTCTGAGGCCTAGACATTTTCAGAGTCCTTGTTTTGGGGAGAGGGACAGGGAAAGGGCCTATGAAGGGCCCGAGGTCCAGGAATGAGGTTGGAAGACTTGCCAGAGCAGCGCTGCATGCAGGCCTCCTGGGAGAGGTAGCTGTTCTTGTTGCCCCGGCACCCGCCGTAGATGAAGCTTTCACAGGAACTCCTCTCAACATTATAGTACCAGCGAGGGAAGGCTGCACGGCAAGGCCCAGTGACAGCCTTCGGGACACAATATTCTGTAAGCAAGAGCAAGGGAGCCTTAGGAAGACAAATCAACTGGGCCAAGAGGAGCAGAGTCAAGCCTAGCATGCCTAGACAGTCAGCAGACCGAGCATGCTATCTGTGTGGTGAAATGCCTGTGGGTCAGACACAGTCATTCTAGCCTGTAGACACCAGCTTTTACATTTTCTCTTTCTGGTGTGTGTGTGCGCGCGTGCGTGAATTTTTGCTTGTGTGAATTTCAGTTGTATACACTGAGGGTGGGGAACTGGCTTCATTTTCAGGCACCTTGTAGACAATCATGACCATACTGTCTATAGTCCACACAGCCCCAGGCACCTTACATGTACTGGGTTGTCCCCTCCTCTGTCCTGGGACCTCCACTTTACACGTGGAGATTACACACATGGTGTAGCTCCTATCACAACCTCAGCTGTGGTTAGTCACGGTGCAGGTTAACTCTAGAAGCTCACAGCCCGCTGCCTTCACTCTGCCAGCATATTGATTCCTGCCTGCCACCTGTCACCCCAATCCTAGCTTTATATTACAGCCACCTGGCAAGGTTTGGTAGCCCTGCTTAGCAAGTTTCTTCCAGTCAGTCTCAATGCCAACCACATAAATACACAATTCTTTAAGTTATACCTTCAAAGTTGAAGATCTCGCCTGAGAGGTTCTCAGAATCCTGCTTTCTGGGAGCTGCAACACAAAAGTCTGGTTAGAAGGGACACAGGACAACTGGCCTAACAGGGCTGACTGTAAAGGGCCCAGGGAGGGATCATAGGCAGTGTCACCATTAGAGGGGTGGACATATCCCTTGTTCCTGGTGTCTTCTGGAGCACAGGACACACTGAAGGACACTAGAGGTAGGTGGGACTCCTGCCACTTCAGTGGTTACTATGGGAACTAATCTAGCCATGTTCCTGAAGTGATCAAGAAAATAGCTCTGTTCACTTTCTGAGGAAATTTCCTTAAGAGAAAGGCTAGAAAAGTAAGAGTTACCATGCAGGGTCCTACTAAGGTAGCCAACATGGGCCTGGAACAACTGGGAAGTGCCCTAGCCTAACCCTGGCTCCCTGTAAGTCTGGAGAGTCCCAGCAGCCACCAAACTCCCACATGCGCTCTGGTGTCAGACATGGAGGGCCAGAGCATGGGACTGTCCACTGGGGGCTGGAGAATTTTGTCCCCATCAGGGGTATACAGTCTGCCCCCCGCCCTGTGGAAGGGCAGGTCTTGCAGGCCCTGCTGAGCCCCTGGCCACAGGCCTAACCCCAACGGTACAATCACTAATAGGGACCACTCACCCAGGCTCTTGCCGCAGAGTCCCTTAAGCATAAAAGAGGAGCAGGGTGGCTACTGCCAGCTCTACAAAGCAAACTAACACAAAGCTCTAGATGAAGGACAGCAGAGGAGAGAAGGGTGGGGAGCTGAGGACAAAGGACTTCTAGCAGAGGGAGGGGACAGCAACCCCAACGGGAGCTGAGGACACAGCACAGCAGACAGACAGCTGCTTAGAGGGGAGGCAGTGCCCTCTTGTTGTGGCCCAAGTACACAGTGCTGGTACACTGGAGGTAGAGGTGGAAGCGCATTACAATTCCCAGTTACAAGTGACCCTTCACAGTTACCATATGGGCGGCCTTCCTCCAGCTGGGTCTTTATGAACCTACCACTCAGGATGGAAGAGTCAGCTCCATTTCTGTTCCTGGCCATACCATCAATGGTGTTCTCTGTGAGGGGACAAAGACCAGGAAAGAAAAGAACTTTCAAGTAGGTCCTATTTGCCACAACCAACCCGCTTTTCTCCTTTCTGTGGCACCCCTGGGGAGTGAGGGCCACAAGCTCTGGCTACTTAGCAATGAGGAACTGGAACTGCCTGAGGAGTCAGCACACACTGAAGCAAAAGGACTTTACGTGGTCAGAGCTCTCAGGGCCTGTTCTGACCCACGTTCTCTCAGAGTAGAGTTGGAGTTACGACATTTTTAACACAGATCTTTAAAGTCCTTTATAGTGATACTTTAGGAATTACTTTGTACATGTTCTGCTTGTGTATGTCGTGGCGCACACGTGGAGGTCATGGACAACTTTCAGGACTCAGTTTTCCCCTCCCACCATGGGGTCCTGATCTAACCCAGGTCTTCAGGCCTTTACCCCTGAGCCATCTCCCTGTCCCCATCTGAACACAGATCTTAAGCAAAGAGAGACTCATGGGCATGCTTAGGGAAAGGGTAAGACAGACCCATGAGTGGGTGTGCTTTTCTCAGGGAGAATTGCCTCTACATTTTTTTGACAGAAGATCTTGCTACATTGCCCAGGCTGATCTCTTAACTCCTGGAGCCACCTGCCTCAGCCTCTCAATTTTGGGTAATAGTGTGCCTGCATTACATGTAATTTTGTCTCCAGCACATATTGAGATAGTAGGTGGAGATGCCTGGACGGGCCTGGCCTGCTGTCATCCAGCAGTCACCTCATGACCCAGCTCCCCTCAATCTGCCTCCTACCTGTGCCCCCTCATCAGGCCACTTTCTGGCAATTTGCTAGAAGGCTTGCCTCTGTAGACTGAAAGCAGGCACAGGGACAGTCTGCTCCCCTGGGTGGTTCTAGGTCCCATTACAAGTTAATAAACTGGCACACACCCTCAATAAAACTGGCAAAGGACTCCAGGGACTAGTGGTTTTGGCTGTTTTCAACTTGCCTTACAGAGTCCTTCTCAGCACCAAGAGACATACAACCAAATGCCCACTAAGAACTGTGTGGGCCCTTGCAGCCGGGGTCAGGTTCTGGACCATGTCCAGGGAGACAGTGAGTGCCTTATGCCCACTGTTTCCTGCTCATGCTCACTTCAACCCTCTTTCTAAGAGGATCACAGCACATCAAAAGGGAACAAACAACATTCCCCAACTCTTCCCCCTCCACAAGGGAGAGGAAAACACGGAAATGACATTTTCTTCACTCAGTTTCCAGATGAACCAGCTACCACCAAAAAGGTGAAGGACTGGCCTGCACTATCTAAAATCACACCCCAGCTAGGCATGGTGGCCAGTACCTATAAACTGAGCACTTGAGAGGCAGAATCAGCAAGATCAGGAGTTTAAGACTTGCTTGGACGACACAGTAAATCTATGTGTCAAAACACTAAAGTCAGTTCCTGTCCCCCATCCCTCTATAAATTCCCCGGACAAGCCCTTCTTCAGGCTCAGGCTTGTGCACTTCACCCAGTGCAGCAGACCTAAGGTCACTGCCCAAGGCTACCGCTGAGACTTCCACCCAACCTCAAGATGCCGATCTGATTCCTGAATGCATAGCTCAAAGCAAGAGAAGTAGTCAGCAAGTGAGGAGACAGAAATCACAGACATTACTGCTTGAGGAGGCTTACTGTGAGCACTGGGGCTCAACACAAAACCATCACAGCTTCGAGTCACCAAGCAAACCTGCACACTAGGAAAGGCTGCACAAAATCTTTGTGGGCAGCTCAACCCCAGTCTTGGGAGCAACTGGGAGAGATCAGGACCTGGAGCTCTCTGCTGGGCCTTCGGGTTTTATTTGAACTGTAAGGGCCTAGAGCCCAAGTAACGGCTGGGAGGAGGATGGATCTCAGGGAATTCACCCACAGTGTTAACTTCTAACATGGCTTTGTGAGCTTTTCGGGTCACTTGTTTTAGAGGTAGAAAAATAGCCCTAAGACCCGGAGAACAAGGGCCTGTAGGAGTGGATCAGGAGGTCAGGTGGTAGCTTGACTCTTTACAGTGTCTGCTGTAAAATCAGTATGGCCACGGGACTGCACATTTGAGCCTGCTTTTGCTTTTGAATTCCACTCCATCCCAGGTTCTGGGCTGAGTGAAGACCCAGCAGACAGAAGATAACCACATTCCAATAATGAACTCTAAGCATCAAATTCTCCAGTCTTACCAGTGACACCAGCACACTTCGCAAGACATTCCTCCTTGCTCTGGTAGTTATTGCCATTTCCTTCACAGCCTCCATACACAAATGGCTGGCAGGACCCATCAGTGACATTGTACCACCACCTGGGGATGGAAGCCCGGCATTTCCCCACTACCTTCGAAAGTCCACAAGACTCTGGAACAAAGCAGAACCCATGTGGGTTGATGGGGGCAATCCTTGTTGGGTCAAAGGACACACACATCTATAGGAGGAAATCCAGGGGTCTTCAAAATACTAAAAAGGAGAAGCAAAGTATTCTGGGCCTCTCAGTTCCTCTCGACCTGGTTCCAAAGCCTGTGCTGATGCTGTCTTCCTTATATGGAAAGAAACACAAAGCCTGGTAACAAAGCACCTGACACAGCTGCAGCTGCAGGTGGCTTCTGTCCTTGACTCCTTAACAGAGTTGCAGAGGTGAGGGCGTGGCTCAGCAGAGCACTTGCTGGACCCTAAATCCAGGCCCTAGATTCCATATACCCTCCCTCAAAGGCAATCAGTATACAAAATCCACACTCAAATCCAAGAAGCTCAGAGACAAGCTTGCTAGCTCTAGTTTCTCATCCCTAAAAGACAACCCAGCTCATGGGCCTGGGTTCTAGGGAGTGCTAAGGTTTGCCCCACTCCAATCAAAGGGGAAGATGCCAAGCACAGTATTGACAGTGACATTTGCAGTCACTGTTAGAGGCTGGTCAAGGGGCCACGAACAAGGCATAGGAATCGCTGGAGAATGGAAAGCCACCAGAACCCATTCACAGATCCCATGTCTTCCTCTGCAGTGGCATACTGTCCTCCCCACCCCAATTCAGAGGCCAATCTGATGAACATCCAAGTGACATCTCTCAAGCTCAACTGTCCCAGAGCTGAGTACGTGCTCACAGGCTGTCCTTGTTTCTCTCCAGTTTGCTCATGTCAAGTTTATTCCACGGCTGGAGAGAATCTCGGAAAATGCAGAGAGAGGACTTGTGCTTCCGCTGCATCTCTCAAACTGTTATGATGGGCATGGAACCAGATGTTCTCAGAACAATCTACAGACACTACATATTGCTACTGTACAAAACAAAAACTTCCCCTCAGCAACTCCCATACATGCCAATAAATCTCAACTAACTAGCAGAAAAGGACAATTCCGAGGCCAGTGAGAAGGCTCAGTGGGTAAAAGCAGTTGCTGCACAAGTCTGACGACCTGAGATCAACCCTGGGAAAGCCCCCCAAAAGCCGGATGCAGTGGCACATCATTCCCAGCCTCCTCTAGCACTGGCTTTCATGTGGGTGCTGGCCCTCATGCTGTGACTTGAACCATCTACCCAGCAAAACTCACGGCAGGGGTCTGTAAGCCTAGCCACTTGCAACTAGGGCCAGAGGGATGGAAAGTTCAATGCCAACCTGAGGAATTTAGTAAGATCCTGTCTCAAAATTTAACAAATAAAAGAAGAGCTGGTGACCCCTCACTTAGTGGTAACACACTTGCCTGGTAAGTCCAAGGCCCAAGGCTATCTCAGTAAGAAAAGAAAAAAAACCAGCTGGTATACACCTGCAACAGGTGCTTTTGACAGCATGCCAAAGGTCACAAAACACAGGATAGATCAACAATGCCCAGAGTAAACACAGTTTCAATCTGGTCCAACCTACACACTGCCAGGTGGGGGAGGCAACACTGCTAACAATAATACAAAATGACAAGGACCCACAGGACCCAGTCAGAATCCCAAGTTGAAAACATGAGGGACCCGGTGCTACAAATGTCTGGCTGAGCTGAGAGTCTTGTTAGCCACCAACTGTGATTGTGTTGTTGCTTTATGTAGTTTTAGGTACAGTGTGCTGGTGCACACCCATAATCCCAACTCATGGGAGGGAGAGGCAGGAAGATCAGGAAATTAAAGCTAATCTCACTCAACAACACAGTGAATTCAAGGTTAGCATGGCCACAGGAGACTGGAAACAACCCAAAAAACAAAACACTGGCAAGATGGCTCAGCACTTGCAGCCAAGTTGGGCAGCTTTGTTCAATCGCTGGTACCTACATGGGGGAAGAAGAACCCACTCCTTGACCTCAAGTGCTACAACATACTTCTGAGACGGCGCATGCGCACAAATACACACTGACTAGAAATTAAAAACAAAAGTAATCTTCACAATGAAGCAGGATCACAAATAACACCCTTTGCTTCCAAACAAGGGCAATGAAGCTTGGAGGAGATCTAAATCCACACAGATCTGCTCAGAGCCCAGGTGCAGACAAGGGCTCCTCAGGGCAGCAGAGGGAAAAGCTGAACAGACATCAACAGGCAGTGGGAAAACAAAACAGAGCTACTTGGAAGTCAGCATTCCTCGGGCCCTTTATCACAATCTGAGGGCTCATAGGGCAAACCCCTGCATCAGACGCCTCTGCTCTCAGCTACAGGGTCACCGACAGTGACATACCACGAGTGCTAGCCACGGCTCACAGGATGTGGCTGACATAACTTCAGCAAGCTATTTCTTAATAAGGCTTTGACTCTTAAACCAACGAAAAGGCTGAAAAATGGCATAGTTGTGTGTGATGGCGCACACCTTTCATTCCAGTACTCAGAAGGCAGAGGGGGGGCGGATCTCTTGAATTTAAGGCCAGCCTGGTCTACACAGCCAGTGTCAGGCCAGCAGAGAGACCATGACTGTCTGAGTATCTGCGGGTAATCATGAAAGGCGTGCCTCCTGGTCTATTACTGAGGAAAAGCCCAGGGTCTAGACAACCCATGAGCTACACTGTGGCCTCACGTTACTGGCACACTCACACATGCCAAGACACAAATGTCTTTAGAACAGGGTCTTGACAAGTAGCCTAAGTTAGTCTCAGCTTCCCAAATGCTAGGATTACAGGCACATCCAACCTAGAATACAAAATTCTTCCTTTTCTTTTTTAAAATTTATTTATTTATTTATTGTCTTCAGGGATACCAGAAGAGGGAATCAGATTCCATTATAGATGGTTGTGAACATGTGGGTGCTGGGAATTGAACTCAGGACCTCTGGAAGAGCAGCCAGTGCTCCTAACTACTGAGCCATTTCTCCAGCCCACAAAATTATTTCTATTGCTTCCAAATTCAGTATGAAAACCAAGAAGGCTGGGCAGTGTGGTGGTTATCCATTCCTAATTCCAGGGTTTAAGAAACAAGAGGCAAGGATCACCTTAGAATGAAGCCTAGTTTGGTCTACTGAAACTGAGTTCCAGACCAACTAGAGGAACAGAGTAAGACCCTGTCTGTCTGTCTTTTATAGCTCCCAACCCTTCTCCCCATGAAAACCAGGAAGGAGCTGAAGGAAACAAACCCTAATTTGGCAGGCATTTAGAACATTAGCTGCTGTAAAATTACAGACTGGTGTCTGGGAATGTTGTCAAAAAGAAACTGGTTTCTCTGGTTTTCAGGTCACTAGTTTTACCCAAGACCATTTGCCCATGGCTCTATGACTTCAGTCTACTCTGCCAAATGGGAAGATCCTTTGTCATTTTTTTTTTTTTTTTTTTTGAGACAGGGTCTCTGTGTAGGTCCCTACCTTCCTGGAACTCTATGTAGACCAGGCTAGTCTTGAACTCACAGACTCCTAAGAACTGGGAGCCACCAAGCACCACCTTTTAACAAGGACACAAAGTTCAGTCTGGTTTACAGGCTTCAAAAGACAGACCTAATATTTTTACAAATATGCAGCTGCAGCTGTGCTCACTGCAATGGAAGTTACTTTCGGAATATACCAAATAAGCTGAGCAGTACAGACAAGACTAACGCCGGTGCATAACTTCTAAGCTTTTTCACTCTGTGGCTCTGGAGACTGAACCTGGGGCCTCATATGTGGCAGGCTAGCACTCTATTAGAGGTACGATCCCAACCCCTTCTCATCTTCCCGTCTGCTCTTTCCCAATGAAGTAACGACTATCCAGATCTTGGTGTTCTTTTAATGAAACAGGGTTTTATGTAACCAAAGTTGGTCTTGAACTTGCTCTATGTAGCTGTGGATGGCTTGGAAGAGTGATCCCCTTGCCGCCTTCCCCTCCCCCAAGGCTGGGATTCACTACTATTCCCAGTTCTTTTTCAAGGCACCATCTCACACAGTAGCCCAAGCTGCCTCCTGAGTGCTGGGATTAAAGGTATGAGCCACTATCACCCAGCTCAAATTTACTTTTAAAACACAGAATAATTAATTTCTTAGGATTCTACTTTTTGACCCCATTTTGACAGTTCCTACCCAGTTAAACTTTTTCTCAAAACAAACAGAAATTTTCAAAACAGACTTTCAAAGTCTTGTCTCAGCCAATGGACAGATCACAGGTGTACACGACTCCACTCCATGTAATATGAGACTCAGGGCACTTTAAACTCAAGTGCAAGATCTGCCCAGCTCTACAGACAGCCAGAAAGCCCCACCATCTGGAGCTCTGTTCTGCCCATCTGGAGCTCTGTTCTGCCCAGAGCCAAGATCAATATGCATTTCTTGTTAGGGTTCACTGGCAAAAAACACAGGGAATAACTGCCTTGGGTTGGTGTGGGGTCATGAGAAGTAATCATATACATGTCATCTTTAATGTCTGTTAAAGTGCCATAATTGTAATCCCAGAATTTAGGAGACAGGAGGTTAATCTGTGTTACACGGTGAGAACCTGTCTTAAAATAAAACAAATTATCAAAACAAATAATTTGGTCACAGATGTACAATCAGATATTTACGTAGCATGTTCCATTTGTGTGAGATAGGGTCTTTCCGAGCAGCCCATGTTGACCCTGGCCTCGCTATGCAGTGCAGGCTGACCCTGCTTGTCCCCCAGAGGTGTGCTGGCGCCACACCAGCTACATCTTGTTCAACACTGAGAGCTGAAGTGCATTTCTTCCCCGACAACAGAGCTCCTGGTGCTCCTACCACACTTCCAGTGACACGGACAGGACCCTCGGTCATCCTTTTCTGGATCTAGAACCACTTCTAACGTTTTAGCCTTTTCTCCTGCAGTGTCCAGACCTGATTTGAGGACGGGCATGGTAGTACATACTCTTAGTCCTCAGACCTAGTACCCAGCACTTGGAAGTCAAAGGCAGGGGAATCTCTGTTGAGTTCCAGGCCAGCCTTGACTGCACAGTGAATTTCAAAACCGCCAGGGATACACAGTGAAACTGTATCTAAAAAAATAAAGCCCACGCTCTGCGTTTGCTTTACTCTAAAAACGTCTGCTGCCTTCACCCGCCCTGGGACCCCACAGAAGTAGAAGTAGCACTAGCTGGTTCTGGGAAGCCTTTGCAAGCTCTAAGATGGGCCCCAGCCTCTGATGGGGCAGTGTCAGCATGGCCAGTTCTTCCACCAGTGTGGAACTTCACTTCCAGGGTCACTGCTTTCTCCAGGCTACATTGTTTTTTCTGCAGTTCCCTCTATTGCTCATTCATGTTAACTGTCCCACAGGTTATCACGGGGATGAGGTGGCAGTACAAGTCACATGCTCTGCTGTGCACATTAATATTAGCCAAATGGGGAATGCCGAACGGCCAGACAGCATCAGCAACTAACTCCTCAGGCACCAGTTAACTCACACAGCCATCTCAGCAGCTGGGTCTGCTCTCCATCCCCAGTACTCACAGCTAAAGAACCCTACTGTGGACACTCAGATTACCAAGTAAAACTGGTAAGGAAAATTTGGGCATGTGGAAAGCTGCCTTTACCACAGGCTTTGTGGATTACAGGGTCTCTGGCAAGTCCATCACAACGGCACAAAAGCAGTCGGTCATAGACGAAGCATAAGCGGGTGGCTGTGCTACAACAGACGTTGCTCATGTGCATCAAAACCTAATTTCATATAATTTCTAAATCACGACATAGTGTTCCCTGGATTTCATTCAACTATTTAAAAACAAACTGCTGGGTGTGGAAGCACACACCTGTAAACACAGCAATTGGGGGTGGAGGCTGGCATTTTTACAAGGTGCAATTTAGAGGTGGGAAGACCGGTGACGTGTTCAGTGGGCACTGACCTTTAAAGCTAAGGCCGAGTTTGACCCCTAGGTTTGATCCCACAGTGGAAGGAAGCAACCGACATGTACACCATCATACACACATAAATATGGTAATGAATAAAAATGAAAAAAGATAACACCTGCCACTTCCCCTTTGAAGAGTGTTTAGAGACTGCTATTCACCACCACGACACAGAACCTGAGAAGTGAGAACCCACAGCCCAGACTTTGAAGGTTCACATCCCTCACCACACACATTCCTCAGTTTATCCTCTGCCAAAAGCCTAGGCAGTGTAGAAAGCACCTCTGCTCTTCTCATTAAAGCCACCTAGAACTCTTAAGGGTAAGGACCAAAGAAAATCAGATTGTGAGCTATGAAGATCTGCAGATGGTGTGAAGCCCACAAGTCACACACGTAGGGAAAGCAGACAGACGGTGCAGTTTTAACCCCAGCACTCAGGAGGCAGAAGCAAGTGGGTCTCTGTGAGTTCCAGCTAGAGTGAGACCCTGTCTAAAAAAGAGAGTAGGAGTGAAGAAGGAAGAGGAGCGAGGAAGGAAAGTGGAGGGGAGATGAGAGAGAAGGAAAAGAGACTACACAGAGCAGAGCCAGTTGTTCCCACACCCACAGAGAGCTCATGCTCACGGATTACAGCAGCTGAAAAGTTCCACTAACACATCTGTTTGTGCCAGTAAAACAACCAAGACACCCAGAGAAGGGAATACTCTGAGCTGTTAAAAGCAGGCATGTGTGTGCCAGGGTAGAAAAATGTCCAAGACAGAGGAATGGACGGCAGAATGTTTTAAGTTAGAGTTTAACAAATGTAGCCCTGGCTGGCCTGGAACTACATAGATCAGGTTGACCTCAAATTTAGAGATCTGCCTGTCTCTGCCTCCTGAGTGCTGGGATTAGGGGGTGTTCATCACCACACTCAAGTATTCTTATGATTTAAACTTTCCCTTTTTAATTTAGAAACATACGATACCGTTAATAAAAGGGGCACAGTGCTGTACACCTTTAATTCCAGCGCTCAGGAGGCATAGTTCCCGGTCAGCCAGGGCTACATAGAGAACAAAGGAAGGAAAGAAAGGCAAGAAGGAGAAAGGGGAGAAGAGGGGAGGGGAAAGAGCAAGGGTAAGGGACATAGCTCTTCCTCACACTTCTCTCACTTATTTTGCAGTACTGGAAATACAATCCAGGTTTTCCTGTACGCTAGGCAAGCTCCACCCCCAGCTCTCAATTTTATGAGCAGTCCCAGGTTCACACATCAGATGGAGGTGTAGAGACTCCCAGCTACTGAGCACCTGCACACAGGGGCCTGTCATCTGCATCAGTAAGCCTCTGGTGGTCTCATCTCCTGAAGGCATAACTTTAGGTTTGTTCTGTTTTTCTGGGCTTCTGTGTAGCCCTGGCTTTCCTGGAACTCACAAAGATCCACCTGCCTCTGCCTCCCAAGTGCTGGGATAAAAGGTGTGTGCCCTTTTTGCTTTCTTAAATCTTTTTGTTAGAAAATCATTTATAAGCCAGGCAGTGGTGGTAGTAGTAACGCACACTTTTAGTCTCAGCACTCAGCAGGCAGAGGCAGGCAGATCTCTGAGTTTGAGGCTAGCCTGGTCTACAGAGTGACTTCCAGGACAGCCAGGGCTAAGAGAAACCCTGTCTCAAAAAACAAAACAAGAAAAGAAATTGATTTATGAAGCCGGGTGGTGGTGGCTCCATGCCTTTAATCCCAGCACTCGGGAGGCAGAGAAGGCAGATCTGTGAGTTCGAGGCCAACCTGGTCTACAAGAGCTAGTATCCAGGACAGGCTCCAAAGCTACAGAGAAACCCTGTCTCGAAGAGGGTGTGTGTGGGGGGGGTTGATTTAGGAGGTAGAAATCGTGGCTAAAAACCAAGCACAGATACAATGAGACAGTGCACGCACACACACACACACACACACACACACCCCTCTCATTTCTCCACCCTCCACTAATTTACACCAGCTGCCATCCTACTGGCTGCACTCTCAGCTCTCAGCACTCCTCCACACCAGAGAGCAGAGAGCTTATCTGAGAAATACTTATTATGGAAGGCTGGGATGTAATGTAGTCATAGAGCAGAGTTCTTGTTTAGCGTGTGCATGGGCTCAAATCCCAGCCCACAGAAGAGGCTATTTAGGAGTGAGGTGGCTTCATGGCAGAACAGAGCTCCCTGAGTATTAGAAGCAACTGTAAAACAAGTGTTTGGGAGCCGGGCGGTGGTGGCGCACACCTTTAATCCCAGCACTCGGGAGGCGGAGGCAGGCGGATCTCTGTGAGTTCAAGACCAGCCTGGTCTACAAGAGCTAGCTCCAGGACAGGCTCTAAAAGCTGCAGAGAAACCCTGTCTCGAAAAAAAAAAAAAAAAAAAAAAAAAAAAAAAAAAAAAAAAAAAACAACAAAAAAAAAAACAAGTGTTTGGGGAGCAGATACTAAATGGAAGATGATGAACATTCAACTTACTATGTGAATCTAGATGCTTGTCAGAATGAAAAGGGGTTTTTCCTTGACTTGCTGAGATAGTCTCTCCCTGGCTTGTGTCAAACTTGACATCCTTCTGCCTTAGCCTCCTGAGTGCTGAAATCATACATCAAAGCCACCATTCCCAGGAAGGATGCTCTTAAAGACTGTCCTGAGGCGGGGGTGGGGGAGTGTGAATTATCCCCATAAGTTGGGCCCACCAAGTGGGGATGTGTGCTTGCCTTCATCTGCAATCAGGCCAATGCCCTAAGACTTACATGGATGCTGGGCAGGGCGGGGGAAAGCCTTATACAAGGAAAATTATTATAATCAAACCCCAAATTCAAAGGGCTTATTATAAGCCATATGAGGTTACAAAGGAAATGGCCAAAGGGAGTGACACTGTAGGAATCATCAGCAGAAGCACGTAATACAGATTGCAGAATACCTGGAGTCGGGAAGGAAGTTGCTCTGGTAAAGTGCTAGTAGCACATTCATCATGGCTAGCTTCCTGGCAGCTTCACTAACCTTGTTTTACTTCCTCATTCATATCATGGAGCAGCAACACAAACCCTGCCGCGGGTGGCTGTGAGAGGATTCTGTGGGTGAGGGTACTTACCACCAAGCCTGACGACTAGAGTTTAACTCTGAGACTGAGAAGCATGTTGTAAGAAAGGTACTGACTCCTACAGGTTGTCTCAGGACATACATGCAAATGTGAGCACAGGCACACCCACATCCACAAATAAAAATTTCAAAAATTTAATGAGGGGCTGAAGAGATGGCTCAGTGGTTAAGAGCACTGGTTGTTTTTCCCTAGGACCAAGGTCTGATTCTCAGTACCCACATGATAGCTCACAACCATCTGTAACTCCAGTTCCAGGGGATCAGACACCACCTGCTAGCCTCAATGGTACATACCTGCACAGACCTGCATGCAGGTAAAACACCCATCCACATAAACTAGATAAAAATTTACGTAAAAGTTTAAGTCTAATGGAAAAATGAACTTTTAAAGCAGCACTTAGATTGAATGCAGGCCTCATACTTGCCAGGCAAGGGCTCCACCAAGTCACACCCCAGCTCTTTGTAGGCTCTATTTTGAGGAAGGGCCTCATGAAGCTGTCCAGATTGGCCTCAAGCTACTCTGCAGCCAAGGCTTTAAAGATTCTTCTGCCTCTGTCTGCCTGGTAGCTGGGGTTACAGCCCTACACCATCAGGCCTGGACAGCAAGCCCACCTTCTTTGGCTGAAGCCTGGCCAGATATAGCAGCATGAGCCTAGACTGCAATGTCGAGGCCGAGACGAAAGAGCTGCTTCACCTTACTAGTTCAAAGCCAGCATGGGCACCACAGTGAAACGTGAGACCAAAACCCCAACCCCAGGTTTTAGAAGCTCTGAGTATAAAAAAGAGGCCTGCCTATGAAAGCGCCGTGTCCTCCGTGTTACTGTGGACATTGTAAATGTCACTAGTAGGGCCTGTCTGTGTGATTGACACTGGTTTTGGACCTCGTAGGTATCAGTGTTTCTTGGCAAGTTTATTTGCAAGCACTGGCCTGTGGCCTTCCTTCAGACTTCGTTTCTGGCTGTGGAGCACCATTAATCTTTCATTCCTTGATCTGAAACTAGGTATCATGTAACGCAGACTAGCCTTGAAGTCAACTGCTGTGTAGTAGAGGATAACCGTCAATTCTTTCTGCCCTCCCACCCTCACTGCCCAGAGTGCTGGAATTACAGACTAGAGCACCACAGAGCTGGCTTATAGGCATTAAGGATGATGGAACGCAGGGCTTCAAGCCTTTGAGGCAAGCACCCTACAAACTGAGCTGCACCCACCCCCAGCCCCACACCATGAATCTCAAGGCTATCTTGACAAAGTAGAAAGTCAGTTAGCTTCCTCTTCATAGACTCTCAAGATGCACCCTGCTGCCTTGTTCATTCACTGCCACAAAGCAAAGCAAAGCAAGGCTCTCCTGATACAGCATGGAGAACTCAGGTTCAAGGATTTAGTTATAAATGCTTAAAATAAGCCAGGTGCAGCAGTGAGACTCTGGAACACTCGGGGGCCAAGGCAGGACTCCTGCTATTTGGCAATAAATAACAAGGAGTAACCACTCTATGAAGACGGGACTAACCACACTGACACTGCAAAAATGAGGATGAAGAGCAGGATTCACTGAACTCAACAAAGCAGCCGCTGACAGGGAAAGATAAGGCAAAACAGCCTTGGGCCAAACAGGACAGGGCTATCGGTAGCAACACCACCGTCCCCTCGGATTTCTTATGTGACAACAGCGATATCTCCAGTGGCCTGGTCCCTCCTCTGCACCAGGACACTTTGGAACTGGAGTGCAGCTAAGGAGTCAGGAGGCAGCGAGCAGGGAGCCGCAGAAGTAAGAAACCTAGACTTCAGCTACTGTCTGGACACCTGTGTGCTTTTCCCAAAAAAAAAAAAAAAAAAAAAAAAAAAACAGAAAACATTTTCTGTAGTGGTTGTGTAACCTCTGACCCTTTTGCCTCTGTTTCCTGAGATGGAGCACAGGTCTGTATCACCACACTGGCTAGGTAAAGAGACTCTTAACATTTTTTCATGAAACAGATACTGGACAAGACAATGCTTAGGGTTGTTTTGCTAAAAACATTCTTGTCTACTGAGACTCAATGTACGTCAGGCTAGCCTGGTACTCCATGTAGTCAAGGATAACCTCCTTGAACTCCTGATCTGCCTCTACCATGCCTGGCCTTGTGCTGACGGGGGCTTACCATGTTGCCCAGGGCTTGTCTAAAACTTTTGGGCCCAAGTGATCCTCTTGCCTCAGTCTCCCAAAACAGTGTTTTAATCCTGAGGTTCTGAAGTTGACATATACTTTATACTCATTCTTTTCTCATGTAGTCTTGGCAGAACAAGCAGGACTCCAGGTCTCAGATTTACCTGCCTCTGCCTCCTAATGCTGAGAGTAAAGTCATGTGCCATAGCACCTGGCTCCTTGCCTTACCATAAAATATAAAGCTGCTGCCGGGCGGTGGTGGCGCACGCCTTTAATCCCAGCACTCGGGAGGCAGAGGCAGGTGGACCTCTGAGTTCGAGGCCAGCCTGGTCTACAAGAGCTAGTTCCAGGACAGGCTCTAGAAACTACAGGGAAACCCTGTCTTGAAAAACCAAAAATAAAATAAAATAAAATAAAATAAAGCTGCTTATTTTTTAAACATTTATTTATTTATTATACATTATTCTGTTTGCTTGTATGCCTGCAGGTCAGAAGAGGGCACCAGAGCCCATTACAGATGGTTGTGAGCCACCATGTGGTTGCTGGGAATTGAACTCAGGACCTTTGGAAGAGCAGGCAATGCTCTTAACCACTGAGCCATCTCTCCAGCCCAAAGCTGCTTATTTTTGGTTAGCTTCTATTTCCAGTACAAAGCCTACAAACTACTCATCTCCCCAGGGTCTTGGTGTCAGGAATGTGCCATTATTAGGAGTAATTCAGAAGTTTTAAAATAATCCCTCAGTAGTTATGAGAAAAGGACATTTATAATGACAAATTCAACTTAAATTACAAGGGCCATAAAATTTTGGTGTTGCGGATATGAAAATTTGACCTTTTAGATCTATTTAGCTGTAAAGGTTTACATTTCATAAACGATCAGTCCAATGTAAACAACCACTCATACCCACAGTGTTACTTCATATTCATCACTGAGATGGGACAAGGAATTCTGCCCTTTACCTTCATCCACAGCTAGACCTCCATATCCCAACAAGAACACTTGCACAGAAATAAATCATCTCTTTCCTCGCACATACCTAAGTTTCTGTGTATACATCACGCTTGTGTGTAGCAGCCAGAGCCTTCAATTTTCTTTTTTTTGGGGGGGGGTGCAGACTATGTAGCTCTGACCTGCCAGGAACTGTGTGTGTAGGTGAAGCTGGCCTTGAGCTCAGAGATCCAGCTGCTTCTGCTTCCCAGTGTTGGGATTAGAAGTATAGATCACCACGCTCAGTTCCTCCACCTTATATCCTGAGACAAAATCTCTCACTAACTCACCTAGACTGGCTGCTTTGTCAGTGCTCAGACCACAGGCCGACCCTACAATACCTGGCTTCTTACATGCATGCTAGGGGCAGCAAGCTTTTTACTGACTCAGCTGTCTCCTAGTCTGTTTTGGTCAGTGTTCTATTTGGAAAGCTACACGGTGTCTGGTATTTAGTTGGTACTTAGTAAGTATATGCTGGCTAAATTAATAAGCATTTCAAAGAGCCTTGTCCACTGGCAGGACAACCACCTTTTCAATGTGTCCAGCAGATACCAAGTCCAGATGCTCTTCAGCTCCTAAGCTGGTATGCTGAGCATCAGGGTTAGAACCATACATGTGAGCAAGGAAAGGAAAGAACCAGGGACTAACGGCATGCTCTGGGGCCTGGTGGAAAAGCATGCCTTGCAGTTTAGGTGCTGGAAGCCATAACTAACCCAGGAGGCTAATGGAAACCAATGCTTGCTTGAAAGTCAGCGGAGGCTTTGGAATGAACATTGCTGGGCTCAGCTCCAATGGAAATTCCCAAGAACCATCAACAAAGAAGCCAGATCAAGTAACCATTAACAGCTGATGCCCGAGGTGTAGCTAACAGTTACTGGCAGCAAGAACTGAACATAAGTGATGGCTCTTAAAGGAATTTCCAACTTGGGAAAACTGTTATCTGACCTTGTAATAATGATCAAAATTACATTACTTCAGTCAAGGTAGGTGGCACAAGTTTGTAATCCCAGCTATTCAGGAGGCTGAGGTAAAAGATCCCAAGTGCAAGGTTCACCTGGCCTACAGAATGAATTCAGGGCCAACCAAGGCAACTTGGAGTCAGCCTCAAATAAAAAAGCAGCCAGACATGATGACACATAGTTATAATCCTAACACTTGAAAAGCAGAGGCAGAACATCATCAGTTCAAGGTCATCCTCAGCTATGTATGCGAGGCCAACCTAGGACATATAACCTAGGCCAACACAGCTTCAAAATAACAGAAATATAAAAAGTACACAAAGTGCTTGCCTGGCATAGGTGAGACCATAGTTAAACCGCCCTAAAAAAAAAAAAAAATACAGGGCCCATTAAGTATCAGCATTATTACCTAAGGCCTAAGGCCTAAGGAAGAAAGCATTTGGTAAAGCGGCTTCTCCTCTTTCTGGAAGAAGCATGCTCCTCAAGAACCCTCAGGGGTAACTACTTCCTTTACTAAAGAGAGCGCAGAGCTGAGATGCAGCCACACCCTAAGGCGTACAGAGCAGTCAGGTAACTGAAGGGAAGAAGCTATCAGACCTGAAAGTGTCCTGTTTCACAAAGGTTCCTGGCTTTGGCCCGTGGGTGCTATGTGGAAACACAGGCCTGTATTTGGCTCAGGTCCTATCAGACCATCATACTTACAGGCAATGCCCCCAAGTGAAGATGTTAACATTAGAAATCGTACAGTGGTCTTTGTTTGTGAAGGCCTCCTCTGTCTTCATGGCAGACTGAGACTGCTCCTGAATGCTGGACAGAAACACCAGACGCAGAATCGGAATCCCCCTGCTCGTCTAAGTCACCAGCTTTTGCAAGGGCAGATCATAGAATGTCAACCACGCCCATACACCAATCTCCACACACAGCCCTCAACAGCCTGCTCAGTCCCTACCTCCATCCAACTCCTGTACCCTCTCATTTCCTCAGTCTCTTTCCTGAACCTTTAAAAAAATTAAGCCAGTTGACTGTGGTGGTACATACTTTTAATCCCAGCAGAAGTAGGTAGATCTGAGTTCTTGGTCAGCTTGGTCTACAGAATGAGTTCCAGACAGACAGTCAGGAATACACGGAGAACCCCAAATTCAAAAAACAAACAGAATAAATTTAATTTAAAAAGTATTTTATATGTATCAGCATTTTGCCTGCATGCATATCTATGCCTGATGCCTGAGGAGATCAAAAGAGGGCATCAGAGCTGGGGTTATGAATGCCTGACCATCATGTGGTCACTGGGAACTCAACTGATCCTCTGCAACACCAAGCCATCGCTCCACCCCCCTTTGAGCCTTCAGGATACCGTTCTCTAACCAGAATCTAGCCTTGCTTCCAGACCATTCTCTCTCCACGCTCCCCAAACCTCTTGTGGCAAAAAATATCTGTAATCAGAGTAGAAAGCTGTGCCATCTGCTGACCCAGGTCCTCCCTTCTCCATAATCCTTCCCTGGGGCTCACTGCCTCAGGTGGTTCTGACTTGCAGGGGATTTCCAGCCAGACAGATGAGCCTGGTCTTGTCTGTCCTCCGAGGACTCAGTCCTCCACACCACTCTAACGCTAACATATGTTTCTTCAGAACCTCAGTTTTAACACCTATTCCAACTAGCTTTCTGGGTCTTTCCTTCCAGAACCTCAACTCTGACAACCTGTTTGCCCTACCGACCACCTGTCCACTGTCCCTCAGCCACTGGCTGGGGTAAAATTCCACGAACGGCCTTTCATAATCACTCCTGTCCACGTCCCTCCGCTTCCCTTTGTTGGCACTGTGCAGCTGAATGGGCCAGAGAAACCCCTCACCTGAGTACAGGATTTTGCTTGCTGAGAAAAAACAAACAGAAGGGGACCCCCCTCCCCCCGCGACACACACACAATCAGAACTGCCTGCTGCCTCAGATCAAGCTGTTGAAGCTTTCAAACAAACAGCACTTGAGATAAGTGAGGGCAGTAGTTCACTCGGCCACACAGCCGTACTTCAGAAAGGTCAGCAGGTCTGGCCAGCTGCAGCAGTCAGGCCAATGTGAACAGGAAAGGACCGTTCAGCAGGACACGGCCTCATCAGTTACCACGCAGTAACCTTCCAAAGGCCTGTAGAGGCACCACCACCTCAGGCTGGCTCCAGGCTTAGAGGACATGCAGAAACATAGACAAGATGTATAACCATAACCAGATGTAGTCTCGGGCCAGGTAACCACAGGTACAAGGAGACAATAATGCCTTTATTTGAATAGGCCTCATCAGCAGCTGTGCTCCTGACTCTGGATCTAGAGCTCTGACTCTCCACGCTGGCCCTAGCCATTCCCAACTTTTTTTTTCCAGTTCTCGACACAGGAATAAACCATTCCTCAGAAGATACCACAAGGGATAGCCAGACTGCCACACTTTCTGCTTTCTCTTTTATTCTATAGGTTGACCAGAAGACCTTGGGCCATGTGACTGCTGCTGTCCACTTCTCCCTTGTTCTTCCTCACTTCTGCTCCAGCCTTAGGGACAGTCTTTTCTTTGTTGAAACCAAGTTTACTCTGGACCATGGTTTTTTTTTCCTTTTCCTTTTTTTTTTTTTTTTTTTCTCTTTTTCTTTTTTAAGACAGGGTTTCATTGTAGCTTTGGAGCCTGTCCTGGAACTAGGTCTCGTAGACCAAGCTGGCCTCGAATTCACAGAGATCTCTGCCTCTGCCTCCCGAGTGCTGGGATTAAAGACGAGCGCCACCATCACCCAGCCAAGGTTTTTGTTCTCCACTACTCCCATAGGACATTGGTCCCAGGGTGTTGGTACAGTTGCCACCTCCTCATTCTTCCACTTAGGACGCAAACACCTTCCTAGCTAGATGCCCCTTGCCTTCTCTCACCCGTTCCCATCCTTCTGTAACAGCTGCTCGGTCATTTAATCTTTGGCAAGTACTCAGCATTTCAGGGTTTGCTCGCGGTCTCTCCCACTGGAATCCAAGCTCTGTGAATGGAGGCAGCCGTCTTGTCTGAATCAACTCGTATCACCAGGGCTAGCACTGCCTCCTCACCAACATTCTGCCGGCCCTCAACGAGTTTACTGAATCAATGAATTCTTCCAACAGAGATCCTTTCAAAGCTGGCTATGCTTGTCTGACAGTTAAAGCACTTGAAGAGGGCGACCCCAGCTGCTGAATGCCAATATCAACAGTCTCGTACCAACCGGGTGCTCCTGCCCTGGCTGGCACCTTGGCAAAGCTCCTCCCTTCTGCCACTGCTTCTTTTCTTCGGACATCACTTGGAAGGCTGTTGCCCTACACCCTAACAACAGGTGTCCTGGGAGAGGCTTCCCTGTACCCAAAGCCGCCAGCAGGTCAGCCAAACAAACCCCACCCTCTGAGGGCTAGCTGTCCCCCCCCCCCACTCCGTGGACTTTCTTTGGCCCTCGAATTTCCGCTTCGTTGAGCTTCTCATCCACTTCCTGCCCCAGGAGAGACCAGCGCCACGCCTTTCTGGATCGTCTTTCTGGATCAATACCCCTTCCCAAGGGACACTTTGCGTTACCCTTACACCTCCGCGCTCGCTGTTCGCTCCGACCTGTCCCCAGCCTTTCCACCCCTCCGAGACCCGAAGGTCTGGCTGCTCCCCCCGCACACCGTCGCCGTCCCCCAGGAGCCTGCGATTCCTTGGCGCCGGGTCCCCGTTTGATCCCGCGCAGCCGCGGCCTCCTCCACCCCCTCCTCCGGGATCCCCGCTGGGCCCTCACCGCGGAAGTCCAGGTCTCTGCCGGTTGCCTCGGTCCGGGAGAGGAGCAGCGAAGCTAAGAGGGCGAGGAGCGCCCGGCCCCGCCGCTGCCCACACAGCTGCGCCATGACCTGCTGTCCGCGCCGCGCGCCAGGCCTAGAGCCACCGGCCGTTTGGGGGACTCTCACTAGCAGGTGCGGGAAGCCTTCGGCCGCGCAGGCGCTCTGGAAGCCCGTGAGCTCAGGTGCGGCTGCGCCCGGAGGGGTGTAGGGGCAGACCGCGAGGCGCCCTGCTCCCAGGAAGCTCCCTTTCTCGGGATTCTAGCGCGTACGACGCCTTAGTCGGCTCCAACACGCCCCTGGACGCCCCGCGACACTCGGCGACTCTCCCCCGGACTTAGGGCTCCACACAACCAGGCGCCCGGGGGTCGCTACTGCGAATGGCGGACGCTGAGAAGTTAGGGACAGTGGCGCCCAGGCTGGGGGTGGAGCGCACCTGGCAGGGCGGGGCGGAGCGGACTCGGCGCAGGCGCGGAGAGCGGGCACCTGTGCCGCCGCTCGCCCTCCTTCACCTGGGGCCGCCCCCGGCTCCTGGAAGGAGGCGTGGCTAGCCTTGGTCCCGCCCCCAACCGGCCCTAGCTGGAGGAGCGGTGCTGCCGGGCGCTCTTACCCTTCCGCGTGGGTTTTGGCCACGAGCCCATTGTGCCTTCGCTCGCTCTTGCGCTGGGACTAGGGCAAGTAACACACATTTTGGGGGAAAACAGGTTTTCTACCCGCCTTGCTTTCGCCTTCCTTAGGGGTTAGGGATTTATCCTGCCCAAATTCAAAGCTCATTGAGCCATGACCAAATGTCCCGAACAAAGAAGTGACCACACCAGACTGGCCTGTGTGTCGTCAGATAGGAGCAGCCCGGAGTAGTGATGCGGAAGCGGAGGGAAGAGTGATCAGGAATGCGATGGGGAAATCCAAGGGTTGAGTGAGCGGGGGTAGGTGAAAACCATTGCATAAGAATCTCATCACACAGGTTCCCTATTCAGCGCGACGGCCAGCCAGGCAGGGGACTGCCTGGAAAAGGTGACAAATCCCTAAAACAGCAGGTTTCCCTGGACTCTGTACAGGAGAACAAATACAATTATATAGAGATCGTAGGGTGAAGATCAGAACCTTAGATAGGATGAACAGACCTAAAGGGGCATGGGCAGAGGAGACACACAAACCACCACCACCACAGAACCATGGAGGGCTTCTGAGAAGAGGGGCCGTAAAAGTTGAATGAATGGGGCAGGACTGACAGGAGTAGAAGACCACCACCAAGATTATTAGAATGATCACATTATCACTGAAAATTGTGCTTTTAGTAGGGAAATGGTGGTGCATGCCTTTAGTAATACCAGCACTCGGGAAGCAGAGGCAGGCAGATCTCTTGAGTTCCAGGCCAGCCTGGTCTACGGAGTGAGTTCAGGAGAACCAGGGCTGTTACACAGAGAAACCCTATGTTGAAACGCCAAAAACAAACAAACAAACAAATAAATAATGCTCTTGGGCCAGCACCTGCCACCAAACCTGATCTCCTGAGTTCTAATCCTGGTGCACACTTGGTGGAAAGAGAGAACTGACTTCCTGAAGTTGTCTGACCTCCAAACTCCAGCCAGGTACTTATCCCGCATGCATAGAGACATTCACACAAATAAATGTGGTGCACTCAGGAGGCAGAGACAGGTAGATCTCTGTAAATTCCAGGCCAGCATGGTCTACAGAGCGAGTTCCAGGACAGGCTTCAAAGCTACAGAGAAAATCCTGTCTCAAAAAAAAACAAAAAAATGATTTAAGAAAAATAAAATAGTGTTCTTGTTATTGTAAAACAAGGTAGGCTTGCTTGCACAAGCCTGTATTCCCAGCAGTCGAAACAGGACTGGGATAGTTCAAAGCCCACCCCAGCAACAAGCAACAACCCGTGTCCCTCAAAAACAAAAAGCAAACAAAACCACCTGGTGTGGGGTGTAGCTCAGTTGGTAGAGTGCTCACCACACATGCAGGAAGTCCTGAGTTTGACCGGGCATACTTGACATCACAGCACTCAGGGTAGGAACTGGAGAACCAGGACAAGTTTAAGTTCATTCTCAGCGAACACAGACCAGCTTGTGCTGATGAAACCCTGCCGAGCAAGAGACAAAGAAGAAAAAAACAAAAACAAAAAACCCTGAAAACTGGGCAGTGTGTTTGGGCTGGGCTGGGATAAATCGAGAGAGCCTTGGAACTGGCAGAGGAGGAAGGACTCAGTGAGAAATCAGCCCCATCGCTGAAGGATAAGGAAAGACAAGGAACAAATATGGCAATCATCAGGAGCAACACATAGGTCTTATTTTTTTTTTAAAGATTTTATGTGGGTGAGTGTTTTGCCTGCATATATGTATGAACACCACACATGTGTGGCTGGTGCCCACAGTACCAGGTGGCTGTGAGCCACCATGTGGATGCTGGGAATCAAACCCCAGTCCTTTGCTCCTTGTTTGGAGACAGGGTTTCTGTGTGGCTCTGTTGTCCTGAAACTCACTAGGTAGACCAGGCTGGCCTTGAGCTCCCAAAGATCTGCCAGTCTCTGTCTCCCGAGTGCTGGGATTAGCAACATGAGCCACTACTCCCCAACACACCGAACATAGTTTTATGCCTGCCATCTTCTTTGTCTTGCCTTGAAGTCCTCAGAACTTCACCCCTCTGGCTTCCCACCAGGGGCTAGTTGTGCCTGTAAACAGCCTTAAGTGGCTGGAGACCGTGGCTGGGGAGAAAAGCACAGAGTCATTCATTCCCTCGATCACTGAAGCATGTACCTGCTCAGCACACATCGTGAGTCAGGCCTCTAATCTCTGCTAACAGAAAGGCTGAGGCAGGAATATCACGATGAGTGCCTGGACAGCCTGGGTCACACAGTGGAGCCTCAGAAAAAGAAACAGCTGGGTACAGCAGTGTCCTCTTTCAACCCCAGCCCTCGGGAGGCAGAGACAGGAGGATCTCTGTGAGCCTGAGACCGTCTGGTGTACATAGCAAGTCCCAGACCAGCTAAGGCTTATGCAGCGAGACCCTGTCTCAAGAGGGCAGGAGCCAGGCCGTGGTGGCATCGAGTCTCAGGTCAACAAGGCTACATTTCCAGACCCTGTCTTATAATAATAAATAATAATAATAATAATAATAATAATGATATAATCATAAATAGGAGGAGGAACGGGGGCTTGTCAGGGAGGAGGGTGGCGATGTGGCTCAGAGGTAGAACACTGAATCCTGAGTAAAGCTTATCATCCCTTGGGACGGGAGTACTGATTGTTTGGAACTGTGCAAATGTCTGGAAAATGACTTTTTGGAGAGGGGCAGGTTGAGACAGAGTCTTTCTATGTAGCTGAAAATGGCTATTGTGTGTGTGTGTGTGTTTATGTATTTGTGTGCACGAGCATGTATCTGTAGTGGGAGTCACACACCAGTATCTGATATTCTTCCATCTGCTTCCACGTTATATTCTGAGACAGCGTCTCTTACTGAACCTACAGTTTGTTGATTCATTAGGCCAGAGAACCCCAGGGTCTACCTGTCTCTAACTCTCCAGAACTATTATTACATGCCGCTTTATTTATTAGATTTATTAAAATTATTAATAAATAATTATTAAGCCGAGATTTATTAAACCGAGCCGGATGATGGTGACAAATGCCTTTAATTCTAGCAGTCAGGAGGCAGAGGCTGTGAGTTCAAGTCCAGCCTGGTCTACAAATCAAGCTCCAGAACAGCCAGGACTATAAGGAGACACCCTGTCTTGAGAAAAGAAAAAAAGATTTATTTTGTTTTTAGGTGTTTGAGAGTTTATGTATGTATGTGTACCATGTGTGTGCCTGCCTGGTGCCTTCATAGATGAGAAGATGTCAGATCCCCCGGAACTGGCATTACAGTTGGCTGTGAGCCACCATGTGGGTGTTGAAAACAGACCTGGGTCCTCTGCGAGAGCAGCCAGCACTTTTAACCAGTGACCCATCCTTCTAACCCCCATGCCAGGCTGTTTATGGGTCTTAGGGATCCACACTCAGGTTCTATCCTGACTAATTACTGACTGCAACAGCTCCTCAGTCCCGCGTGTCCCTTTTTGCCTGTACCCAACATGCAGAATCGAACTCCCTACCTTCGCAAGAGTCCTGGTTGAGAAACAGACAATGGCGCAAATCACGTAAATCAAAAAAAAAAAAAAAAAAAAAAAAAAACTTGAGAAAGTGCTGTTGAACGGAGTTGGGCTCAGGGATAAGACCCTGCTTACTCAGCTTGGAAGAGACCTTGAGCTGGCCCACTATCTCAACAACAATAAAGGAAGCGTGATTCCTGCCTCTTCTGACCCAGGAGAGAAGACCTGCGAGGCCAGGGTCACCCCTTGTCACCCTTGGCAACATTCCTACCCATCCCATTTCACCTTGTCATATTGGAAGTCATGGGCATACTGTACTTAGTGTGTTTGCTCTCTCCCCGAAGTGTGAGCTCCGGGTAGACTGCCTGCTGGGTTCTTTACCACTTGTTTCTGGTACAGTGTCTGATTCGCTGGCTCTTGATAATATTTATTTTTTAAAGTATTTATTCTGTGTGTGAGTGTGTTCCTGAGTGTCTATTTTGCGGGAGCCCTTGGAGGCCAGAAGAGGGCATCAAATCCCCTGGAACTGGAGTTACACCTGGTTGTGAGCCACCATGTGGTGCTGGGAACTGAATCCAGTTCCTCGGCAAGAGCAGCCAGTGCTCTTAACTGATGAACCACCTCCTCGCAAGGTCTCCCCTGCCTCATTTTTTTTTTTTTGAGGTAATTCTTATTATGTAGCTCAGGCTTACCTTGAACTTTCACCTGTCCTCCTGCCTCAACCTAAAGTACTGTCTTTGCCAGCCACTTTGGGCACTGAGATGCATCATGCCTGCTTTAAAGAAATAGTGTGTGTGTGTGTGTGTGTGTGTGTGTGTGTGTGTGTGTGTCTGTGCGTGCGCCCGCGTGTGTACTGGTGCTGTGGCACATGTAGAGGTCTGAGGGACACTTGCAGTTGAGACAGAATCAGGTCCCTAGGCATAGCGCCAAGCCCTTTTAACCAATGGAGCTTTATTTGTTTGTTTTAAAGCAGGGTCTGCAGCTCAGCTCGTCCTGAAACTCAGAAACTCACTACAGAGCCCATGCTCACCTTGAATTCCTGAACCTCCTGCCTCCACCGCCTAAGCGCCAGGGTTACAGGCGGTTGACACCACTCAATGAATACTGTGTGCTGGAGGAAGTGAATTTATGAATGAATGAGGGAGGTAAACTAAATGATAGTTCAAGAGTTAGGCCCAGAAGGCTTAGAACGCTTGATTAGCATTCCTGAGAATTCCTAGGAAACAAAAAAAAGAAAAGAAAAGAAAAAGTTGGGTGTGGCGCGGCTCAAGTCCGGAATCAAAGGACTGAGGAAGTGGAGTCAAGAGGCTTAGGAGTTCAAGACCAGACATGGCTAATTGAGACCCTGTCTTAAAACTCTGAGTAGGCAGGGTCTTATCCCTGAGCCCAACTCCGTGCAACAGCACTTTCTCGAGTTCTTTTTTTATGATTTACGTGATTTGCGCCATTGTCTGTTTCTCAACCAGGACTCTTGCGAAGGTAGGGAGTTCGATTCTGCATGTTGGGTTTCTGGGCGGCCCTGGCGCTCATGCAGTACTCCTCCCTGCCGCCAGAGGGCGCACAGAGCCGACCCCGAGAGCGTGTCCCGGGACCCCGCCCCGGGATATGTACCCCAGTGCGCTCTGAGCTGAGTGTCCCGCCCTCTGCCCCATCTACATCTCGCAGGACCCCGGCTTGAAGCCGGCACACTAGCCTGCTCGCCTTTGCAGGCAGGGAAACTGAGGTCCCGCGGCCGGAGCGGGGCGGGTCCCCGAGCGCGAGCCCCCGCCCCCGGCGGCCCCGCCCCGGCCCGAAAGAGCCCCGAGCTCGAGGCAGAGCGCTAAGTGGGGGACTGCGGGCGGCGGCGCGATGGCAGCGCAGCGGCTGGGCAAGCGCGTGCTGAGCAAGCTTCAGTCCCCGTCGCGGACCCGCGGCCCGGGGGGCAGCCCTAGTGGGCTGCAGAAGCGGCACGCGAGAGTCACCGTCAAGTACGACCGGCGGGAACTGCAGCGACGGCTGGACGTGGAGAAGTGGATCGACGGACGCTTGGAGGAGTTATACCGCGGCAGGGTGAGATCCAGAGGGAATGGGGCTGGGGAAGGGAGATGGCCTGAGACATCGGCCCTCGATGACCCTGGTGTATGCTCACTGGTGCACCAGCTGCTGCACCGGCAGCGATCGTTGCTAGGAGGACACATGCCTTGAGGCCCTGATCTCTGTACTCAGGGGCATCCAGCTTGTAGATACACAGAGAGACTTGCACCTAAGGTTCTCCAGACTTGTGTGTGTCCAAACACCTGGGAAAACCCGGGGTGGGACCCTATACAGGGGATGAGAAAGAATTGGGGGGCCAGAGTCAACATATTGAGAGAGCGGATAGGGAGAGGGGATGTCCTTAAGCCAAACATAGACATGGGTGACAAGGCAGATAGGACAGCAGGGACTCTCAGCGGAGGAAGCACCAGTATACACAGATGACGGAAGTCACAGCCACTCATAGGCACAGCACCAGGAATGAGCCACACAAACTTACAGGAACGCGAATGGCTCAGCTTAAGGGACAGCATGCCCTGCCGTGGACACAATAATAACATCCACACACAACACAATCGCCCTCAGCGCCGAGTGAAGAGTTCCAGCTGTACAGAGATGTGTATCAGTTTAAGCTGTAGCTCCAAGCTCCATAGCTCTCCTGGGACACAAAGTGAATCAGGTTTCAAGGGGTCGTCCATTATCTGCTGACAACAAACCCAAGGACAGATGCCACAGCCCTGTAGACACACACATCTGTGGAAACTGTAGTCACGACTGGACCTGCCAAGGGTGCTTCAGGAATTAAGACCTTTAGAAACCGTGCTGGTCGTGGCGGCTAATGCCTGTGACCTCAGCCCTTGGGAGGTGAAGGCAACCTTGGATAAGGAGAGACCCTGTCCAAAAAAATCCAAAACAAGCCTGGCAGTGGCGGCACACACCTTCTAGACTCGGCACTTGGGAGGCAGAGGCAGGTGGGTATTTGTGAATTCAAGGCCAGCCGCGGGCTACGTGTGTTCCAGACCAGCCTAAGATATCTAGGCCCTATCTTAAAATAAATAAATAAATAAATAAATAAATAAATAAATAAATAAATAAATACATCGATAAAGATGGTCCCTACAGCTGACCATGTCCAAACTGAGATAGTCAAACCTAAGCAGCAGACACACGAGATACATTCACTCAGATCATGTAGGCCTCTGAACAAAGCAACCTCCACGAGGCCCCTCTGTCTATGGCCCAGCACACGTAGCCGCCAGAGGCCTCATTCTGCCCACAGGACAGCACCCCCTCACCCTCACTCCCCAGCTGGGCAGCCAGAGGCTGGGGCCCAGGACAGCTGGATCTTGTCCCCATCGTGACCAGATAGCTTTTGTACCACTGTTCCACAGCTCTAGCCCTGCCTTGGTGTTCACTTCAACGATCCAGCAGCCTGCAGTGTAGCCCAGAGAGGCCTGGCTGGACCTAAGCCCAGAAGCCCTTCTGGTCCCCAGGGGAAGGGGCCCGCCCCAGCAGGCTCCCCTCCCCCACACCCACTGCGGCTAAGTGAGACTTGCCCTTGAAAGGGCAGAAGCCAACCTGAATCCCAGAATCTGACATTCCGAGACTCGACTGGGCCTGCTTTGCCGAGTAGGAACCGCAGCCAAGGACAGAGCCCTGTGCCAGCCCCAAGGCCCCCAGGGCTGAGCCAAGGGTGCAGGCATGGGGCTGGTACCAGGGCCTGGGCCTCCATCCACCCATCTGTCACCCCACCCCACCCCCAACCCCCAGATGTCCGCCTCAGTGGAGCTGTCCCTGCCTCCCACATTATTGCAGCAGGCCCAGCTGGGCCTGGGGTTGATGGAGTACCTCCAGAGCCCTGGACAAAGGCTGTGGAGGAGGGCCAGGGAGACATGGGCCCTGAGCAGCCTGCTCTCCCTGGCCTTAGGAAGCAGATATGCCCGATGAGGTCAACATTGATGAGCTGTTGCAATTGGACAGTGAAGACGAGAGAAGCCGCAAAATCCAGGTAGGTGGGGAGAAAGGAGAAAGCTGCCCCTGCCCTCCCCAGTCCAACATTTTGCAGGGCCCTAAACAGACTAGCCCAAGTTGGCATGTTTATTAAACACGTCTCTGCCAGACACTAAATCCTCTGCAAAACACTGTAAAGTAGACACGTTTACCACCATAAGGAAAGTGAAGTCCAGAGAGGTAGAACTATTTGCTCAGGGTCACACAGCTCTTCTTGACTAGAGAGAGCTAGGAGCCAAGCCTGGCCGCCAGGTCCTTCACCTCGGTCCCTGCTGCAGAGGCTTGGCTTTCTAGCCTTCTGAGCTGCTGGTGGTTTAGCCCTGCCTCTGTCCAACTTGAAGCCACAAGGGTAGTTTTGGCAGTCTTTTGTCTTGCTCCCTTGGGGGAAGGGGAGGGCCTCTGATGGAATAGGTGTCAGTCATTTACTGGTTTTTGTTTCTTTTTTCTGTCGTTCGCCCACCCACCCACCCACCCACCCAAAGGGACTCTTGAAGTCCTGCAGGAACCCCACGGAGGTGAGTTTCTGTCCTTACAGATTGGTCCCCTCACCTTTATCGGGGAAGCAGAGGCGGGCCTAGGGGACTCCAGGGGGAGCCCCCATCTCTGTCCTGTTCTTTGTCATCCTTGTCTCCTCCTCCCACCTCCCATCTGCCACCAGCTCTGCAGGCAGCTGCCTCAGAGCCCCTCCCCCGAGCGAGCGGCTCCAGTTTCGGCCCATATGGTGCCTGCCCTTACTAGTTTTCCTGGTTGTCTGAGGTGGGGGGATCACCCTCTCTCCATCTCTGTCCCCCTGTGACTGCCTCTACTATCCTGGGGTTCTCTGTCTACCTCTTGGGGGCCTCCCATCCTGCAGGTCCTGGAACTGGCCGCTGCAACCACTCCCACTTCCTTCTCTGCTTTAAAAGGGAAAATATTCATGGTTCTCCCCTCTGCTCCTAGCTGCCTGAGGGACAAACGTCACTGCCTGTCAATCTGCCTGGACTGGCTCAGACCTGGTCTCTGGGGACTGTTTCTCACCATGAGAAACATCTCTCTGAGGCTGTGTCTGTCTAGAATTCTCTCAGGTCTGGGTCTTAGATTGTCTCTCCATCTCTCTTTATTGCATTTTTTGTGTACATGTGTTTTGCCTTCATGTATGTCCGTGTACCACCACACGCATACCTGGTGTCCATGGGGACCGGACGGAAGAGGGTGTTGAGCCCCCCGGAACTTACAGATTGTGAGCTGCTGTGTGGGTGCTGGGAGCTGAACCTGAGTCCTCTGGAAGAGCAACAAGTGCTCTTAACCCCTGAGCCCTCTTCCACACACCCTGCTCCCCTTTTTTTGAGATTGGGTCTCAGCATGTAAATTCACAGCAATTCTCCTACCTCAGATACGATCACTGACTCAGGCAGTAATAGCAGCTTCCCCCCATCTTTCTACTCACCCTCCCCCCACTTCTCCTGTGTATCTTAGTCTCCCTCTCCTCCCGGCTTGGCTCCAGCTCCTGCTTGAGTAAACTGATGCCTGACGAGGCGCTGGCATGGGGTGGGAGTCCTGTCTCCTGCTCCGTTCTCAGAACCCTGTTCTGTCCTCAGGACTTCGTACAGGAGCTGCTGGCCAAGCTGCGGGGCCTGCACAAGCAGCCAGGCTTCCCACAGTCCAGCCGCTCAGATGACCCCAGCCTGAGCCCCCGCCAGGACCGGGCCCACACCGCCCCACCCTGACTGCCTCCTGCCTCTGTATTCCACCCCCGAACGCCCAGGTTGTTTCTAAGTTGTATTTAATGGTCCTGTAACTGCCTCCTGTGTTTGGCTTTTCCTCTCCCCGGTGCTACTAGACTTCGGCAGCCCCAGCCCTTGGTCCCCAAGCCACAGCTGGCCTTGACAGATGGAGAAACATTCCTCCCAGCCACAAAGCCTGAGAACATACCCTGCTGACCCTGAGGTGTCCCGGAGACTCACATCCTGTCCCCACCTCCCCGCAAAGGGACTCAGTCCCAGCTCGTATGGGGAAGGCCAGGCCAGATCCCTGGGCCACAGGGGATGTGGAGATGCTCACAGCCCACTGTGACCCCTATCATTTCCCCATAGGGCGTCACACGTCTGTGAGGCCATCAATACATGGAGAATGTGTTTGGTGTAGCTGTTGGCGTTGAAACTACAGACCAGCAGTAAACATTAAAATGGTGAGGGAGAGTGAGAGAGAGATGTGCACAAGACGCTTAAGTACCAGGGGTGGGAAGGGCTATTGGCCCTTGGGGTGGGGAAGCAGAACCATAGGGCCAATGGGGGGCTTGCTTAGAAACCTCCAGTGAGAGACTGGGGCATGGCTCAGCAGCAGAGCACCTACTTAACATAAATGAGATTCTAGTTCCATTCCCAGCAATGCCAAAATAATGAAGGAAGGAAGTCTGAGAGGGCTTCCTGGAAAAGGCAGCATTAAAGCACATCTTACACAGGCTATTTCAACCACATCTGCATACTGAACTTGGAAGCAGAGTGGCTGCTATTGGGGTAATGTCAACTATTGATCAGGATGGGCAGTGTCCCTAAGTTCGGGAGGGAAGTCTACTGCTCAAGGGTTATGGATGCCTTCCGTACAGAGCTATAGGGTGTCCTGGAGGGGTCTCAGAAGCAGACAGCGGCTATTTAACCCCCGCCTATGTGCGATGAGATGGAGTGGCTGCCACGCTGAGCCCTGGTCCCAAAGACGGGACGTTTAGGGAAACATCTCACCCTTCTCTCTAGTGAGATTGCCCACCAGCTGCTCTCCAGGATCAGAGCTCCTGCCTGGGGATCTGAACCCCAAACCAGCAAGGAAAGATGGGCTAACATCTGGGACACCCTGATTCAGCCCTGCTGCTGGCCTCGCTGTCTCCACACAGACTCTTAGGCTTCCTCCTCAGTGCAAAGGGTTGGGTGGGGGTGGGGGATCTCCAGTGGCTCCTGTCACCTAGGCTGCTGTCCCAGGACACTGCGTGAGCCGGGGCACCCTCTACTTCCTTTTCACAGAACCTGTTTTTGGTTCCTC
Organism: Arvicola amphibius; assembly: GCF_903992535.2. Classification (NCBI taxonomy): domain Eukaryota; kingdom Metazoa; phylum Chordata; class Mammalia; order Rodentia; family Cricetidae; genus Arvicola; species Arvicola amphibius. Next base: position 78,700,729 of record NC_052054.1, read on the forward strand.
ATGGTCGTGGAGGTGACAAACCCCAGGTTCAAACCCTGGGTGTTCTTAGCTTCCTATAGAAAACAAGAACCTCACCAATGAGGCCCAGGTCACCAGTACCAGTTGCTAAAAGTCGCATGGCAGGGGCATGATGGCACTGGGCTTCAATCCCAGCACTCGGGAGGCAGCGACAGGTGGGTCTCTGTGAGTTCAAGGCTAGCCTAGTCTACAGAGCAAGGACAGCCTGGGCTACACAGAGAAACCCTGTCTCAAAAAGAAAATAAAAGCTGAAGTGGAGGACAGTGTTCTGCGGTCCTGGTATTTGGGGCAGGGTCAGGATGGGGTTAATGGCTGGGTTCTGTAGCCTGGCCCTTTGTCAGATAAGTTAATAAAAATGAAAAGGAACCCCCACAATGGCTCAGCTGGTAAAGGTGCTCGCTGCTCAGCCTGAGGACTTGAGTTCAATCCCTGGGACCCACATGATGGAATAAAAGAGCCAACTCCCGCGCACTGTCCCTTTGACCCCTTCATGTGTGCTTGCTGTGCAGGAATTTGAGATCCTCCTGGTCTACATAGGGAGTTCCAGGCTAGCTATGCTTGCACGGTGAGACCTTGTCTCAGAAAAGGGGGGAGCACTGGGGAGATGGTTCAGAAGCTGAGTGCCCTGCTGCCCTTCCAGGGGACTCAGGTTCAGTTCCCAGCACCCACATGGCAGCTCTCAACCGGCAACAGATCCAGAGAATCTGATGCCATTTTCTGCCCTCCCTGAGCACCAAGTACCACACATACGTGCACACGAGTAAGGGTTTTTGTTGTTGTTGTTGTTTTGTTTTTCGAGACAGGGTTTCTCTGTGCAGCCCTGACTTTTCTGGAACTTGCTCTGTAGACCAGGTTGGCCTCTAATTCACAGAGATCCTCCTGCCTCTGTCTCCTGAGCTCTGGGATTAAAGGCATGCACCACTGCCCGCCTATGAGTATGTTTTTAAAAAGAGGTATAGTTTGAAGATGCTCTGGGAGGCGGCCGCTCGCCGGGCACACATCTGTTCTTGGTCTCAAACCCTGGCACTGCAACAAACCGAAAAATTCTGCTTGAGTTCAGATGCCACCCGCACTGCGCCTTGGCTGCGTGATCTTGAGAAGTTCCATGAGAGCGCAGAATCTCCACACCTGCATCTGTGAATAAAGACAATTAAAACAGCACCCACTCCCGAGGGCCGTGAGGCTTCCCGGAGAAATAAGGCATGTGAACATAAACCCTGACATGGTGGAAAGGGGACAGTCGCCTTACCAGGAAGGAACTCCCTGGGGAGCCGTACATCACATGCCCTGTGGTGTGATGTCCGAGGTTCACCATGCTCTCTCACTGGGGCACCAGCAACCCCCACAGCCTGTCTGCTTCTCAGGGTAGAACAACACCCTTTCTCACCTTCACTGTCCAGTCTCCACCCACCCTGTTCCCTCTTCCCCTTTCCTCCAAAATCGTCTTTCCCCAACTTTGATAAAAACCCATTTCAGCCGCTGGAGAGTTGGCTCAGTGACACCTGTCAACAATTAGGACAACCCAAGTGCCCTTCTCAGGACCCCCATGGTGGGAGGAGAGCGCACTTCTGTGGATTGTCCTCTGACCTCCACATACGCCCTCTCCCAAATAAATATTTTTCAAAAACCAATTTTTGGCAGTGTCCTCAGTAGTTAGTGTTCCATTCTTCCTTTGCTTTGTCCTTGATCTGATGATCTGACTTTTTAAACGTTTATTTAGATACATGAATGTTTTGCCTGTTGTATGTCTGCACCACGTGTGTGCCTGGTGCCCAAAGACCTCAGGAGACGGTGTCAAAGCCCCTGGCACTGGTATTGCAGATGATGTGAGCTCCACATGGGTACGTGGGTACTGGGAGTGGAACCTGGGTCCTCTGGAAGAGCATCCAGTGCTCTTAATGTCTGAACCATCTTTCCAGCCCCCAAATAAATATTTTAAAAGTAATTTATGTGAACGCCTTTAATCCCAGCACTTGGGAGACAGAGGCAGGCAGATCTCTGTGAGTTCGAGGCAGCCTGGTCTACAGAGTGAGTTCCAGGACAGCTAGGACTGCACAGAGAACCCAGATGAAAAAAAATTGTCCCCTCTCTCTGCTCTGTCCTTTTATTGACGTCGTCCACACCCTGGCTTCTTTCCCATAGGACTTGCCACCGTGCTTTCCCGAGTCCCAAATCCTCCTGGCAGCACTGCCATGGAACACATGTTGTTAGAATTAACCTGATTAATTTCTTCCATCAAATTTAGTGTGCCGCCAAACTACCCATGAGTTTGTTTTGAGATTCAGTGCAGTCCCGTCTCCTGCAGCACCCGTTAGAAGACGCTTGCTATCAGTGCCCCCTAGTGGCCACATTTACCTGACGGCAGCTTATGCTGACATGAAGTCTCCTCCTGGCTATTTGAGCCTTTCCTGGCCTCCCTTCCTCCCTCCCTTTCTTCCCTCCCTTCTCTCCTATCCATCCTTTGTCTGGGTCTCATGTTGCCCAGGCTAGCCTCAAACTTCCTATTTAGCAGAGGATGACTCTGAACCCCCATTCTCCTGCATCTGGCATGATGCGTCTTGCCTGGTTTTGGGAATTAGTTTTTCACTATATATAATATTTCAAAAACAGGTGTGGGTCAATCCCAGAACTCTGGAGGCTGGGACAAGATCTCAAGTTCAAGGCCAGCCTGAGATATAGCCAGAGTCTGAAATCTAAGTGCTGAAGATGTTGCTTAGCTTAGCATTTTCCAGGCCCTTGGTTTGACCTTTGTCACTGAAAAAAGAAAGACAATCAGATTTATTTTAACTTAGTTTCCAAAGTTTCACTTCAAGTCCATCTGGTTCTGCTTCCTATTGCTTTGTGCCTGAGGTGAGACAGGGCATCTTGGCAGAGGGTGCAGGAGCCAGAGGAGACTACTCTCCTCCTGGTGTCCCTGAAGCAGTGCAAGCCGGGAAAGGATGAGGAATAAGACACTCTATGAGGGCCTGTCCCCAGTGGTCTACTCCCTCCAACCAGGCCTCCTAAAGCTCCCAGTGGATTAATCCATTGATACTAGTGTCCATGCTGTAACACCAGGCTGGGGTAGAACTTTCTCTGTAGTCTAGGCTGTTCTAGACCGCACTGAGTAGCCCAGGCTGAACCTTCTTGAATTTGAAGTGACCCCTCCTGCCTTTTTGTTTGTTTGTTTGTTTTTGTTTTTCGAGATAGGGTTTCTCTGTGTATCCCTGGCTGTCCCTAAACTTACTCTGTAGACCAGGCTGGCCTTGAACTCAGAGTCCACCTGTCTCTGCTTCCCGAGTGTTGAAATTAAAGGCCTGCACCTCCACCACTCGGCAGCCTTAGCCTCTTAAGTGAATGGGTCGCAGGTGTTAGCCACCATGCTTGGGACATGGTCTCATTATGCCGCCCAGACTGGCATCTAGTTTGAAATCCCCTGCCTCAGCATCCCCCACGCTCGGCTTACTCCACATTCATCTCCGCCGCTCCTTCCCTCTGCTGCAGTTTGCTGGAACACAGATGTCTCTTCCACTCTGCCTGGCCATGGGTTTGCATTTCCTACCTTCCCTCTGCAAGGATGTCAGGGTCTCCATGGTGCTAGACTGTAGTCACACCCGGAACCCAGCACCGCCACGTGTATGCCAGTGCTTTGAGCTATGCCTGGGATTTCTTCCCTTTCCTGCAGGCACTCAGCCACTTGCTCTGATCGCCCTTTCTGTCCTGCTGCTCCTCCTGTCTGTCCAGCGGCTGCCAGCCCCGGTCTCCATTCTCCATTCTAGCCGTGCTTCTCATGTGAGTTCTCTGCTGACTTCCGTCTGCACACCATACGCCATCCCGACTCTGGCTGTCTCTCCCACCTGCCTGTGGCCTCCAGACCAACCCAACAAGCTCAACACACTGGACATTGTACAACATGGTGTCTCCCACATGGGCTCCAGTCCAGGCTGTCCTAGCTCAGGGCACGGCACCTCTGTCCCTCCAGCTGCACTAGCCACACATCTGAGTCATCTTTATCATCCAAAGACTTGCTGCTTTGTGCCCCCAAATTCTCTATGCATGAACCCTGTCCATTCTGCACAGCAGGCAGAGTAACTGCCCCCAGCGACCACAGACCCGAGTCACATAGAAGGAACCGGAGTCTCAGCAGATGCGAATGGGCAGCGAATAATTTCTTCTATGTTATGGACAGGGTTTATTGTAGTTTAGTCCGGCTCCCAAATTGATATATTGCCACAACCTGGCTGGGACTTGGCCTGGCAGGGGTGATGAGGGAATTGAAGAAAGGGCAAACATGGCGGGGTAGTGGTGGTACACCTTTAATCCCAGCACTCAGGAGTTCAAGGCCAGCCTGGTCTACAGAGTGAATTCCAGGAAGGCTCCAAAGCTACAGAGAAACCTTGCCTCAACCAGGGCCGGGTGGGCTGTGCTCGCCCTTAATATTCAACAGCTCAGACTCTGTTGTCTGAGGCACAGGGGAAGGGTTAGCCCATGTCAGTGGGAGGTCTCTGCAGGCGCGCAGTCTCAGGTTGCAGCTGTCCTGGAGGAAGAAGTTACAGTTGCTGGTTTCACATACACTGTCAACACTTGCATTTGGAGCAAAGGAAGGTTTGCCATCCCTCTGAACCCAGCCTTGAGGGAAGTGCTTTGCCACTCCTACGGGCCTGGGGCCTGAGGTATTGGGGTTCTTGATGTGGCTGTGCCTATGTCAAGCAACATAATTCACTCAGGACTTCTTTCACCCTTAACACATTCATTCAAGGCTTCCTGAGGCACCCCCCCTCTATATATATATGTATATATATAACATATTTTATATATTATATATCTATCTATATCTATCTGTGCACATATATACTTATACACACAGACATATATATGTTTTTGTTTTTAAGACAGAGTTTCACTGCTGCTTTGGAACCTGTCCTGGACCTCTCTCTGTAGACCAGGCTGCCCTCAAACTCATAGAGATCCACCTGCCTCTGCTTCCTGAGTGCTGGTGCGCCACCACCTCAGCACCCCAGAATATTATAGAGGATGGTCTTGAACTCCTGCTCCTCCAATCTCTACCTCCCAAGCCCTGGGTCTGCAGGTATAAAACCACCTCTGTGCCTAGCTGTACACAGGAGCCTATGATGCCGGGGTGGGGAGCAGACTCGGTGCCCAGGCTCTAAGTAGGGCTGGAGGTTCAGAACTGAGTCTGTGTCTTCCTGGTTGCCCCCAGTGTTTGGGATTTGGCTTCTCCATGCCAGACTCAAGAACTGGCTCTGCAGGACAAAGACTGAGCCACAGTGCCCTCTGGTGGCCAGTCCTTTCGATTCCCGATTGAAGAGAAATAACCAAAGGTTTAAAATACCTTTAAACCCAACCCTCAGAGAGGGTGAGGGGCAGAGGCAAGAGGCAGACAGATCCCTGAGTGTACAGAGGGTGTTCCTGGACAGTCAGGGCTACACAGAGAAATCCTGTGTCATAAAACATAAAACAAACAAACAAAAGCCAGGCGGTGGTGGCACATGCCTTTAATCCCAGCACTGGGGAGGCAGCGGCAGGCGGATCTCTGTGAGTTTGAGGCCAGTCTGGTCTACAGAGTGAGTGCCAGGACAGGCTCCAAAGTTACACAGAGAAACCCTGTCTTGAAAAACCAAACTAAAACAAAAAAAAATAATAATAAAAGTAAAAATTTTTATTGCTCGTCCCCAATACTTGAGAGACAGAATGATCAACCATCAAGGTTGATAGATCAGAACAGGGACCTTGCTCAGTGATCAGGATCAGGGGACAGCCTCAAAGGTATTCATACACAGGTCAGCCAGAAACAGAAACACATCATTTTCAGGCAGCTGGGTCAGACCTCCTGAGAGGTATCCCATAATACTCTGGGGATAAGTAAAGTAAAGACACCTATCCATAATCTGCTCTGGACCAGGGATCCGTTCCTCCAACTTGCTATGCAGCCAGCTTCCAGACTTGCTATGCGGCCTCAGCTTCCAGAGCACTGCCTAGTAACCTTTCCCTTCTCTGCCTGGGACTCTCCGTGGGACATCCCTAACACAGCAGCCTCCACCCTGCCCCCAACTCAGGCTGTCCCAGCTCTGTGGTAGAGTATAGCTGACCACCTTACTTGTGCCTGCTGGGTTCTGGGTTTGTGTCTCAGAGATGAACAGGGGGAAGGATAGTGGGGCAGGGGACTAACTGGGAATTACACTCATTCATTCAGGCAGTGAGAATTTAGCCATAACCATGACTGGAACAACAAACCCTTAGGAGAAACAGGGATTTGTTTGTTTGTTTGTTTGTTTTTCCTGAGACAGGGTTTCTCTATATAGCCCTGAATCTTGTTCTGTTGACCAGGCTGGCCTTGAACTAAGAGATCTACCTGCCTTTGCTTCCTGAGTGCTGGGATTAAAGGTACAAGTTACCTCCACCCCTGAGAAACAACATTCTAATGAGTGGAGTCAGAGAGTAAATTAAAAGATTATATATAATGTAATATAACAAAGTTCAGAAAAAGAGTTATTAGCTGGGTCTGGTAGCACAGACCTGCAATTTAGCAGGCACAAGAGATGAATAATGAATTAAAAGCCTGCTTAGGCCACAGCGTGAGTTCAAGACCATCCTGGTCAACCTAGTGAGATCCTATGTCAAATAAAAGGTTAAAAAGGAAGGCCAATGTGCTGGCTCAGTGGGCAAAAGCCTTTGCCACCCAGCCTGAGTTCTATCTCTGGGACTCAGATGGCAGAAGAGATTCTCCTTTGGTAAGTTGTCCTCTGACCCCCACACTAGCACTATGAACTGGGACGGGGTGCTGAGTGAGCATTCACATGTGCACACAAAATTAGTTAGGTATAGCCAGGCGTGGTGGCACACACCTTTAATCCCAGCACTCGGGAGGCAGAGGTAGACAGATCTCTGTGAGTTCGAGGCCAACCTGGTCAAATTCCAGGACAGGCTTCAAAGCTACACAGAGAAACCCTGTCTCAAAAAACCATAAATAAATAAATAAATAAATAATTACATATAAATTTTAAAAAGTAAGACTGGAGAGATGATAGGTCAATCCTGAAGCCCCAAGTTCTATTTCCAGGACCCATCCGATGGATGGAGATCCCTGTTAATTGTTTTTTTTAAATATTTATTTATTTATTATGTATACAATATTCTGTCTGTATGCCTGCAGGCCAGAAGAGGGCACCAGACCCCATTACAGATGGTTGTGAGCCACTATGTGGTTGCTGGGAATTGAACTCAGGACCTTTGGAAGAGCAGGCAATGCTCTTAACCTCTGAGCCACCTCTCTAGTCCCTGTTAACTGTTGTTTGAGGGTTTGGGATGATGGGATTTACTCATGGGTGTGGTGTGCTCTAAGAAAGAGCTGGGGGAATGGATCTCACTTGGAACACAATCTACGTTCTTCCTAGTGACCTATGAGACCTCCCACCATAGGGGTGGGTCCTTGCTCATCTCAAACTTGTTTCATTTTTCATTCACTAACAGTAACTTTCATTTTTAAGATTTAGTTTTAGATTCATTTATTTTATTTTTCTATGTATCAGTGTTTGCGTTCAGGGGTGTGTGTGAGCCTTCTGTGTGTTTGGTGTCCACAGAGACCAGAAGACGATGTCAGACTGTGGGCAGTCCAACGTGGGTGTTGGGAACCGAACCTGGGTCCTTCGGGAGAACAGGAAGAGCTCTTAACTGCTGAGCTACCTCTCCTACCTCTCCAGCACTAGAACGTGAACTTCTTGAGAAGATCAGTGACTTTGCCTTTATCATTGCTGTATTCTCAGAGCCTAGGAGAGTGCTGGCCGTAGGCGCTCAGTCAATGAACAAAGACATTGATCAAACCCTTCTGTTCCAGGACAGCTTTACAGGTTACAGGCTGAGCAGGCATAGAAAAAAAAGATTATTCCACACACCCTGTGGGTCATCCAAGTCCCTTGGGAGGTGGAGGTGGTAGTGGTGGTGGTGATGATGGTGGTACAAGACTAGATGGTGGAGCCCCAGCTGGGAACCAAGCATCCCCAGAATGGGAAGGAAGGATGCTCTGGAGGGATGCCCAGCCCCTCCCTGTATCCCTAGCAACCAATGGGTGCGCCATCCTCCCAACGGCCCCTGGGACGTGTAGTCCCTGCAGGGGCGCCCTCGGGCGCCGCCGCGCGCCCCTAGACTCCAGGTCCCGTCGTGCGCTGGGAGGCGCGGGGATTGGCTGAGCCCCGCCCCCGGTCCGCCCCGCTTTGCTCGCGCCGCAGCCCCAAGAATGAATGAAATCGTAGCGCGCTGGGCGGCAGAGCGGGCGGCGCAGGCCGGGCTGGGCCCGCGCGCGGCGGCAGCAGCGCCCCGGGCTGGAGGCGGCCCAGCCGAGCGGGCCATGGCCACCGCCATTCAGAACCCGCTCAAGTCGTGAGTGTTCCCTCCCTAAGTCTGGAATCCTTCCCCCAGGAGCTGGTCCTCCCCCGGCACTCCCCGGGGCTGGGGTGGGGGACGCAGCGCGTGAATGTATGGATGGTACTCGGGGACCCCCGTTTGTCTCCACTCCCCTGCGAACCTTCCGCCCCCTGCTGCCCCTTGGGGTTAGGTATGGGAGCACTTCTGGGTCGCGAGGGCTCCTCTTCTTTGTCGCTGTCAGTGAAGGAATGTGGCGCGGACTAGGGGGTGGCGGAGGCCGTGTCCCCACCCAGAGTGGGGGTAGGGGCTTCGCTCGCCTACTCCATCTCTGCTCCTCGGCGTCTGAGGGGGGTGCACGACTGCCCCGGGCGGGTGGGAGGTACCAACCTCTAAGTACGGACCTGGATCCTCATGTATCTCACCACCCATTTCCCTCATCAAAGCACCATCCTCTTGTCGGGTCTTTCTCCCGGAACCCTGAGGCTGCCGAGTGGGAGCTGAGACCATCCCCGTTTGAGTCCTTGCTGTCTCCTCTCTTTGCTCTCGGGTCTCCAAGACCTAGAAGTCCCAACGTCTCGGTTGGTTCGGACCGTGGCAACCCTCCTTCTCCCCGCCCATACCCATCTAACGCGAGCACCTCCCATCCCCTTGAGGACCGGTGCCTCGGGAGCCGGTGCTGAGAGCGCCTCCCTCTCCGGGAATTCCCTCCCGGTCGGCCAGTCGCTACTCTCCGCTGAGAGCTGGCCTCCTGCTGGGCCCGGTGTCTGGGGACCCGGACGCCTGGGTCGGAGGCTAGCCCCTCCCCGTCCTTCCTAGCTCTTTGCCACCCGACGCCGCCTTCTCCTTTTTATATCTCCCTCTCTTGGTCCTTCCTCGGAATCCCGGACCCCGAGGTCCCAGATCTCTCCACCTCCACCCCACCCCCTTTCCCTGGCGGTGACAGCCGGCTGCGAGTGACAGGAGCGTGGCCGCTCCCGCCCTCTCTCCCTGCAGGAGAGCGGCACTCCCCTCCCCCGCTCCCGACCGGGCGGGGGAGGCGGAGGGCGAGCGCCCGCGGCGCCGCACAAAGGGGCCGGGGCTACCTCCCCCTTTCTCCACCCCCTGCACTTATAGACTTGACCTTGAGCCTGGAGCGTTGGGGTGACTGGGAGCGTGCGCCCCGCCCCCTATTCACCTACAGAAGGGTTCTTTGAACCAAAACCCTTTCCCAGTTGCTTCTGGTTTCTGGGATTGGGTAGGGGGGCGGTGAGAAAACAGGGGGGCAGGGATTTACAGGTACGCGCCTACAAGGGAGACCGTCTGGTACCTGGGTCAGTGTGAGGGGGAGGGCAATGGTAACATATTATACTTCCCTCTGACTCTTAGTCACACACACGAGGTCTCTGTCTTTTGGAGGGACAGCCTGAAATCGGTGTATGCTGGGTTGGTGGGTCTGCAAAACACGTCGGGGGAAGTGTGCTTGGTGTGCACTCTGCAGGAGTATAGAGGACAGTCGGAGGGGATTTGCGCGGGTCACTTCTGGTTACCTTCCAAACGGCCTATTGGGCTGGAAGTGGGACGCACTCGTCCCTAAGGAATGCCAGAGCCACAGGTCGTGGTGGCACACGCCTTTAATCCCTGCACTAGGGAGGCAGACGCAGGTGGATCTCTGCCAGCCTGGTTTATATAGTGAGCTCTAGGCCAGCTAGGGCTAGAGCCAAATCCCCTTGGGAAGGAGAGCCCTTTGGCACCGGCTCTAGTTCTTCCTGCCTGAATTCACACTTGGCTGGAAGCCATTGGTTTCCTGCTCTGGGCCTCAGTGTTACCGAGTGTGGGTTGGGCCGCATAACTGTTTGTATTACCTCATGGGGGCAGCAGTGAGGCTCATCGAGGTGTTGAGTTATAGACTCGATCTTAGCAGGGCTTCGACTTTTTAGTTGTGTGTCACCATGCCAGACTTCTTAGTTCTGTGGGGTTTTGTTTGTCTGTTTTGTTTTGCTTTGCTTTGTTTCTAAGACAGACTCTTAAAAACTCTCTAGCGCAGGCTGCCCTCAAACTCAATCTCCTCAGCTCTCTGGATGCTGGGGATTACGTAGCTGGCCCACAGGATGTCGTTCTCAAGCACTTTACACAGGGCCTTGGCCTGACACAAAGTTTTGATTCTTACTATGAGTGTGAATAGTGACTAATGTTATAACACATGGCACTGGACTCTGGGACGTGGCATTGCTTGGACAACTGAGAGGCCAAGTTTGAAGGAGAGTGTGTGGAGAGGTTCTTATGGTGATGGGCAAGAGAACGGAGCCAGGCCCTTTGCTAGGGGTAGCTGGGACTTCTGAGGAGACAGGACACCAACTACACTTGGGAGTGTGTGGGCACGGCAAAGGTAGAGGTGTGGAACAGGTTGGGGAGGGTGTGCTGGGGATCTGGTGGTGGGGGAGGTGAAAGGTGACAGGGACCCTCTGAGCTGAACGACAGGGCATATCATGGCAAGGCGGGTGGACACTACTGGGGTGTGGAGAGGAGACTGAGTGAGGGGGTGCCAGCACTCCTTATTTATTTCTGGGCAGGAAGTGAATCCGACACCCTACCTATGCTGGGGAAGGGATGGGTCAAGGCCTTGATGACTTAGATGGCCCCACAGGAGATGGGGACATTTGTGGAGGGGAGCTAACTCTAGAGGTGTATATAGTGCAGGAAATCTTGAGTCTTTTATGGATGGGTGGAACACCCTCTGCTGGACAAGGGTTTATTTGTATTAACACTTGATATGCTAATTTATGCAGCCACTCAAATCAGAATGTTATTATGCCCCAGAGAGTGGGGCTGTGTGTGTGTGTGTGTGTGTGTGTGTGTGTGTGTGTGTGTGAGACAGTGGGAGAGGAAAAGAGGCAAGACTTCCATGTGGATGGTTAGGTGAATAAATCTTTCATCATTACCTTCAGACAGGGTCAGAGAACACGCAAGGTTTCTCCTCAAGACCCCAAAGTCCTTGTCTGGGAAATAAGGCTAGTACTAGTTTAGCCTGGAGAGAGCCGTGCTAAGCACGTGGTGGGCATTAAGTATTCACTCGGCATATATGTGCTGACCACCCACTAGGACAGGCATTATTCCAGTAACTGTCAGCACTCTTCCTTGGTTCCTGTCAGATCCTCTTTGTAGATAACTGCTCTGTGGAATAAATGAATAGATTAGTACCTGCCAGCACTATTTTCTCATCTGGGACTGTGGTTGAACCCATGGACTCTCAAATACTTTCTTTTTACCAGAACCGAACCCCAAGCCCTGCCATGTACCTTGGAAAACACTACAGCAGCTGTCATACACCTTTGGGAGGCAGAGGTAGAATTGTAGTTTGAGACCAGCTTGGGCTGAACAGCAAGATTGTCACGAAAACAGCCACTTACCCTGTTACTCATCTACTCTTCAGTCCGATGAGGCATTATAACTATTTTCTAAAGGAGGAAGCAGGTCCAGAAAGGTTAAGTCATGTGCCTGAAGTCCTATCAGCGAGGATTAGAGCTCTGGAAGAATGCCGGCAGTCCCGTAGCCCTGCGGAGTGGACCGGGTTGACCGCGAGAGTCAGCCCTGGGATGAGATGGGTTCTCTAGAATTTGGACGGCCTGGTGGGAGAGGTAGCGTCTACGCCGGCATGCTGGTGACACCGCTGGGTGGGCACCTGCGAAGTCTGCGCGCCTGCGGCTGGGCGTGCGTGAAGGTGTGTGAACGGGGTGTGTGGGAGTCTGCGAGTGTAGTGTGACTGTGTGTGTGTGTGTGTGTAAGTTGCCATGTGCGCGTGTGTGCGTGCATGCGTCTGTGCACGTGGGACTGGGGAGTGCGTGTGAGTGAGCGTGTGTGAACGGCGGCGTGATCCTCCATCCCCTTGGGGCTGAGGACCCGCCAGGGACTACCACTCCCGGCATGGCCTGGGCGGCCCGCCCCGCTGTCCTGATTGGCCAAGATCCGCGTGCTCCCGCCCCTCGGGAATGAATGGATGGGCGGCCTCAACGCCCGCTCGACCGCTGGGAGGACCGACCCGGCAGGGACCTGCTGGGGGCAGGACCCGGGGAGCAAGATGGCCACGGTCATCCCCGGCCCCCTGAGGTGGTGCGGGCGGGCGCGAGGCGGGGGAGTTCGCGCGGGCGGGTCTCCGCGGCCGCGCGCGCGCGTGTGTCTGTGTATGTGTGTGGCCGCTGGGGGTGGGGCCGGTGGGGTGTTAGGGGGCTGTCACCGTGTGCAGGGGTGCGAGCGTGTGTGACTGTGGGTGTCTGGCAAGAATGATGTCCGACGCGTTGCTCCTGGACGGGTGGAGGATGTGGGGGGAGGGGTCTCCCGGGCGTTTTAGGGGAAGGGGGTCATGTCCCCTCCCAGGGATGCCAGGGTTTGAAAGAGGGTAAATTGCTTAGGGAAGCTGGGGCCTGAGTACACTCGAGTAGAATCCACGCTACCTTTGTCTTGGGGTGTGGAGTGTGTTGCGCGACTTGTGCACTGCTTTTTGTTTTCTGGTTGAATGTGTGGGTATGTATATGATTTCTTTTATTCTGAGCTACCTATCTATTTGGGCTCTGAGTGTGTGCACATGTCTGGTGGAACTGCTCCATTTATGCTCTGAGTCTTTGGCTAGGGGGGATGTGCGGATATGTCTAAATTTTTGTGTGAACACGGGCAGACCTGACTGTCCCACTGTTTCCAAGGCGTGTATCTGTGTTTGGAATGTATCTTAAATTTGGGCTTCTGTTTTGCCAGGGTGTGAATGTATGTGTGTGTACCTGTGTAAATCTCTGAGATTTCTTTGTATTGTGTGTTTGACATAGTGTCTTTGGATAGATGTGTAGTGCATGTGTAAATGTTTCTCGAGCCCCTGCCTTTGGGCACTGTGTGACTGTTACGATGTGTGCGTGTAGTATGCTTCTATGTTGTGGAGTCTTTGTGGTTAATTTGTTTATCTTGTGGTCTTTGGATACATGACGTGCATAGGTAGTTCTATGGTCTGTTTCTGACTTGGAATATTTGTGTTCTGCAAGAGATGTGTGTGTGTGAGAGAGAGAGATGTAAGAGAGAGAGAGAGAGAGAGAGAGAGAGAGAGAGAGATAGGAAGGGAGGGAGGGAGGGAGAGAATTTGTTTGCTTCTCCTTTGTGAATATTGGGATATGTTTCTCTTTGTGTGTGAATCCCGTGTGGCCATGTGCGATTTGTTTGTTTTGGGTGTTTGACTACGTTCATGTGTGGATGGGTCCCGGTGTGTTTCGATCTGTTTCTGTGTTGTCTGTGAACACTTCTTAACCTGAGACATAATCAAGTTCCAGGTAGCTGCCTCCCCGGCTGCATCCTGCCCCGCCCCCGGGTCCAGATGTGTGGGAGGAGGGAGGAGGGGGGAGGTGAAGGTCCTGGCTGGCCTACCCTTTGCGGACCAGTGGGAACGGGCAGCCAGGGGGAGGGTGCCGGGCCTCCCCGTGCTAGCCCTTACTGACAGTCGCCCGCCCGCTGCTCGCCCGCCCCCGCAGCCTCGGCGAGGACTTCTACCGCGAGGCCATCGAGCATTGCCGCAGCTACAACGCGCGCCTGTGCGCCGAGCGCAGTCTGCGCCTACCCTTCCTCGACTCGCAGACCGGTGTGGCCCAGAACAACTGCTACATCTGGATGGAGAAGACCCACCGCGGGCCTGGTACCCGCCGCGAGGCTGGGGCGGGGCGGGGCCTGCGTCCCGGGACCTCACGCTCACAGACTCTCTCCTCCAGGTTTGGCCCCGGGACAGATCTACACTTATCCTGCCCGCTGTTGGAGGAAGAAACGGAGGCTCAACATCCTGGAGGACCCCAGGCTGCGGCCCTGCGAGTACAAGATCGGTGGGTGCAGCTGTGTCCCTTGGGCCAGTGTGGCCCCACCAAGGTCCTCAGCCCCACTGGTGCCAGTCCGAACATAGTCCCCTTTTCCCCTAAGTGTCTCCACAGCAGGCTATCTGCCCCCCTCCAAGATGTCTTGCGTTACTTCCTTTGAGTTCCTGAGCTTCCAGCCATACCTGCTATGTGGGTCATGGCCGAGCAGCTGTATGGAGGACACTGCATTATCTGTGTCTAGATGTATCAAGTCTGACTCTATCTGCTCCCCAGTGAGCTGGGATACACCCATGTCTGGCTGTGTTTCTTTCTGTGGGTGCTGGAGGGCATCTGCTTTCTCCCTGTGTGTTTGGATGAGTTAGCAGTGTTTCTCAACTTGTGAGTGGGGACTTGAAAGGGTCACATATCAGGTATCCTCTATATCAGATATTTACATCACGATTAATAACAGTAACAAAATTTCAGTAATTAAGTAGTTATGAAATAATTTTATGGTCGGGGTCACTACAACATGAGGACCTGCATTAGAAGGTGACAACACTGGGAAAGTTGAGAATCACTGAGTTGAGTGCCTGACTGTGACTCTGTTGCTGAATGTATTAGAGTCTTGTTTCTGTCTAGGCGTTTCCAAGTGAGGGTATGTGTCAGAAGATATGTGTTTGATGTGCGTGTGGTTGGTCTGTGCATATCTAACTCTGCTGGGGGTATATATGGTTCCATCAGGGCATCCCGCTGCGATCCTGATGCTGTGGAGTTGCTATGGGAGACTTTCAGCTTGTTTCTGTGTTGGGTGTTTCTTGAGGTGTGTGCTAGTTCATAGACTGACTGGGTTAGTGCTTGTCCAGTATGTTCAGAAAAGCCAGACACTGGTTCCCGAACCCCCCGACCTCCCCCACCCCAGTGTGTGAAGGTCTGCTTGTAACAGGAGTACGGGAGTGCTGACTGGCCATGTCTTTCTGTGTGTGCCAGCCTGTCAAGAGGACTGCCTGTGTTTCTCTATTTATGTGTGTGAGCACACTTGAGTGCTTCTCCCTGGGGGTGTCCAGGTGTATCATAGGGCCTGCTTGTGTCTTCCTAATTAATGTGGGTTCAGATTTCTCTGTGACTCCTTCATCTCCTTCTGAGTTCCCCTGTATCCCAGGGTTTAATTGTGTGTCTTCTGTGTGTCTAGCTGTACTCAAAGGTCTGGTGTGTTTGCCCACCTATCTGCATGTCCCGCTTTCCTGTCTGTGTGTATTCTATTCACATGTCTGACTTTCTGGGTGTAGCTGAGGGGCTGGCGGGCTTTCACAGGTGGTTATGAGTGTCTGGATTGTTCCTGAGGGTTTCTGGGTGTATTCAGTGTTCTGGCCTTACCTTTTTTAGTCAGTAAGCTAAGGTGTGGCCATGTCTCCCTAGGGTCTGAGGTTGAATCTTTATTTCCTTGTTGACTGGGTGTGGGAGAGAGAGCCTGTCCCTGCCATAAGGACCCTGTCCGCCCCGCCCCCCCCCCAACCTGGGCACTCTGGTCACAGCCTCCTCAATGGACACTGCTTTTCCTGTGGACTGTCCCCAGACTGTGAGGTACCCTTGAAGAAGGAGGGTGGCCTTCCGGAAGGACCGGTCCTCGAGGCTCTGCTGTGTGCTGAGACAGGAGAGAAGAAGGTCGAGCTGAAGGAAGAGGAGGCCATTATGGACTGTCAGGTAGGAGCCCCCACCCTGGCTGCAGGTCCGCTCTGGGTCCCCTGAGTCTCCATCCTCCCCGAAGGCTCCCGACTTGCTCTCCTGCCCCACCTGCAGCACATCCGTGCCCCCACCTTCTTGACCCCCCAATCTCCCTTCTACTGGGCCCAGAAACAGCAGTTGCTGGAGTTTCCGCATGAACTCGAGGTAGAAGACTTGGAGGAAGACATTCCCAGGAGGAAGAACAGGGCCAAAGGAAAGGTATCTTCCGGAAGCTTCTCCCCACCACCTCCTCCCCAGAGCTGTACGTAGGAGTAGCGGATTTTATGCCCGTGTTGATGGATGAGGGAATCCAGACACAGTGGATTAGAAACATTTGAAAAAAGAAAAGAAAAATGTAACTTTGCTGTGGATCAGGACTGTCTGCAGAGCTGGGTGTGTGCTCCACACTTAGAGTCCCAGCACTTGGGAGGCTGAGGCAGGAGGATTGCCTTAAGTTTGAGATAAGTGAATTCTAGACTATTCTGAACTACATAAAAAGACCCCATGCAAAAAAACAAATAAAAAATCCTAAACCAAACCAACCACCCACACAACACCTACGTGCAGACATGTGCACACACACATGCACGCATACACACACACACACACACACACACACACACACTCCTTCTGCTTGATGGCCTTAATCCTAGCACTAGGCAGATCTCTGAGTTCAAGACCAGCCTGGTCTACAGAGCGAGTTCCAGGCCAGCCAGGGCTACACAGAGAAACCGTGTCTCAAACATAACAAAGCCAAAATTCCAGTAAAAATAATAAAAAAGTGTTAGAACACACCTTTAATCTTAGCATTTGAGAGGCTGAGGCAAGAGGATCTCTGTGAGTTCAAGGCCAGCCTGATCTATATAGTGAGTTCCAGGACAGCCAAGAACCCTGTCTCCAAACAGCAACAACTCTCTATGGTTGTACTGAGAGAAGTTCAAAGGCTTATAGCTAGAAAGTTTGACCAGTTTTACGTGGAGATTTAAATACTGTTGCCTGGTGCTGGGATGGAAGCCAGAGCCTCGGATTCACATGACGCCTGCTCTGTCACTGAGCACAGCCCCAGGACTGAAAAGAAAAATTAATTTTTTTTTTCAGTTTGACTTTCAAGTCTAAACGAAGAAGCCCAGTAAAAACATGGTAGCGCATGCCTGTAATCCAGAGACAGGAGGGTCAGTGCATGGCCAGCCCCTTCTACATAGTGAGTTCTAGGCCAGCAAGAGCTACATAGTGAGACCCTGTCTCAAACAACAGCAACAACAACCAAACAACCAAACTCAGAACCCCCAAGAATGATGAACCTTTCCCTGGTTTTCTGGGCTCCTTACTCCTAACCCTCCTCCCCGCAGGCATATGGCATTGGAGGTCTTAGGAAACGCCAGGACACCGCTTCCCTGGAGGACCGAGACAAGCCGTACGTCTGTGATAGTGAGTTCTGCAGAAGGGAAGGAGAGGGAGTGTGGGACCAGGTGACCTCACATATTATGGCCCTTGTTCTGGTCCTGGGTCCTGGGGAAGGAGTGGGAATGGTGTGGTCCTGGAGGCCAGGCTGGAGGAGGTGGCCCTGGAGTCTGACCGCTACCCACCCCTTCACCCTCCAGTCTGTGGGAAGAGGTATAAAAACCGTCCGGGGCTCAGCTACCACTACACCCACACCCACCTGGCTGAGGAGGAGGGGGAGGAGCATACTGAGCGCCACGCCCTGCCTTTCCATCGGAAAAACAACCATAAACGTGAGTCAGAGGGTCAGGGCTGGTGGGTGAGATGCCCAAGGGTGGGGTGGGGGCAGTGGAGCCTGGGAGTAGCTGGGGAAGGGAGGTGGGGGCACATTAAACATTTCTGGAAAATCTCCAGCTTAACGGTTCCCTCCCCCACCGACCATAGGGATGCTGGCTCTGGGGTTGCCATGACAACCAACCATCTCTCTCTCTCTCTCTCTCTCTCTCTCTCTCTCTCTCTCTCTCTCTCTCTCTCTCTCTCTCTCTCTCTCTCTCTCTCTCCCTCCCTCACTCCCTGCCCGGGCATAATATTTCTGGGTCTGATTTATTGTTTCAATTAGAGCATGGAGGTGGGGGTGATCAATGACTCCCCTACCTCTCTGGGCCTTCCTTGTTCCCTTCTCAGCTATGCTAGTGTCCAGGGGCAAGGTCAGTGGCCCCCAGGGTCCTCGACACCCACCCACATGCGTTCCATGCCATGGCAGCTGAGCTGTGGGGGAAGGGTGCTGTCTCTCACCTGTCCCTCAGAGGGAGCTCCTCAGCAGCCTCAGGCCAGGCCCAGAACCTCCTGTCCTTTTTAAAGTGTCTTCCTGAATAGGTTTTCATACCAGGCCTGGCAGAACCGCCTGCTAATTATTGACCTAGGCAAGCTGACTTTGAGGTGCACAGGTGTGATGAGGTGGCAGTCCTGGCTAAGGTGATAACTATTCCCACACCCTTTACCCAAAGATACAAAATAAAGAGAACATTTAGTTATCCCAAGACTTGAGTTTTGGTGAGGATTGTTTGCCCTCTCCCAGCTTTTTTTTTTTTTTTTTTTTTTTTTTTTTTTTTTTTTTTTTTTTTGCTACTTCCCAGTGCCTGGGCCAAGGGTCCACTTCTGGGGCTGTGGCTGGGGACAGATGGGACCTTGCCTATGGTAAGAGCCCCTTTCTGTCCTCCACCCCCAGAGTTTTACAAAGAATTGGCCTGGGTCCCCGAGGCACAGAGGAAACACACAGGTAGGGACACCTCCCTCCACCCCGACTTTTGCAGCAGTCTTTGGGGGTGCCCCACCTGTCCTGTGCCCACCACTGCCTGCTGTCTTTCAGCCAAGAAAGCACCAGACGGCACCGTCATCCCCAATGGCTACTGTGACTTTTGCCTGGGGGGCTCCAAGAAGACTGGCTGTCCCGAGGACCTCATCTCCTGTGCAGATTGTGGGCGATCAGGTGACACTCTCAGAGGGGAGGGGACATCCCAGGATCCATATCTGGGGAATGGGAAGCAAGGGAGTGAAGATTGTATCCAGCCTGTCTGGGGAAGTTGGAGGGAAAGTGGTTTAGTGGAGCCTAGGCGCTGCCCCTTGCTGCTGAGGACTGTGGGAAACTGAGCGGGCTCCATGTAGGAACAGTATGAGGTACCGAGGTTTTGTGCCTTCCTGGCATGGGGAATAGAGAAAAGCTACGGAGGCATTGTGGGTAGGGGACCTAGGTTTGGGAGTAATGAATCACACCACCTGGGTGCTGTGGAAAACAAGGTAGAACTGTGGTTAATATAGTGTGGGTTCTCATGGAGGCCTCTTGGGTAGTAAGGCTCTTGGTTGCTCAGCAGTGCAGGGAATGGGTTGTGGTGGTTACAGTAGGGGTTGTCTTGGCAACTTAATACAACGGAATGCGGTTGTTACGGCGTGGTGGACTGGGTCGTGGCTGTGGGTGCCCAGTGCTGGGGCAACTGGTCTTCGGGCTCTGTGGACAGCAGCTGTGGGCGCAAGCGCTGTGCCCCATGGCTACAGGTGTCTCTGTGCTGGTGTGGGAGAACGACCAAACAGACTAACGCTGCCAAGGATTGTCGGTGGCAGTTTGTGCGGTATGGCCTTTGGTTTCACGGAAGCGAGGTGTGGGGACCCTGTTGTGGAAGTGGTTGCTATAGCATCCTGGCTGGGAGAAGGCGGCTGCCACGTTGCTGGGGTTAACATGAGGGCTGGCCGCTCTGCTGTGGGTATTGGAATGTGGCCGCCTAGTGCGGTGCTTAACAGACTGTGGTTGCCACAGTGTTGTGGGTGGTAGAACGTGGTTGCCACAGCACTGTGGGTAATGGAATGCGGTTGCCATGGTATTCCGGGGAGAGAGTGTGGTTGTCATGGTGGCTTGAGTAGGAGACTGTGGTGGCCAACACACAGCTGCTTGCCGTCAGTCCAGCTTCCGGATGCCTATCTTGGGGGTAGGGTCCCACCACAAAGCTCATCTTGACCTCTGAGTCAGGGGTGGGGATAGAGCCATCACCTCCCCAGGGGTCAGTAGCCACCAGTAGCTACAGTGACATGCTAACTGCATCCCTGCCCTCCGGTCCCCTCCCCAGGGCATCCCTCGTGTTTACAGTTCACGGTGAACATGACTGCAGCTGTGCGGACCTACCGCTGGCAGTGCATTGAGTGCAAGTCCTGCAGTCTGTGTGGCACCTCGGAGAATGACGTGAGTACCTGCCCCGCTCCTGGGCACATCTCCACTGCCCTTCCAGCCTGGCTCTGCTGCTTTTGCCCATGAAGCCCAAAGCCTTCCTTGTGGCCTGCAGTGGCCTGCCTTGCTGTTGTCACCAGTGTCCTCTTTTATATTCGCCCCCCTCCGACACCTCCCGACCTCCCTTGAGGCTGGTGCTCTTGTTCCCACTACACCTAGAAGACGCTGAGCTCAGGGAGGGAGAATCATGCCTGAGGTCAACCAAGCTGAGAAATCGGTAGAGCCAGGATTTGAACCTATCACTGGTCCTGAGCTGGCACTGTGAGTCGACAAGCAAGGCCAGTGGGCTCCACAGTACAGACTGCAGAGCCAGCTCTCTCAGAAGGGCCCCTGGGACCTAGCCCCTGCCCCAGCCCCCCACCCCGGTTTCTGGTGCCCATGCCCCCAGGGTGCCAGCTGGGCGGGTCTCCCCCCCCAGGAGCAGCTGCTGTTCTGTGATGACTGTGACCGGGGCTACCACATGTACTGCCTGAGCCCTCCCATGGCGGAGCCCCCGGAAGGTGAGGGAAGAGGTGGGCGAGACATGGGTGGGTGGGTTGGAACGCTGTCTTCCTGGTGGCAGAGACCATGTGCTCTGGGTGGGGACAGGTGGGGGGCGCCCTTTGGTTTGAGTCTAATTTTGTCTTGTGGCTTCCCCCGCAGGGAGCTGGAGTTGCCACCTCTGTCTTCGGCATTTGAAAGAGAAGGCTTCTGCCTACATCACCCTCACTTAGGCCTGGCTCTGCTTCTCCAGGACCTTTGGGTGGTGCTGACTTTCCTGCCTCGAGGAGCTCCTGGCTCTTCCCACCCGGTGTCCCCAGTGGGAGGGAGAGGGTGAACCCCAGAGGGAGCCACGGCGTTCTCCCTCTGCAAGTGGAATGTTACCTTGTGGGTGGGTGGGTCCCGTAGGGCTCCTCCTGCTCCCCTCTCCATCCCTTGGCAACTGTGCACCAGGGGCTTCTGCTCCCCTCAAAGCCATACCCCGCCTCTGGGCGGGCATAGGGGGGTAGTGGATGCCAGCTGGGGGCACTTAAAGAGCCTTTTTCTAGAGAAAAAGACAAAAAGTTAAAAAAAAAAGAAAAAAGAAAAAAAAGAAATTAATATATACAAAGAGTCCTATAAAGCCTGTCTGGGTGGAGGGCACAGCTGAGTGTCTGCTGGGTACTGACTTTACCAGTTTCCCGAATGGCACCTCCCCACCCTGTTTCTGGAGTTGTGATTGTCTCAACTCCCCATCTGAGTTGGGTACCATTCCTTCCTCACACCCAGGCCAGATGGGCACGGTGCCACCCACTGCCCTCCCCAGTACCCATCGTGGATACTGCATGATGTGAACCATGGTTCTGAACTCTTCCTGCCCTCCTTGACAGCCCCACCCTGCGCCCACCCGGTGCCTGCCAGGCCTGGGGCATGCAGCTGGGAGGCCAGTGGGGCGAGGCAGGCAGCCAGCCAGCCTGCTGCAGTGAGAAGCACAGATTGCAATGGACTCATTTTGTTCCCTCTCTTCTCAGCCCCTTCCCTACCCGGCCAGGCCGGGCTGCCTCCTGCTCCCCTCGCTAGCCATTTTGGGGGTGGCGAGGGGGTGTGGTTGTTTCTTGTGGTTGTGTGTGTTTGTTGTTCGGGTTTTAAAAAGGGAAATTGAGACTGCAAGTGGGGGAGGTGGACGGTCTGGGGGGATCTACCCCCAGTCCAGGAGTGCCCCCCTTGCCACCACGTCTCCTTTATTGCCTGCCTCTGCTGTGAATTAACTTGTTCTGTGTATTAAACTGGGCCTGACCCCTCTATCCATGACTGCCTCCTTCTCTAACCTTTGGGGTGTCACCAAGATGGGGAGCCACGGGGCCTCACTGGGGTAGAAACCACTGTGGCCAGCCCCCACCTTCTTGCCCCTACACCCTGCCTCCCTCTGGCTTTGTCCCAGCTCCTCCCTGTCTTGCTGCAGAGAAGAGGGGGATGGGGTGGAGGGGCTCCCACCCAGCCAGCTGTGGTTGCCCTAGCAACGGGCTGCTGCAGCTGCAGCGGGAGGCAGCTCAAAGAGGGAGGTGGGAATGAGGGCTGGGAGGAAGGGAGGGTCGGAGAGACCCGAAGGCATCCCCCTCCCAGACTAGGGTGGGGAGATGGCACCCCAGCATGGCTGGCTGTCACCTGGGATTCCCTGCCCTGGGTGTGGCTAAAAGTGGAGAAGGGCAGGAGGACATCTCAAAATGCAGGGATTCAAGAAGACAGTTGTGAGTGTGTGTGTGTGTGTGTATGAGTGTGTGTGTGTGTGTCGGGGGTGGGGGTGGGTTGAGCCTGGATAACCAGGGCACTGATCAGGAAAAAGGAGGATTCTGAGGTCACAAATTTACTGAATGAATAAAGGACAAAGCCGGAGAGATAACAAAGATGAAGACAGCCCCCAAGAATTCTGAGGGAAGAAGGGAAGAAGGACAAGGATGAAGGACTAGTCCAAGAATTTAAATAAATAATAATAATTAAAAAGCCAGTCTCTGGCAAGACCAGGGGAGGGTGAAGTGGACAGCATTTTGGAGAGAGAAGCATAACATTTACAAAGTCAGGAGGAAGCAAATGGGATAAGGAGACACTCTGGCGAGGGACAGGCGAGGAGGCCCCTAGACAATAGACAGAGGAGGTAGATGGTGTTTTTTTGCTTGGAAGGCAATGGTAGCACACTAAGTGGTTCAGAGTCCCAGGACTGGAGGCTGAGGCAGGAGGATGGTGAGTCACCCTGAGCTACATTGTGAGCCTTCTCGTAACAAAAAAAAAGGGGGGTGGACAACAGAAATCTATAGTGTGCCAGCCTGAAGAGGCCGGGAGATAGAGTGGCAGGCTAAGTAGAGGTGGGGGAGGGGGAGACAGGGAAAACTGGGGCAAGAAGGGAAGGGACTACAGGCAATGCAGGCGCCATCAGGGCTTGGCGCGCGTGTGCGGGTGCGCGTGTGAGTGGTGGGGTGTTGGGAGATGGTGGTGTGTCTCCCGGGCCAGGAGAGGATGTGAGAACAGTTTGTTCCCAGGTTCCCTCCCCCCTTGGCCCGGGTTGGTGGGGGGAGGGCAGAGCTGAAGGATGGGGCCCTGAGGAGGGTGGAGAGCGAGGATGCCTGAGTAGCTGGAAGGGCTTGATTCTCCACTGGATATATGCAAACGCATTTCAGAAGACTTTTTTGGGGGGCAGGAGTGAGGGTTGGGGTCGAGGAGGGTCAGAGTTGAGCTTAGACACAAAGAGGCCAAGGACAGCTAGTTGTAGGAGTGTGTGGTTCTCTCCACAGAGGCAACGTTCCCACGGCAGGCAGGTCCTTGGGATCTTCCCGTGGAATTCCTGGGTCTGAAGTCGGTTTGCCTCGTGGCCCGTTCACTCGCAGATGTCCACAGATCGAGTTTTAAGCTGTCCCCCCCCACACCCCCCAGCTAAGAGGGCCACAGGGAACCCGATCCTGGCTGAGGCTTCAGGAGTGTGTGAACGAGCGGCACTTCCTTGTGGGAACACTTCCTTGTGGACGTAGAGGGGACTCTGATCACGTTCTTCCTACCCTACCCCTAGCGGCCCGGGATGCTCTCCTCCACAATCCACTACCTGACTGTTCGCCGCAGTGGGACCCAGTGGGGAGACGACCGTGGGCGGGGCAGAGCATACAAATGAGATGGAGATCGGAAGGGGCGGGGCTTGAGGCAAGTGGGGTCTTAGGGGTAGAGGCTTCACTTTTGAATTTGAGTCCCGTGGACTAAGATGGACCTTATTTTACCTGAAATCTTGTGTTTTTGTTTGCTTTGAGACAAGGTCTACATGGTCCTGGCTGCCCTGGAACTCCCTAAGTAAACTAGGCTGGTCTCTGCCTGCCAAGGGCTGGAATTAAAGGTGTGGGCTACCTTTGTTCAGTCTCCCCCTCCCCCCAAAAAAAAAAAAAACATCAGAAGGAAATAGGGTCCCTTGGGTCTGGAGTTACGAACTGGCATGTGAATGCTGGCCATCCGGAGCACTCTGGAAGAGTAGACGGTGTTCTTAACCACTGAGCCACTTCTAACCCAGCATTTTTTTTTAAAAGGATATTGCCACTTTATTTGGGGAGAGCACAGGCTGGCCTTAAACTTGCTATGTAGCAGAGGATGACTAAGAATTCCTGATGTCCTCACTTTAAAAGCTGAGATTACAAAAGTGATCAACACAGCTGGCTTTTTTTCTTCAGGAGAGGTGGGCTCTTGCTGTGGAGTCCAGGCTGGCCTTGAACTCTCAGGGATCCTCCTGCCTCAGTCTCAGAGGTAGCCATTACACCAGGCAAAAGCAGACCACCTTCCTCCCCATTCTGACACGGGGTTTCACTGTGTAGCCCTAGCTAGCCTGGAGCTTGCTATTCTGAGCAGGCTGGCTTAGAACTCAGAGATGTACTTGCCTTGTCTCCTGCATGAGGAGCTTAAAGGCTTGTGTTACCAGGTCCACCCTGCAGACCTAGCTTTTTTTTTTTTTTAACTTGAGCATAACTGTACATCCTGAGGGTCGGATTTCTGGTGTCTGGATGCTGAGGATGAGCAGTAAGACTGGTAAGCTGTGCTGTGCTGTGCTGTGCAGCAGGGGTGTGATATGCATTTAGGAGGGAGCCGCGCTGATTTCCGGGCAGCTGCCTGCGAGCACACCAGCCATTTCTATGAAACGTTTATTTCCTTTGAAACCTCCTGAAACATGCCAGAAATCTCAAGACAGGGATGGGAATGGGAAAGGGGAGTGGGGGTGGGGGACAATAAAGAATAATAAAAAATCCAAATAGAACAAATCAACATGGAAAAAAAGCCTGCTGCTATCTCTAGCCATCAGACAGAACATCAACCTCAAATTAAATAGTTATTTTTTGCAGAAATTCTTACAAAAATAATAGAACAAAACCAAAAATTATAATTTACAATTGTCAATGTACATGATTAGGTCCCCAAAATGATTTGAATGATCCGAAGATACGAGGAGACATATTAAAGAAAGAAATGAAGGGAGGGAGGGAGGAAGCGAAGGAGGGTAGGGGGAGGAAGGGAGGGGCAGGCTCCAGGTCCGGGGTCTGAGGGAAGGGGGAGGGGCAGGAGCTGGAGAACCCTTCAGGAAGGGATCAGGAAAGGAGGACATCACAGTAGCTGGCCAGGGCTGAGGACGCGAGGACACTGGGTAGTCTGGTCTGCCACCATCATTCCACGGTGGGTGGAGGACATGGCAGGCTGCTCCCTCACAACCCAGGGTTCCCCAGGGCCAGAGGCGGGTCACAGGGAGCCGGGGGTACCCTCCAGTCTGGCACATCTGGAGTGGAGTGCCTGTTGTATGTGGTCTCAGAGCCCTTCCAGAGAGGTCATGGGCCCGAAGAGAAGGTGAAGGGTCCTGGGCTGAGGGCTGGGCCATCTAGCCATGGCTCTGGGTCCAATCCATGCTGCCAACTGCTCCCCGCCTGCTGCCCCCACATTCCTCCGGGTCCTCACACTGATCCCTGGCCCATGGGGACATGTCTTGACCCTGGGGTTGGAGAACCCACAGATCGTGGCCATTCAAACTTGTTCTGGCACAACTCTACATGAAAAAATAAATATATATATATATTCTTTTCTGTTTGTTTTTAAAGAAGGAAAAAAGGGAATTTGTGTTTCCTGGGTGAGCAGCATAGACCCAGACCAAGCTGCCCCTTATTGCCTTTGGAGAATCAGCGTCTCTGGGGGTTGCACTGAGTGCTCCCCGGGGAGCACAGTGAGCATGTCTGGTGGCCGCTGGCAGCTGGAGTGTGGCCAGGGAGACTTGAAAAAGAAAAGAGGACCAGACAGGTGAAGGCTGTGCTTCAGCCCTGTCCCCAGGGTCCCTGCTGCCTCTGGAGTGGGAGGCAATGGCCTAGTTGTGCTAGGGGAGGAGCCCATGGCTGGCCGATCAGTAGCTGAAGGCAGAGGGGCCTGTGTCTGCTAGAGTGCAGCGGATAGAAAAAGATCATATAAACAGTCTTTACTGTACAAACAGGGTTTCTCAAAGGAGTGGATCTGGATGCTAGGGGTTCTTGTCTATTCGGGGGCCCCAGGAAGATAATTTAAACTCTATGAAAGTGCTCCTCGTTCCTGTACGGAAGGGGGACCCAGAGGGTGATGTCCATGCTGTCTGGAGCCAGCGCACTGGGGACTGAGGAGCCCTGGACCATCAGAGAGTAGGGGAAGAAAGGGCCCATTTTGTCCCATAGTTCTCATGCAGGGGCTCCTGGGCACCTCCCACTAACACAGCTCCAGGCAGCTGGGTCTTAGGAACAGGCTACAAGGCTTGCAGGGCCACAGGGAGCAGCTGAGAAGGGCCAAGCTAGCTCACTGCGCCTGGGGCTAAGTCCCCACAGAAGGTTGCCGGGCAGTGGGTGCGGGGCTGTGGCTGGATGACTTGTCACTCCTGCAACCAGAAGCCACTGCCTGCCAGCCAGGGAGGCCCAGGGGCTGAGCCCAGGGTGCCTCAGAGTTCCTTCTTCTCCCTGCTGAAGAGCTCGGCAAACTTGCGAAGCTGCTCACTGGCGGCCTGCGATTCCTCCTGCAATCGCTGATTGTTCTGGCGAAGGCTGGCCACCTCTGATTGCAGCACCACCTTGTCCTGCCTCTCCTGGGGGGCAAAAGGGCTGGGTTAATACAGTGGCCAAGGGTGCTCCTAGCGGCGCACACAACAGGAACAGACCACAGCTACTGGGGCCTGATAGGCCTGGCTACAAGGGTTCAAATCCCAGCTCTTTTTCCAGATGAACAACCCTGGGCAAGTTACTTCATATCCTGGCCTCTGACTGGCAGCTTGGAAAGTCTTTGAAGTGGTTTCTTCTTTTAGATAGGGTCTTACTGTGTAGTTCAGGCTGATTTCAAATCTGCAATTCTCTGTCTCAGCCTCCCTATGCCGGCATCACAGGCCTGCGCCACCACACACAGCCTGAAGTAATCTTTTGATATGCTACTGTCCCCACCTTCCCCCAGCTGCCAAGCTTTCGGGACCCAAGCCTCACCAGAGCCAAGACTGCTTGAGCAGGCTTCGCTCTTCTGAGGATGACTGACACCCAAGGCAGGGAATATGCCAAGGCCTTCCGGGGTACTGGGGTGGGGATCTGAACTGGGGTCCCTGATTTCTGTATTGAGGACTTACTGCTGAGGTGCTGCTGTTTCCTGCCTTGAATTACCCCAAATATATAAGTAAAGCCTTCTCCACTCTTGCTGCTTCTTATCCCCCTATGCCCTCAACTGGTACACAGACGCAAGAGATGTGGCTGGAATGGATGGCCGTCCACACACGACTATCCTTTTTGTCGTTTGTTTGGTTTTTGAGACAGGGTTTCTCTGTGTGGCCCTGGCTGTCCTGGAAATCACTCTACAGACCAGGCTGCCTCAAACTCAGAGATTCACCTGCCTCTGCCTCCCGACTGCTGAGATTAAAGGCATGCGCCACCATTGCCTGGCAGGATTGTTTTAAAAATGTCATGATGTGGAGGCGTACCTGTAATCCCAGCAATGGGGAGGGTCAGGCAGGAAGATCAAGGCCATTCCGGACTCTTTCTTACTAAAGTTATCAGCTTTGTCTTGCATGTTAGTCAATGGATAAACTACTATTTATTCATTTTAACTTATTTTCTTATTTATGTATGTGCAGGTGTGTGTACAAGCACAGGTGTGTGGAGAGGGTCCAGGTGTCTTCCTCTGTCAATCTTCACCTATTTAAAGTAACTCTCTCTAAACCTATGGCTATTATTTTCTTGGGTTGGCTGGAAGCCAACACTTGCACCTGAGACCATCCAGTCTCTGCCCCATGCAGAGCTGGGGTTACAGGTATGGGAGATGCCTGGTTTGTTATACAGATGCTATGAGACTTAGCTACAATTCTTACTTTAATTGGCTGCAGACTTCTGCTGCATGAATGACCTATAATCTGTATCACCATTTTCCCATTGATGATCAACATCTGGCTCCCATTTACAATTATATATATTTTTTAAATATTTATTTATTTATTATGTATACAATATTCTGTCTGTGTGTATGCCTGAAGGCCAGAAGAGGGAACCAGACCCCATTACAGATGGTTGTGAGCCACCATGTGGTTGCTGGGAATTGAACTCAGGACCTTTGGAAGAGCAGGCAATGCTCTTAACCGCCGAGCCATCTCTCCAGCTCCTACAATTATATTTTTTAAAATATTTATTTATTTATTTATTTATTTATTTATTTATTTATTTATTTATTTATTATGTATACAATATTCTGTCTGTGTGTATGCCTGCACGCCAGAAGAGGGCACCAGACCCCATTAGAGATGGTTGTGAGCCACCATGTGGTTGCTGGGAATCGAACTCAGGACCTTTGGAAGAGCAGGCAATGCTCTTAACCTCTGAGCCATCTCTCCAGCCCCTACAATTATATTTTTTATTTAAAGATATGATCTCATGTAATTCAGGCAGACTAAAAATTCCCTGTGTAGCTGAGGATGACCCTGAACTTCTGATTCTCTTGCCTCCATGACCTGAGTGCTGGGGTTATAAGCACCCAGTGTGGGCAATGCTAGTAACAGACAAGCACTCAACCAATCGAGCTACATGTCACGTTTCTCCATGCTCGCTAGATTTTTCTTTCTTTTCTTTCTTTTTTTGGTTTTTCAAGACAGGGTTTCTATGTATAACAACCCTGGATGTCCTGGAACTAGCTCTTGTAGACCAGGCTGGCCTCAAACTCACACAGAGATCCACATGTCTCTGCCTCCTGAGTGCTGGGATTAATGGCGTGCGCCACCACCACCCAGCCTACTTGCTAGGTTTTTCAGTCTCCCTGTGACCATACTCCAAAGCAGAGGGGGCAGGGGAGACAGGTGCTGCCCAGCGCATGGGGAGCAGGCAGGAGGTGTGCTGTAAGCCTCACCTTCTGCAGGTCTGTGTGCAGCTGCTTCAGCATCACCTCCAGTTGGTACACCTTGCCTGTCAGGTCCAGGGGTGGCTCCTCACTGGAGAGACAAGGGATTGGGTCAGTTCTGTGGCCTGCCAGCCTCTGAGGACAGTTCTTCCTCACAGCTGGGAGACTTGAAGTACAGGCTCTCTGGTCTCTGGTGAGTCCTCACTTCCTGAAAGCCCAGAGGCTGCAAGGCACAGATGAGCAGCTCTGTGGGGAAGCCAGAGGCAGCTCCTTCCTGCCCTTGGGCCCTGGCTATCTGTGGATGTAGGCTGAGGAAGCACTAGGCCAGGCCAGGGCTGGGTGGGGGCTGCCCTGAAATATGCATCTCCCCCCAAGAAGGGGTGTGTAACTTTTGGAAGAACCTTTTTTGTCTACTCATGAGACACAAAGGACTCTCTCAAGCTGTTATCTAGTTAGCAGTGTAAACCGAGCACAGCCCAAGCCCAGAAAGTCCACATGGGCCAATGGACAGCAGCACCATCAATGGCGATGGGACCTAGGCTACTCTGCTCTAGTGTGGTCAGTTTAACAGAACCCAGCCCTCTGTGGCCTGTAATCGTATCACATGATGCCCAGGCTAAGGCAGGGGATGCTGTCCACCAAGTGCAGGGGCTGGGACCCGCTGCCTGGGATCTAGCTGGGAGGAATCTCCCAGCCCCAGGTCAGCCTGGCATTTTGGAAGCAGGTGGCACTTCCCTGCACAGAGCTGAGGCTACAGATGCTTAGGGCTCTTATACTTAGAGGGGTTTGGCGGAAGGGCTGCAGAGGTGAGGCTGCTGGGTCCTCCTGGCTCTCCTCCTCTTTTCCTCCCCTCATCTCCTGAACTGTAGCATCTATTTTCTGTAACTACAGAGGTTTCTGATGGCCGTCAAGGTCTAAGACCAACTAGGGTGTAAAGGAAAACATGTATCAATTTTTTCCTCAGAAAAGGCTTCCAGGAAGCACTAAGTGCTGTGTGCAGGCCTGTGACAAGCGGAACCTTGTGGGCAGCTGGCGCAGATACTGCGGGTGCCCTGTTGAGTCCCCTGTGGGCAGCATGGCCCTTAAGGCTTTCTCTGCCAGCCCTTCACTTCCTGCTGAGCATGGGCACTCAGATTCACTGCGTTCAACTGGACGAGCCGGGGCGAGACGACCAAGTGGACCCTGTCTCCTTGTCCTCTCAGCCTCCTGAGGGTGCAGCTGCACCTTAGCCTCCAGGATGGTCTGTGCAGGCCCAGCAGTGCAGAGGGTGAAACGAGATGTCCGGGCTCAGTCTGCATCATTGCAGGATCCACCGAGATGGGGCACAAGCAACAGATAGATGGTGATGGGAGGCAGAGAGCTTGGGGGGGGCGCTGAGGAATGTTTGGGAGCATGGCTCAAAGCTGGAAGTATGATAAATCTGCTGTCCTGGGGTGGGCAGAGTTTGCATGTCACACTGCATGGCTGGTGTGACAACTCTAGCCATTAGGCAAGGGACAAAGGGACCTCCTGCCCTGGGAGCAAAGGGGTGGCCTGCAGCACCTTGGGGTGATGAACCCCAGTGCTCCCACAGAAACTCACCTCATGGTGGGGGTGGTCCTAGGAGTCTGGGGGCTCCGCTCCAAGCTCAGGTGGCTGTGGACTGGACTGTGTGCAGGAGGGATGTCTGGGCTCAGGGCTGGGTCATTGAGAGAGAAGAGCGAGACGGCTCTTTGCACTGCCAGGGAACGAGAGAGAGAAGGGGACTGAGTTCTTCCAGGTGAGGCAGGCAGCCTCGGCTTCTTGACACTGCCTCCTACAAACCCCAGTCTCCACCCATTTTCCGCCTGCTGACCCCTCTCTGAGGCCTGGTCTCATTTTGTAGCCCAGGTTGGCCTTGAGCTCAGTGAGTGATTCTCCTGTTTCAGACTGTTGGATGCTTGGATTTCAGGCATGAGCCACCATGTCTGGCTTTTCTTTTTTGAGTCAGGGTGTCACTCTGTAGCTCAAGTTGGCCTTAAACCCTCCTTTCTCAGCCTTCTGAGTGTTGTAATTATAGATATATACAACCAAGCCCAAGTTCCTAAAATTATTATTTTTTTAAATTTATTTCTTTTTATCTTACATACATTGGTGTTTTGCCTGTAGGTATACGTCTGTGTCTATATGAGGGCATTAGATCCCCCAGGAACAGAAGTTACAGACAGCTTTGAGCTGTCATGTGATACTGGGAATTGAACCTGGGTCCTCTGGAAGAGTAGCCAGTGCTCTTAACTGCTAAGCCATCTCTCCAGCCCCCCTATTTGTGTTGTTTTAATGATGTATTTCTTTCATTTCTTTTCGTTTTTTAATTTTAGGTTTTATTTTTGGGTTTTCGAGACAGGATTTCTCTGTTTTAACATCCCTGGCTGTCCTGGAACTCCCTCAGTAGACCAGGCTGGCCTTGAACTCATAGAGATATACCTGTATCTGCCTCCAGAGTGCTGGGATTAAAGATTAAAGGCGTGTGCCACCACACCCAACCTTTTCTTTCTTTTTCTTTTTTTTTAAAGATTTATTTATTTATTATGTACACATTGTTCAGCCTCCACATATGCCTGCAGGCTAGAAGAGGGCACCAGATCTCATTACAGATGGTTGTGAGCCCCCATATGGTTGCAGGGAATTGAACTCAGGACCTCTGGAAGAACAGTCAGTGCTCTTAACCTCTGAGCCATCTCTCCAGCCCCTTTCCTTTTTAAAATTTATTTTTAATTATATATATGTGTGTGTGTGCGAGAGAGAGAAAGAGACAGAATATGCTACGTGTGTGTATGCCTGTGGAAACCAGAGTGTATCAGATTCCCCTTGGAGGTGGAGTTCATGTGGATGTGACCCAGAGTGGGTGCTGGGAACCAAGTTCAGATTCTCTGGAAGAGTAGGAGTAGCAAGTTTTTTTAATTAGTAAGCTATTCCTCCAGCCCAGAAGCCAAAGGTTTTAAGGAGGATCTTTACAGCTCAGGCGGGCTCCTGTGACTCAGAGCACAGACTCCCAATGCCCTCCTGTGCTCTTCCTGGTAGTCAGGTCTGGGGCTGAATATCCCAAATCCTTTAGAAACGCAGAAGAACTATTAAGGCTCATACCACAGTTTAAGTATATAACTGCTGTGGGATAATGCTCTTGTATATTGTAAATATTTGCCACTCATACTGGTTTAATAAAAAGCTGATAGACCAGTAGCCAGGCAGGAAGTAGAGGCGGGACAACTAGACTAGGAGAATTCTGGGAAGAGGAAAGGCGGAGATGCAGTTGTCATCCAGAAGCGGAGGAAGCAAGATGAGGATGCCTTACGAGAAACGGTACCAAGCCACATGGCTAAACATAGATAAGAGTTATGGGTTAATTTATGTTATTAGAGGTAGTTAGTAATAAGCCTGAACAATAGGCCAAACAGTTTATAATTAATATAAGCCTCTGGGTGTTTATTTGGGACTGAATGGTTGTGGGACTGGGTGGAACAGAAACTTCTATCACATATATCTATTCTAGAAAGGAGCTCTACCACTGAGTCACACTCCAGCCCCTCACTGGGGATTCTAGGCAGGGGCTCTACCACTGAGCCACACCCCAGCTCCTCACTGGGGGATTCTAGGCAGGGGCTCTACCACTGAGCCACACCCCAGCCCTCACTGGGGGATTCTAGGCAGGGGCTCTACCACTGAGCCACACCCCAGCCCCTCACTGGGGGATTCTAGGCAGGGGCTCTACCACTGAACCACACCCCAGCCCCTCACTGGGGGATTCTAGGCTGCTCCATTG